>NC_079320.1:57331216-57634247 GCF_029931775.1 Euleptes europaea
AGATTTTTTTTTCAGATGATGGGAAATAGTTATTTTCTTTTCTCCATAGGGTTTCAGACAGTCTGATATGAAAAGAAAAAAAGCAATGTCCACAGTTTGGAAAAATAAACACCCTCAGTTATTTGAACTGCACTTCCTTTACCTGTTTTCTGTTATGAAGCAATGCTAGTATTTCACTGCAGCAGTATTCATTTGATGACTTGTTAAGCAGCTGCCCATATTTCCAGCCTTGCATTGATTCTTTTTCCTTTAAAAGAATGTTGTTCTTCATCTTTGTATTAACTTGAAAAACTGATAGACCTCGCCTTCTAATTCTTCTTAAGGCTGTGTTTTGACTGAACCAATGCCTTGTTATTCTTAAGGGAAGTGAGAAGATAATGATGTACTATGTAAAATTTATATTAGCAAGTTTTCTTATTTACTCAGGGGATCTTATCAACCAACACAAATTTAATAGTTCTTATCTAGCTTTCCGCTGGGATTCTTTTAGTTATCCATATTAATAGGGTTAGGAAATGAATTTTTGCCTTTCAGTTCACTTTAACATAGTAAATTATACCAAACCTAAAGGTAGCATTGCTAGGCCATAGCCAGCAACCCTTAGGAGGAAATAGGCAGAGCCTGGTGTGCTGGCTAGGGTTGCCAGGTCCCTCTTCACCACCGGTGGGAGGTTTTTGGGATAGAGCCTGAGAAGGGCTGGGTTTGGGAAGGGGAGGGGGACTTCATTGCCATAGAGTCCAGTTGCCAAAGCAGCCATTTTCTCCAGGTGACCTGATCTCTATTGGCTGGAGATCAGTTGTAATAGCAGGAGATCTCCAGCTAGTACCTGGAGGTTGGCAAGCTTAGTGCTGGCATTGTGTTGGTTGCTTATGTCATTTCCAGTAAAAACTGAAAGTGACACAGTGGATGCTGTAACATTTTGCAAAAGCTCTACTGTAAAACTTTATAGTCCCTTTCCCTTATGCATTTCCTCAGATACTTGGAGGAATTCCTCTATAGCAGGAGGCCTAGTAACTCTACCTGAGGGGAAGAAAATATTTGTTTCTAACTGATCATTTTCAGTTTTGATATATTGCAGAAAGAATTAATTTTATAAGGCTAACTGAAGTTGTCAGATATACATGATCCTAAAACTTTAAATAAGAAAAAAATTAAAATAACATGGTGAGAATTTAGACATGCATATAGTTGTGCATGCATGCTCACACACGCTACACTAGTGGAGAGTATTATCTGCATTAAAATAGGGATATATTTGTGGTAGATGATATTTGAACGTTTCAGGTTTTTTTTTGTTTTTTCTTCCCAATTTTTATTTGTACTTTTGAAATGAACTTTGTTCTTCTAATGCTAGAATATTTAACCTCCTGGTTTTTCACACACACTAATTAGAAAATCAATAAAGTGGACACAGCAAAGGGTCTGGTAGCACCTTAAGGACTATTGCAATATTGTAGCATACCAGAAGCCTGCCTACATAATTTCTTACAGTACCAGGCCTTATTCTTTCAGAACAGTCTGAAATATATCTGTATTTGATTGCAGGTGACAAAATTAAATGACTTCAACAGCTGGACCAGTTTCATTGAACAAGAATGTATTTTTCTTAAAGCAAATGGCAAAATTTAATATTTCAACTGTATATAGCATATCTCAAGTGTTCAGAGCAGTTCACGTACATTATCTGATTAACCATTCAGCAACCTTAAAGTGGACAGGTATTGCTTCACCTTAGATATGCATCACTAATATTGAGAGGACAGAGCCTTGCCATAAAGCCAGTCAGTAAGCTTGATTTGGAGATAGGGTTGCCAACTGCCAGGCGCTAGCTGGAGATCTCCTGCTATTACAACGGATCTCCAGCTGATAGAGATCAGTTTACCTGGACAAAATGGCCGCTTTGGCAATTGGACTCAATGTCATTGAAGTCCCTCCCCTCCCCAAACCCCGCCCTCCTCAGGATCGACCCCAAAAACCTCTCACCGGTGGCGAAGAGGGACCTGGCAACCCTATCTCCATCTCATATTCTTAATTGCTATAGCACATCAGTTTTTTTAAATGACTGAAAGTTAACAAAAACAGAATCATTTATTAATGCGAGGATATTTTTAATAATATAAATGATTAACATTGGCTTTTAATTTTTTTTTTTAAGACTCAATCTTTATTATGCATGTTTATAAAATATTCCAGAAGAAAACTGTGAATAAATCATTCCATTTTGTAGATGCGGTGCTACACAATTTTAAAAGTAAAAACTAAAATTACGTGCATGTAAATCATATTAATTGAATGTTCTTTCCCTTGCCAGCAGTCTCTCTAAAGTGAAATAATTGCATCCTAATCCAATATTGTGTTTCACCGACTTATGTAAAGTGCAGGCTTTAAAACCATTTTCTATTCCTCAAGTCACTCAGCTGAGCTCATCATTCCTATAATTTGTGTGTGTATACAAAGTGTGTCACATGATTATACTGCAAATAACGTACTTAACAGGATTATAATGCCCTTCTGTTTCAGACAGGATTTTTCTATAGAAGTTTCATTTTATACATTGAAGGTTAATGTTCTGTAGGCTTTTTTTACAGGGTTCAGAGTTCCTAGTGGATATATTTTTTTTTTTTCAATGAAATGTATTGAGGCCCTTTGCAGCCTCAAATGCCCTTCCTTTTGATCATTCTAAAAGGAATAAGAAATAATAAAACATAAAAGGAATAAGAAATAATAAGAAATAACATAAAAGGAATAAGATATAATCGTGATATTCTCGTGGGGGTCTGCTATCGACCGCCAAACCAGGCAGAGGACTTGTATGGGACGCTCCTAGACCAGATCACAAAGTTCTCAAAGAGACAGGACATGGTGGTCATGGGAGATTTTAATTACCCGGGTATCTGTTAGAAGTCCAACACTGCTAAAAATGCAAGATCCAATAAATTTCTGACTTGTCTTGCTGACAACTTCCTATTCCAGAAGGTGGACAGGGAAACAAAGGGGTCGGCTATCTTAGACTTGATTCTCACCAACAGGGAAGAACTGGTCGATGAGGTTAAAGTAGTAGGTACCCTGGGTAGTAGTGACCACATACTCTTGGAATTTACAATCTTGGGGAGAGGAAAACCTGTACGTAGTCAGACATGTAGCTTGGACTTCAAAAGAGCAAATTTTAACAAACTTAAACTTATGCTAGGTAGAATCCCATGGTCAAAAATACTTAAGGAGAAGGGAGTTCAAGAAGGGTGGGCATTTCTTAAAAATAAAATACTGAAGGCGCAATCCCAAACCATTCCTGAGAGAAGGAAAAATGGGAGGAGCCTAAAGAGGCCAGGGTGGCTCCATAAACAGCTTTTTAAAGAGTTGAGAAATAAAAAAGACTCATTTAGGAAGTGGAAGGAGGGTCTTATAACCAAAGAGGAATATAAGCAAATAACTAGTGCTTGTAGGGAGAGTGTTAGGAAAGCTAAAGCTCAGTATGAACTTAGGCTAGCGAGAGATGCTAAACACAACAAAAAAGGGTTCTTTTCCTATGTACAGTGTAAGAATAAGAACAAGGACAAGATAAGCCCATTGCGTGGAGCAGAAAGTGAAATTGTAACAGGAGATGAAGAGAGGGCAGAACTCCTCAATTCTTACTTTTCCTCAGTTTTTTCTCATGAGGGAAGTGGTGCTCAACATGGCATAAACGAACATGCGATGAGGGAAGGGATTTGCAGCCTAGAATTGGCATTGGGGTAGTGCACAAACACCTGGTTTCTTTAAATGAAACAAAATCCTCTGTGCCAGACGAATTGCACCCAAGGGTACTCAAAGAACTTGCAGATGTAATTTCGGAACCTCTGTCCATTATTTTTGAAAAGTCTTGGCAAGCAGGTTAGGTGCCAGAAGATTGGAGGTGGGCAAATGTTGTCCCCATCTTCAAGAAGGGGAAAAAGGAGGATCCAGGTAACTACCGACCCATCAACTTGACTTCTATACCAGGAAAAGTGTTCGAACAAATCATCAAACAGTCCGTCCTTGAGCATTTAGAAAGGATGGATCTGATCACTAAGAGCCAGCATGAGTTTCTCAAGATTAAGTCATGTCAGACTAATCTTATCTCCTTTTTTGAGAAAGTTACTACCTTGCTGGATCAGGGGAATGCTGTAGACATAGTTTATCTAGATTTCAGTAAGGCTTTTGATAAAGTTCCACATAGTATTCTAGTTGACAAATTGGGAAAATGTGGGTTAGATCCTATTATTGTTAGATGGAGCTGCAACTGGTTGACAGATCGTACCCAAAGAGTGCTAGTTAATGGTTCCTCGTCCACTTGCAGAGAAGTGACTAGTGGAGTTCCTCAGGGATCTGTGCTGGGCCCTGTGTTATTCAACATCTTTATAAATGATTTGGATGAAGGAATAGAGGGGATGCTTATTAAATTTGCTGATGATACTAAATTGGGAGGGGTAGTAATACGGTAGAAGACAGAGCCAAGATGCAGGATGATGTTGACAGGCTGGAGAAATGGGCTAGAACTAATAAAATGCACTTCAACAAAAACAAATGTAAAGTTCTGCATTTAGGTAGGAAAAATCAAATGCATAATTATAGGATGGGGGGAGACTTGTTTGAACAGTAGTGTGTGTGAAAAGGATCTTGGGGTCTTAATAGACCAAACACTGAACATGAGTCAGCAGTGTGATGCTGTAACTAAAAAGGCAAATGCAGTCTTGGGCTGCATCAACAGAAGTATAGTGTCCAGATCACGCGAAGTGATGGTATCGCTTTACTCTGCTCTGGTTAGACCCCAGCTAGAGTACTGTGTTCAGTTTTGGGCACCACAATTTAAGAAAGATGTAGACAAGCTGGAACGTGTCCAGAGAAGGGCAACAAAGATGGTGAGGGGTCTGGAGACCAAGTCCTATGAGGAAAGGTTGAAGGAGCTGGGTAAGTTTAGCCTGAAGAGGAGAAGACTGAGAGGGGATATGATAACCATGTTCAAGTACTTGAAGGGCTGTCATATAGAGGAGGGTGCCGAGTTGTTTTCTGTTGCTCAAGAAGGTCGGACCAGAACCAACAGGTTGAAATTAAATCAAAAGAGTTTCCGTCTAGACATTAGGAAGAATTTTCTAACAGTTAGAGCGGTTCCTCAGTGGAACAAACTTCCTCGGCAGGTGGTAAGCTCTCCTTCCCTGGAGGTTTTTAAGAAGAGGTTAGATGGCCATCTGTCAGCAATGCTGATTCTGTGACCTTCGGCAGATGATGAGAGGGCCATCTTCTGGTCACTAGGGGTGTTGAGGGGGGAGGTAGTTGTGAATTTCCTGCATTGTGCAGGGGGTTGGACTTGATAGCCCTGGTGGTCCCTTCTAACTCTATGATTCTATGAAACACTAAAATTAATCATTTTACTAGGATTATAACAGTTGCCAGTTGATGACCAAATTATACATTGATGTGGCAACTACATGAATGGTGCTCTGGTAGGGTTGCCAACCTCCAGGTACTAGCTGGAGATCTCCTGCTGTTACAACTCATCTCCAGCCAATAGAGATCAGTTCACCTGGAGAAAATGGCTGCTTTGGCAATTGGACTCTGTGGCATTGAAGTCCCTCTCCAAAACCTGTCCTCTTCAGGCTCTGCCCCAAAAACCTGCCACTGGTGGAGAAGAGGGACCTGGCAACCCTGTGCTTTGGTAGCTCTTTTTTGTTCTCAAAAAGATACTCCTTGTAAAATTTTAAGCCAAGCCATACATATAAGTTGCATGACCTTGTCATCTGTTTAACGCTGTGTTCTGAACGAAAGACAGATCTGGGTTACTACTATGTAAGGCTAAATTTCCAGCTTTTTCTGCCTTATTTTTTCATAAAGAGCTAATGATTCTTTAAGGAAGGGAGGAGAGCCCCATATTTAGCCTCAGTTTGTGAGTATGCGGCAGCTTGGCCATTGTTGCCATTGAGTTCACGTGGCCAAGAAAGATGGGGTAGAGAAGCATTCTCTGCACAGCAAAGTGGGAAACTGAATGAAGTATTTTGAGGGCCTAGAGGCCAAACAAGATTGTAGTGAACATTGATGTTGATGGTTGGATTCCCCTTGGAGCCAGAAAACCAAAAGCAGCTAATTTGTCCTGGACTCTTAGGAACACAGATAAAGTGTCAGCTCAGCACAGGGAAGTCATGCAGGGATCAGTTTCTTCTGTGGGTGTGCATTTGTTAACCTCGGAAGTATAACTAGTCCATGTGAAATCACCTCTGATTTTAAGTGGCTAAATAGGTAGGGTTGCCAATTCCCAGTTGGGAAATTCTGGGAGATTTGAAGGTGGAGCCTGGGGGAGGTGGGGTTCGGTGAGGAGAGGGGCCTCAGTGAGATTATAATGTCATACAGCCCATATTCAAAAGCAGTCATTTTCTCTAAGGGGAACTGATCTCTGTAGTCTAGAGATCAGTTGTAATTCTTGGAGATCTCCAGGTCTCACCTGGAGGTTGGTAACCCTACTGAAAAGGCCACATCTGAACATTAATTTTAGTTGTGGTATCTGTGACTGCACTCTGCTTTTGATGATTGGTGCTCATGGAAAGCAATAATTTTTCCAATCATTGTCTCAGTTTTTTGGGCTGTGTTTCCTTGAATTATTAATTATCTGGGGCTGCATAAATGCTTGTCAAGAAGGGACAAAAATATGTTTTCTGTTGAAACTGAACATGTGTCATAAAAATAGTATAAGAGTTAGACAAAACCTAAACCTGAAGAAAGTGCACATGCATTAGTTTCTTCTCCCTTTGGAGTTTGAACTTTCTAGTCTATAAAAGAAGAACTAGATATATGGGGGTTGTGCTGATTCCCATGAAAACTTATTTTAAAAATCGGATTCTTGAATATATATATACTTAAATAAAACTCTGCTTGTGTCACAGAAGGAAAACCAACCAGCATACTTCAACTAGCAAACATTTCTTCTAATTTATGTAATATACCTTGAAGAAGATATTGGAGGCTCAGTTTGGGTATGAACAATTCTTATATTTAGTACTATGTTCTCTTGCCTCTCTGCCCCCCCCCCCACACGCACAGTTCCCTTCCTGATTTGTTTTTGTTTTTGCTAATTTGTGTTTTTCAGTTCTGGTTTGTGCAAATCCTAGCTTCTAGGGTTGGCTACTCAGCAGGGGCTGTGGTACTCTCAGACATATATGTATGTGGGAGAGACAGAGAATGTGTGTATGTGTAAATGTATATAGACATTAAAAACTTTTACAGAACATTTTAGTAACTATATATCAAAAAGTATCATTTCTATACACAGCAAGCCAGGTGACAATGATAAGAATATGCTACAAACTGATTCATAGCACTATTGAGAGGTTGCTATTAGTGTTGAATTGTCTCTCTTGACAGAAGTAGGTTAAAGATCTAGTAGGCAGCATGCAATTATTTCATAGGCTGCCGGAGCCAGGGCTGCATATAATATTTGAGATTTTAAACAGAATTGTCACTAATTTGTTACAGTGAGGATTGAAAATAAGCAGACTCCACTTCTTGACAGTGGAAAACATAAGGGCACACTTGTTAACCAACATACACAAAGCTTAATCCTTTTTGACTGCTTTCCATATAAAATTAAACTTTTTTCTTCATTAAATTATTATACCACATGTTTATTGTTGTCTCCTGTATCAAGTTGCCCTTTAGACATAAGTGAAAGGTATCTTCAGAACAGACTGCTGTATATGAGACAGTTTATTATCTCTGAAGGCAAGGAAGAAGACAACAGGATCAGGAAAGAGTGACATGTTGCCAAGAAGAGAGACTACTACAGATAATAGCTGCCTATTTTTAAATTTTAATTTTACAAGGATGTAGAGTCCTAGAGTTGCAAATGGCTTTATGGTCTAGTCCAGTTCCCTGCTTAAAATAGCAAATTTAAAACTTGAGCTTACCCAACAGGTGGGTGTTCAGTTTTTGCTTGAAAATCTCTAGTAAGACTACTCTATCCTAGTCAAACCTTATCAAGTTTATTTTGTCCAGTTTTGGACATGACACTTTAGGAAAGATAAAGTGAAGAAGGTTCAGAGGAGGACCACAAAGATGGCTGGTATATTTTGTTTGAATCTTATACTAATTTTCAATCAAAATATACTTTTTCCCCATAATGTCAGACCATTAGATTTAGTCCTGCCTTCTGGAATAGGTGAGAACAAGTCTTTCACTCCTTCCATGTGGTAGCCCTTCTGGTATTTGATAAGCATGATTGCATCTTCCCATGCCATTTTCCCAGGCTAAATATATCCAGTTCATTCAACCTTTTGCCATAGAACTTTTCCAGACCCCAGCCATCTTTGTGGTCTTCCTTTGAACCTTCTTCACTTTATCGACATCTTTCCTAAAGTGTCATGTCCAAAACGGGACAAAATAAACTTGATAAGGTTTGACTAGGATAGAGTAGAGTGGATCTGTTACTTTTCATGACTTGAATACTACATTGCATTACCCATTTTTTGCCCAGCATTACACTGCAGTGCAGACTCATGTTCAGTTTCTGATTGACCACAGCCCGAAGATCCTTCCCACACATATAACTGTTAAGCCAGGTATCCCATTCTGTGCATTTCATTATGTTTGCTGAAAAACTGTGTTTTTCTCTCTGATGAATTTCAGTTTGTTAGTTTCAACCCAGCTTGCCAACCCATCAAAGTAATTTTGAATTTTATTTCTGTTCAAATTTCAGCGTGACATAAGACATTTCTCTGAGTAGTCTGCAATCTGCTAAGGACTCAGAAAATCAGTTGTGTGCTGTAGGGTGTCTGGCTTCTCCAGAGGATTAGGGTCACTTGCCACTGGTGAGAAGATTGGTGGAGGCTCGCCTAGAAGTGTTGTTTCATATTATATTATTATGTAAATAGCAGAGTTGGGAAGGAGAAGAAAACACAATGAAATTCTCTATAATGGGGAAGAAAGAGTGTAGTAATGTTGTATGTTGAGAGATGCAGTGGCTGGCAGTCCCCACCTAGAGTGTGGCTTCAGTGTAACTTAAGACAGCTTCAAATTAAAATGAAGTAGACCTGGATGCTTTAAAGAAATGGCCTAGACATTCACTATACAAGGAGGACAGCATATAATTAGCAGCCACTTATTACCCCCACACAGCCCATCTCTCTAGCTTTGTCTAACCACAGTTCCCCTTTACTTACTAGGGCTGTACATATTGATATGCCGAACAGAAAATAAATCTGAAAAAAGTAGTTTTGGCTGTGTTTCAGACACTTAACAATTCATATACTCTAAAATGCCCAAAGACACTTGAGTTTGAACAAGGGGGATACCATTTTCTGTTGATTATGACGAAATCATTGATATGATTCTCATTTGAGAACATGGCAGCCCCACTTATCATGGAAGACCCTGTGAATAGTCTTGTTTGGCCACAGTGTATTGAAACCCTCAGAATCTAGGGTCAATTTTTCTTCTTGTCCCTGTGAACTGAGAAGGTCTACAGGAAGACCAATGGGACATACAAAAACATATTTTCAGATTTTGGAAAACTTTACTGTACGGATGCACAACATCACTTTGTATTGGTTGATGTCAAGAGATAGATTTTCAGAATTATTTTTTAAAACTTATGTTTGCTAGGAATGAGGCTTAAGCTCTAGTAGCTGCCTGTCGTAACTCTGTATGTATTTCTGCTTGGGTTGTTTGCTTTCACCCATGTAGAAAGACTCCTCAGAGCTAAGTAAATTTCAACTGTATTTAATTAAAAGCTATGTATTGTACTGCAAAGATCTGTTGTCTTTACTCTGGAATTTATTTGCTCCTCTGTGAGGAATTTTATATTAGGGATAAGGGTGTACTTGGTTTCTTTCTCTCTTTTTTTAATCAAAAAGTAATTCAAGCAGGATGTATGGGGGGGAAAATGGGTGATAATGCTTCTAATTTCCAGAACAATATAATTCTCAGTAAGACAATGAAGGAGGTGTATAGTGTAATTAAGAAAACAAAGTTTAAAATAAGTAACAAGCTCTGTTTATAGGATGTTGGGTGACCTGAACTATCAGATATTATTCAGTTCATTACTATATTTGAGCAGAACGCAATCACTCAAATTAGCTTTTCTTTGGGAAGCTTAGGGTGCTGCATAGGACTTACTCCATTTTGTCATCAAAACATGAGAAAAGTAAGGTAGGATAGAAATAATGATCCCTTAAAATAAGATCTTTTTGTTTGGGGAATGATGATAGGGTTGAGAATAGTATTTTTTTAATTGAAAGCCTTTAGGATTGCTCAGTTTATTGATCCATCCAACCTGACCTTTAATTGCAGGAGCTGGGGCCTTATTTTCTCTTTCTGGTTTTGGAAAACATTGTGGCTTACTGTTAGGGAAGTGGTTTTATTGTAAAAGGAACAATATCTGTAAACCGTTACACAGAATCTTTAACAATGTTTAGACAGTGGTTATGGCTTCTGTCTGTGGGTGGAATAAAAATGCACCATCATTGTATTACAGTCAGTCACTTCTCTTTGATAATGAAATCTGAAATACATTAAAACTCACTCAACTGATTTTTATCAAAATGATATATTTGTTCCTCCAGCTATAGCTACATATTATTAACACGAATTTATTATATCTAATAGATTGAACAAATTATAAATCACCAGTGAGAGGTTTTCATCAGGATATTAATCTTTATTATCTAAAAATGAAGAATTATGTTTTGCCTGTAGTGGTCTTACAACTTATAGAGCCCACGTTTTCTTATAATAAATGCTGTTTTGAAATTCTAAAGCAATTATTTTAGCGATGCATCACTACTCCTTTGTATTCCTTTGCATGAGCATTCCCCATCCTTTTCTGTCTCCAGTTTGCCAGCCACCAGTGCTGTGCCAGATGATAGCCAGAGTCAAGTCTCCTTGTCTTTGGTTCATCCCCACCTCCCAGCACGTTGGATACACAGCAGTGCATAAAGTAATGCACCATGTCTGAAACACTTGGTGAACTTTGGAAAATGTACTTCTAAGAATGTCCGATATATAATGCAACCTGCTTATGAACTATATTTCCCATAGTGCATTGGGTGCTTTGGACACTCATCATCCAAGGTGCAGAACTGAACAGAGAAAAGAGGCAGACAGCAAAGCCTTTAAAAAAAAAAACTTCTGCCTTTGCCTCTGTAGCTACAGGTAGGTGGGTTTGGGGTGCTCAAAACCCACTGGTCTTATGAGGCTGCATGCATTTTCAATTAATCAGTCTAAGAATAACCTGAGAAATTTGTGACTTGTTAGTAAAAAGCTTTCTTTGTGTAAGCCTGCTTTTCAAATGAGTTGGGTTCACCCATCACTAATTATTTTTCTGACCAAAATAGTTCAATAAACAATTCTCAGTCAGGTGTACTAACGTGTGACAGAGAGACAGCTTGCTTGAAGTTGCACCTTCTTTTTAGCAACATGTTTGCCTGTTTTAAGTTATGTATATTATATAGGTGGTTAAATGAAAAACTATTTGTCAGCTGCTAACTTATTTGTTTATTTATAAAATTTATATTCCACTTTTCTGCCCTCACAAGGGCCACCAAGGTGGCTAACAAATCAAAACATACAAAATAAAATCCCATTTTTAAACCATTTAAAACCAACCCCCGACACAAAAAACACACATCATTAAAACAATGAAAAACAGAGCTAAAATACATATAGGGACATAAAACCAATTAAAATGTTGGTCAGGAAGGAGGGATTACTGAGGGAATGCCAAATGTTTAAGTGTATTTTATAGGGATTTATGATTATGGCATCGTAATTATGCCAATAAAGGTTTGTGTTTGTGAATGCCAAATGAAACAAAAAAAAAATCTTAGTCCTTTGTTGGACTACAGCAACACAAGGGGACAGACGAATCTCTGTGGGGAGACAGTTCCAGAGTTTCGATGCCATGACCAAAAAGGCCCTCTCCAGATTGCCATTTACCTAATCTGAGAAGGCATGGACATCCAAAGTAGGCCTTTGAAGACAACTCTAGTGGTCAGGTGGGTTCATTCAGGGCTTTGACGGTTGACACCAGCACCTTAAATTGTGCCTGGACACAGACTGGAAGCCAGTATAGATAGGTGAAGACGGGATATGGCCCCTACGACTAACTTCAGTTAACATCCTGTCTGCAATATTCTGTACCAATTGAAGTTTCTGAATATTTCTCAATGGCGGTCCCAAGTAGAGCACATTGCAGTAATCTAATCTAAATGTAACCATGGCATGCACCACAGTGGCTGGATCTTTTTGGAGGTCGTAGCTGGTTAACCACTTGTAAAGAAAAGAGATGGTTAAGAGGGGACATGATAGAGGTTTCTAAAGTTATGCATGGGATGGAGAGAGTTGACAAAAAGCGATTAAAACGTGGAATTCACCGCCAAAAGGTGTAGTGATGTCCACAGGAATAGACTGTTCTAAAAGGGAATTAGATGAATTCATGGAGGATAGCTATCAGTGGCTACTAGCCATGGTGACTGAAGGGGACCTCCATGTTCAGAGGCAGTAAACCTCTAAATACCAGTGCCAGGAAGCAATATCAGGAAATGCCTTGGCCTCTATGCTATGCTATTGGACCTTTAGAGAAACTGGTTGGCTGCTGTGTGAGACAGAATGCTGGAGTAGATGGACCACTGGTCTGATCCTGCAAGCTCTTCTTATGTTCTTACATTCTTAACCAGTCAAAGCTGGTGAAAGGCACTCTTGACCACAGCTGCCGCCTGCTTATCCTGTGGTAGGATGGAGTCCAAGAGCATCCCCAGAATACAGTATACTTATACAGTATGCTGACAATCACTTGGGAGCTAACTATGTATTACATGCAAATATGCATAAGGAAAGTCAGCTTCGGGCAAAGGTGATTTTGAGTGGGGAAGGGGCACATTTCCTTATCTCCTGTTTTCTATCCCAAGTTTCTTTCCCAGACTGTTTTTCTTCTGTGGGATTCAAGGGCTTGCATCCTATACCATATTTTCACATGTACTTCTCTTTGTATGGTGGTGGCCCTCCCCTGTGGAGTATATCCCTCTGACATTTGGTGCTTCTACCTGTGTGGAACTAATGTCTTTCAAGGACCTGAGTGTGCCTAGTGCCAGAAAAAAGCACTACACAGTGAAGGACCATGTCCACAATGGACAAAGAGAAGTGGAGGCAAAGTATAAGATTCAAGCCCTACTTTTAAAAATAATCCAAAGACATATGTGGATATGACTTCTTTTTAATCTCCAGACTTCTGTATTAAAGATTGCTGCTCATCATACATTGATACTTGCTCCCATATTTCTATACTAATCTTTATTCAAAATAGATTTTATTATTATTTTCTTGTAATAACTCTATAATTCTTGATAGAAAATAAACTGGCTTCATCTGACATTAACAAATTACATATTTACTTTTTCAGAATAATATTTGTGGGTATTGTAATAGCAGGTTAGTTTGTAGATATTTTACAAATGAAAGAATAACATTCAGAAGTATTTGTGTTAGCTTTTTCCTATCTTATTATAGCCTTCCACACAATAAAATGAAACTGTAAAATTTTTCATGCATACCCACTAGTTGTGCATAAGATTAAAGTCTGTTAGACAATTACTTGTTTGTTTCATGCAAGATGCTTTCTAGCATTTTTATTTAACTAGTATAAATATTGTGTGCAATAAAACAGTGTTTTTTTGAGTCTGGCTGCCTTGCTTCCTATAGTATATAGCATTATAGTTGTAAAAGCTCTATACACTCATTAACCTGTCTTAAGAAGGAGCTTAAAATATCTTTACCCATATACAAGATAACATGGATCAAAATAGAGACATTTAGTTTATTGACTTAATATTGAAATTTTGCTAGAGTGCTTTCCAAGTCAGTAATTGCAATCTCTCTGGAAAGTATATGGCTGTGTATTGATTCAGGATCCATCACTCACATCTAGTCAGCCACAGGAGTGTATTGACTGTGACACTGGAATCTGCTGCAGGTAAAAAAGCATTAGAAAACTTGTGGTTTCCCTGTCTTGCCACTTCTTTACTAATATAGCCATATGTGTTGCTGCTGCCTTTTCATGGGGACTAAAGAGTAATTTTACCGAAAGATTCATGGAGTGTATCCTTCCTTTATACCAGTGTATGTGGATCTTTCTTGCATTTCCCATTGTCCCAGCAGCACCTGGAAAAAATGATACTGGAGACTGAGGGAAACTCATAGTACAACAACCTTATGGATCTTGGATTGCCCAAAGTAGGCAAAATTGCCTGTTCTCCTTCTTTCCAGCAGCAGAGCCTCAGCATCTCTGTTTTCACAAATCATTGGATAATGCGCGCTCTCTCTCTCTCTCTCTCTCTCTCTCTCTCTCTCTCTCTCTCTGTGTGTGTGTGTGTGTGTGTGTGTGTGTGTGTGTGTGTGTGTGTGTGTGTGTGTAAAATGCTGTCAAGTCTTAGCTGACTTATGGCGACCCCAGCAAGAGGCTTCCTTGCAGGTCTCCTTTCCATGTACTGACTCTGCTTAGCTTCTGAGATCTGATAAGATCAGGCTACATACCATTCTGACTTCCCTCCCCGCACTCTCAATACACAATAATAATTGTTTGCAACTGGATTTTCATATGTGAAATTGGATTTTCATGTATGAAACTTGTAAAATTATTTCCATTCAGTCTTGAAATATCAGGGCAATCAGAACATAGAAAGAAAAAATACTGGATGTATTCAGACTGGGGTTGCCAGGTCCCTCTTTGCCACTAGCGGGAGGTTTTTGAGGCGGAGCCTAAGGAGGGTGGGGTGGGACTTCAGTGCCATAGAATCCAATTGCCAAAGCGGCCATTTTCCCCAGGGGAACTGATCACTATCAGCTGGAGATCAGTTGTAACAGCAGGAGATCTCCTGCTAGTACCTGGAGGTTGGCAACCCTAATTCAGACTAAAGTCCTATTCAAAATAGCATTGAATTCCCAGCCATCCTATCTATTCAGGCCTTTGCATTCATATTTCTAATTATGTTCTTATAGAATGGATCCTGGACAGAATTTTGTGTATAAATACAACATGGTATTATTTGGCAGTACAATCTCTGCTTTAATGCCCTCTGGAGGGTCCTGCTAGTAAACCACTGCCCTTCGCATGCCACCAGCACAGCCACTTGACTGGAGATATAAGCAGATCCTCAGACGGAGGTTTCCCTACAATGAGCAGGAGCTAGAACATTCCTTTTCTGAGACCAGAACACTCCCTGTGGCCAGAAGACTGTGGAGCATATGGCTGGGAATAGTGTACTTTCAGTGCTGTTTCAAAAAGCACCCATGATCAGGAAACAGGTTGCCCTTCCTGTTTTTTCCATCAATGCAGCTGTATTAATGGAAGATGGTGAATAATTATTTTGCCATTCTCCATTCACTGCAGTCCCACTCCCCCAAATCCACAAAGCTATTAATGGGTCCCACAACCTTGAGAATCCATCTTGTAAGGACTGGAATGGACTGTTGGGGGTGCAGAGTAAATATCTGCATTTTCAGCTGCTCTAGTTAAGATCCAACCTCATGAGATTTTCTTGCACTACATTATTCCCACATTTCCATTTGGATCTCATCTGCTGAACAGGTGTTATGGCAAGTTAGTAAGCAGGTAACTTAGCAGATTCCTCACCTCAGTTACACCTGTGTAGTTTTGAACATGTGCTTGGTTCAGATATAACACCAAACCATGGTTTGGCTTAGACCCATCAGATGTGCTGTAATTTCCTTCCTCCTCATGCTTTAGTGGTACGTTCATAATAAGAAAACTATGTTTGCCTTGAACACAAAAAGAAGGGTGGCAATACAGTGAACAAGGCGGGAGGAAGAAAGGAGAGAAGTTAGAATTCAGCAGTCACTCATGTAATGCCAAATTATAGCTTGGCATTGCATCTGAACTGAGTCAGTGATGTGTTGCATAACAATTCTGTAATGGAGAGTTTTGCAAAATCTGTTCTTTTGAGCTGCTATCACTATGCGTGAGCCAATACGCGTTTGAAAATGATGTGCAAACATTTCAAAAGATAAACCCTTCTCATTAAAGCATCTTTAAAGCTAGGCTTCCTTTTGTTAACAACTTTAGGTAGTGCACCAGAATTATACAGGTAGAAAGCATACCGAATTCTTACCACTGTATTAACTTCCATAGAGCCAACCCAGCTTTTTAAAAGCAAACTAGCCAGGGACCTGCAGGGAGTTGCACGGGGCATCTAATTTCCCCCTCCTGCATTACCTTCTCTTTACCTTTCCTGAAAGCTCCATACCCTCTCACCTTTTCCTGCCTTTTTCTCTTTCCTACCTACTAGCCAACCTACCTTTCCCCCCTCATTCCCTACTCCTGGCAGTCTCTCCCTGTGAACAGTCTGTCCGAGTTGTGCACTGCTGGCCTCTGGTCCAGGTCCAGTTGTGTGGTGGAAAATGATAAGGACTTGCATAGGAAACTTCAGTTTCCCCAGTATCCCTTTCTCCACACTATTTTCTTTTTCCCTCCTCCTGGCAACCCCTATGTCCTCACCTTTCCTTGCTTTGCTTCCCTCTTCGCCTCTGTTGTATACTCACAACAATTGTGTGAGGTAGGTTAGGTTGAGAGAGTGTGAGTGGCTCAAGGTGAGCTTCCGTGGCATGAGTGGAGATTTGAACCTGGCATCTTCCAGATATGAGTCCAACACTCTTAACCGCTGCACCACACTGGGTCTCATTGACAAGTGGAAGACCCATGAGGACTCCTGGAAGTGTGTGGGGAGAGTCTACCCCACTTCTTCTGTCTTCTTTTCTTCTTTGCCTCTCCATCCTAGCTTGCAGCCTGTTGCTTTTCATTCATTCCAGGCAGCCTCTGTCCCTCACATTTCCCCACCTTCTTTGTTCCCACCTCCCACATTGTTTTTTGTTCTCATATTTTCTGCTCCTCCCCTTTAAAGGTTTACCTTCTTTCCTTCCTATCTTTCATTTGGATGCTCTGCCTGCCCTCCTACCCCTCTTTGTCAGATCTCTGTCTGCCCCCACCAGTGGAGATCTACCCACTTCCTCATAAGAAGTCATCCTCCTTCCACGTCATTGGTGTGGCACTTGCCTGCTTCCCCCCAACATCGGTGTGATGTTTGCCAGCCCCTCCCATCCCTGCACCTCTTGCAGCCAAGGGAACAGGAAGAAGTCTCGCAGGTAGGGCAGGCTGAGCTTGGGGCTAGGGTTGCCAACCACCAGGTACTAACCAAAAAAGAGGCACCTCCTAGCCTATACCATATAGGTTAGAAAATCAGCACAGGAGAAAATTGTTCAAAATTGCAAAACTCCTATTAATGCTACACATATATAACAACACAACATTCTATTCATCACAAACAACAGTACTAACGCACTATCCCACTACTGATATGTACAGTGTATGCAATACATGTACAGTACAATCTCTATTTTACAATGTAATCTTCTTGGTAATTGATTAACACAGTTCTCAGAATGATCCAATGATAGATATTATCCAAAATAATCCCATCTGTTAGATAAATGGGGGGCTGGCCGGCCGTTTCACAGTCTTTTCTTCAGCCCCGTTTCCAATCAAATTTTTATTTTCAAGTTAATCACGTAATTCTACTGTCTTTTTCTGCCCAAATCATCATCAGGATAGTTCACTGGTTCCCCGAAGGATACTCTCAAGTGTGCCTCACACCAGTTGGAGGGAGAGACTGAGCTATTGTCCCCCTCCGTGGCTGCCAGTGTGCCTGTTGATCTTGACCCAAGGCTGCCAGAGTGTGTCCTCCCTGGCCTCTGCTCACAGCCCTCCTTTATACTCCTTAGCCCTCCTGGCCCCTCCCCTGGTTCCTCTGGGAAGCTATAAAGGGCCCATCTCTGGGAACCTTCCCCTTGCTCCACCCCTTCCTGTGCCTCCTGGCCTGTCTTTGCCCAACTCTCACCTGGATGCCTGTCAGCTATTTGGTGGTGAAGTTCAGGGTGGTGAGCAGTGACAAGGGCCAACTTGCTGCAGGTTCCTACTGAATTGCCCTACTGGCCTTGGTGGCCACGCCACCTTCCTCCTTTTGGGGCCTTTGTCTGGCCCAGGGCTGGAGCTGCTGGCAGCGTTGTGGCACGAGACAGCCTCCCTACAGCCTTTTCCTGTTGTTGGCAATTGGGTGATCGGGGTTCTCACTGCTGCTTCCTCCTGCTGCCAGGTAAGCCGGGGCCATTGCAGGAGACTTGGGGACAACGTTATAACCTTCTGAGGTTCCTTAGCTCCTCGAACCCTCCCCTCCCCAGGCTTTACTCCCCAAATCTCCAGGATTTTACTATTTTATACTGTGGAATATATACTGTGAATCATGGGACCTGCATGAACAAAACTCATGTTGGACAGGGGCTGTAGTATGGAGAGGAATTTTGTGAGATCAAGTGAAAGGGTGGCTAGATTCACTATGATGTTTCCTGCAATCCCAAGGTTTATTCGTGTTAGTTTGTTTTGTTTTTAATCTGAAGCCTTCTGTTTGGTAGATGGTTGGGAGGAGCTGAAAGTATTTCTCTGACCTTAGAACTTCCTGTAATGTATTGTACTGTGAGCATTACTTCAGCACTTGTCAAGTAAGAGTCATTTATTCTGTGAACAAAGTATGATTGTGCCAAGTACAATAAAAAGTATGTATCTTGGATATGCATATGTCTTGGACATTAAATATATTTTATTTCTGTTCCACTTCTGCAATTTGACAGCTTGAAAATAGTTACCAGTAGTGAGGAGTTTCATTAGGAAGTGCCTGGAGGCTATGAGTGATAGTTGTAAACAATATCAGCCAAATAATTGTGACCTTATTTGGCTGTTGTGGACAAATATACTCTTTCCACACACTAATACTTTAATTCTTTTTTAAACTTGTTTTTGTTATTATTTAATAATAGCAGTAGAACAAAAACAGAGAATACAAAAATATATAATACACCTAAAAATACAAATTAATAACGAGTGTCAAATATTGACAAATAACCTAACTGAATTTGCCTCAAAATATACTTTTAACCTGAAATATTATAGCTACATTCATACATTCATTTATTTTGGACTACTCCTGCATAACTTAACATTACTCCCTGTATGTTTTTAGATAGTTTTATATTTCTAGGAAAATAATACTTTAAAACATCTATCTTTCTGTATTTAACTCTAATCCTGTATGTTAATTAATTATAAATATTAAACCTTGTAAAACCATATAGGTTTACTTAGCCACACAATTATAACGAATTCAATCAATTTAATTCTGTAAATTACGCTAATTTACATCTAACTTCTACATAGACCATTCTTGATTTAAATTATTCTTATTAGACCTGATATTTTGACATTAAAAATCATGTTCTCACCATATGCATTCACCCTCATACCAGATTTTGAGAAGTGCATAAAAAGCATAATCGCCATTTGTTTTGAAATTCTTTGCTTGGCCTTCTGTTCACGTAGTTCGTCAGTTTCGCCATCACCACATATTCTGCTGTCTTGTCCTTCCATTCCTCTATTCCTGGACATTCCTCAGATTTCCATTTAGCGGCCAATGTAACCCTTGCAGCTGTTATCATGTACCTAAATAGTTCTTCTGATGATTTTCCAATATTTGTAGGTACAATTCCTAATAGTGTATCCCTTGGAGTCATTACAAGTGTAGCTTTTAAAATTATTTGTATTTCTGCATGAACTTCTTTATAAAACTTCTTTACTTTTTTCCAAGACCACCACATATGAAAAAAAATGTCCCTTCATTCTCCTTACATTTCCAACACATTTTCTGAATGTCTTTCGATGTAATATACCAGGGGTCTCAAAACTGTGGCTCTAGAGCCACATGCGGCTCTTTGGCCCATTGAGTGCGGCTCTCCGAACTTGGTTTGGAGCCCCTGCTCTTGCACCCGCTCGTGCCGGCAGCCGGGCTGCGGAGCCGGCGCGCCTGAGAGAGAAAGAGTGGGTGAGCTGTCTCCCCCCCCACCATGGAGAATGGCCAGGTCCCCCTTTTCCTGCCCTCAATGGTTGGGAGGCTAAAGCCTCCCCTCCCCTCTAGCAGCGCGATTGCTGGACGGGCGGCTTGGCAGTTCCTGCCCCCCCGCCTATCAGCTGTTGGGCGGGGTGGGCTTCTTTTGGTAGACCTGGCCTCCGGCTGAGTCCCTTTGGGAGGCCATGTCTACCCACTGGCTTTCTTGGCGGTAGACCTGGACTCCGAGGAGGGGAAAAAGTCCCCCTTCAGAGGCCAGGTCTACCAATTGGCTTCTATGGGCCTCCGGAGGCCAGGTCTACTGCCAAGAAAGCCAGTGGGTAGACCTGGTCTCCCAATGGGACTCAGCCGGAGGCCAGGTCTACCAATAGGCTTTTATGGCGGTAGACCAGGCCTCCAGACGAGGACTCTGGACGGGGAGGGGGAAATGGCAGGGACTTACAATTTAATTTTTATCAATAAATAAGATCACTATTAAGTATGATATCAAGTTTTATTCAGTGTACCTATAGTTTAATTAAGACTTAAAAGTTTAATTAAAGTTTATTAAGTTAATAAACAGTGTACCTACCTATATAGTTGAAGTTTAAGAAATTTGGCTCTCAAAAGAAATCTCAATCGTTGTACTGTTGATATTTGGCTCTTTTGACTAATGAGTTTGCCGACCCCTGTAATATACCAACGGAAAAACATCTGATACTAATTTTCTCTCAAATTTTGACTAGCTGTAAATTTTATAGCTTTGGCCCATAACATCTCCCATTGTTGCATTGGTATCTCTTCTTCTACATTCTGCATCCATTTCACCATGCATGGTTTAACTTGTTCAAATTTGGTATCTTATTTAAGTTACACTTGATCTTAGCCAAAAGGTCGAGAAGTAACAATTTATAAATCCTTCCCATGAGATGCTCCTTGTTTTTCACAATCATATTTTCAAATTCAGTCTTGTATCTTATTCCTTCTTGTGTTGATTGGCAATCTTTTTTGAGTCTTGAGGCTAATACTAATACTTTTTAATCTAATGTGCTCTGTAATAATGTAGGAGCTTGTATGGATAGAAGGCAACATTCTGTTTGGGGAAAAAAGCAGTTTGAGGTCAGGTGGCTAAAGGTGAACAAACTGCAGTTGAATCCTGACAGGATGGAGGTTAGTAAGGGTGAGACTTTGGGGTGTTCTATATTCCCTACATTTTACAGAGCCCATTTGTCCCTAGGAGATTAATTATTGCTGAAAAACAGAACAATATAACTGCCAACAAAGTTTTTTTATTATTTGAATTTGGGGTATAAATTAGCTCTTTATTTTGATTTAGCTGGCCTGGCTATATTTATCCATGCCATGTGGACCTCAACACTAGACCCTTGTAGCTCACTATATATACTTGGGGATGCCCTTGAAAACTATATAGAAATTTCATCTGGTTTGGAATTAAGCAGCTTGATTGTTGTCACATGACATCGGTAATGCAAGCATTTCCTTGAGTTCCCGCTTGTTTCTGGGTTCAGTTCAAAGTGTGACAAGCCCTTTATGGTTGAGAGACCCATGTGTCTATGGGATCATCTTGGCCAATGTGCTCCACTCAGCTGAACAAAGTTAGTTTAACATTTCATTGGGCCAATAGGTTTGAGCTGTGTTGGCTTGAAGCAGATCATTTTGTGTAATGGGCCCAGTTTGTTGATATTTTGGATGTACACAATATAAGGCTAAATTATTTAGGTGTATATTTCTCTGAAGTATATTGTGAAGAATCTTGTAGTCCCATAGGAACAGTGTGAATCTGGATTTATTTGTACTATTGTGGGTGAAAAAGATATAGTATTTTATTGGCTTGGCTTTATTACATTTTATATAACATTGTAACCTTGTGCCTATGTAGATAAAGGTGGATTGAAAATTTGGAAATAAATATTATCCGTTGCTGTTGAGGATTGTAATAATAATTAGAGTTAGCATTTGTAACTGAAATAAAGAATTACCATCTTAATCTGAAATGCTTTAATAATTTCTACGATTGATTTTTTTCTTGTAGCATTTATCAATATCCAGAGAGAACATTTCTCCGTACTTACTGAGCCTATAAAGGGTGGCAAATGGATTGTAGAAGTACATTCTCTACTTTGCTCAGCAGCTTGAGGCCATTTTTTAAAACTAGGAAATGTCAGTTCTGCCTAAATTTCACCTTAATACATCAGTTCCAACTCAATTAAGCACGGACATTGGATTGATGGAGGGAATAGAAATGGCTTTGGTTTCTTTGGCAAGCTCGTTGTTAGTCCTTTATGGTATCTCTATGTTGACAGAAAGATCTTATGATTACTTCAGCTAAGAAACACTAACATTTTATGATGGTTAAAAGAAAGCATAATTAATCAAGCATGAATAATTTCAAAAAGGCATAAATTCAGTAAGCCATCAGTTCAAAACTCTTTCTAGTTTCTCACACAAGTACTGGTTTCTTTGGGGCACCCTTTACATTGCCATAAGAGTCAGTGGCCAGCCTGGTGGAGATGTGATCAGGAGCACCCAATTAATTCAGAATAACGTATAAGGTAGGGGAAGGGAAGCCAGCTATGATGGAAACCATTGCTGCCCTCAACCATAGGCCTGGTATTACATCTCAGTTTTACAGGTCCTGCAGAACTGTGCAGGGCCCAGGTCTCACTAGATGGAGAGTTCCACCAGGCTGGTGCCAGAGCTGAAAAGGATACTTCTTGAACCTGGGGACTACCAACAAGTTGTTATTCGCTGAATGTAATGCTCTCTGGAGGGGCATACCAGGAGAGGTGGTCTCACAGATATGATGGGCCCAGGCCGTTTAGGGCTTTAAAGGTTAATACCATCACCTTGAACCTGATCTGGTGTTCCACCTGGAACCAGTGCAGCTGGCGGAGCACTGGTTGAATATGTGCTCTGAGCAAGGTCCCTGTAAGGACTGCCTCAATCTGAACTAGCTGGAGCTTCCATAGCAGTCTCAAGGCCATATATAGATAGAAAGATATATAGATAATCCAATTACCTTGGTTGATTATATAATTACTTTTGTGGCCTGTGTTTTGTTAAAATACATTTTCTAATTTAATTGGGTTTTATAAGCAGGTTGATTTTTGGATAAATTTAATAAAGCTGTTTTTGTTGAACTACAGTAGTTACAATTTAAGTTCAAGGCTTAACATTGTAATAATTTGAGATTTACAGTAGAAGGGAGCAATGAATTAACTTTTTCTGCAAATCTAGTTCTGTTTGTGTCAGGGTCTTATTCCAAGACACTGAAAGACTGGACAATTCTACCAACTATTTTGTCAGATTGCACAGAGAAGCCATTGAAATTCATAAACATCAGCACAACTTTAACAGAAAAGAAGAGAGTTTAAGAATGAATAAGGCTTGGCTTCCTGTCCTGAAAACCTCCAGACTAACAAAGACTACAGTCTACAATAGCCATGCAGATTAGCTTTGGATTTCACACATTAACAGATCACTTCAGGATACAATGGTTCCATATTAACATACCACACCCTCATTAGCACATTATCTTGATACTTACAGGACAATGATTAGCACATTACCTTTGATAATTTTTGCAGGACAATGATTCAGCTCAAACCCAACCCCTTTCGCACTTGACACTGAGAGACACTGTCCTTCAGTGTTACTCCTCTGAAGATGCCTGCCACAGCTGCTGGCGAAACATCAGGAAAGAAAATACCAAGACCACAGTCACACAGCCCGGATAACCTACAAGAACCAATGAACTCTGACTGTGAAAGCCTTTGACAATATTTCTATGGTTTGATTATTTATCCTGCAGACCTCAGACATGGTTTTTGGCTGGAAAATTGAAGAACCCTGGAGGTTCTAAAGAGCCTTGATCGATTCATTCTTGGTATATCTAGAAAGTCAAGCTGTTTCCTGCCTGGAGAGATTCTTATCAGTTTTTTTTATAGAATTTTGGTATAGAGACCTTCTTTTAATGTATGAATAGATGCATTTCCCCTTGTTCCTAACAGCTTAAGGCTGAGAGTTCTTGGTATATATTCCCCACACTCATAGCATCCTAAAGCCATGAGATTTGGGAGTGGGGGTGCCCTTCCTTCAGCTATGGTCCTAGCATAAACTAAAGGCTCTTGCAGTTTCACACTTTCCTGATCTCAATGGGGGCAGACCATGCAACATACTTTTCAAAGGGTGCTGTGTAGCTTTTTGGCTGCCCTTTAGTCTACTGGCAAAATTGCCTATCGTACTTTTTTTTCTCAGTAGGAATGAGTAAGATGAGGGGATAATATGTATAAAATCAGGGGCTGTGACCAACTAGGCCTTGCAAAGTGTAAGTACATGCCAGAGATTTGGTTTGTGTGGCTGCATTAAAGGCAGAGCACAAGTTTTCCTTGAACTCTGCTCTTGGCCTGTTCTCTATATACAGCAGCATGTGTGTAACAATGATAGTAAGGCCAAAAGAAGCATATAAGACTGTAACATGATTTGCAGGTTACTGATGGCCTGAATGGTGTCCAGGTTTCCCAGAGTCCTCTGAATTGCTGAAGAGAATTCTCATTCTGTACACCTGACCTTATATATGTCTTGTTTTGGAACACTATTTGAATTATGCCCTGCATGCATAGATCTTAGGGTTGCCAGGTCCCTCTTTGACATCGGCGGGAGGTTTTTGGGGCAGAGCCTGAGGAGGACAGGGTTTGGGGAGGGGAGGGACTTCAATGCCATAGAGTCCAATTGCCAAAGCGGCCGTTTTCTCCTGGTGACTAGATCTCTATCAGCTGGAAATCAGTTGTAATAGCAGGAGATCTCCTGCTAGTACCTGGAGGTTGGCAACCCTAATAGATTTGCCCGTTTCCCACCAGCAGTAGGGATCCCCGGGCTCCTGTTTACTGCTACCACTTCTGAGCCCAGCAGGCAAAAAATGACTGTCAGCTCAGGCATGATATCACTTCTGGGGGAAATCCAGAAGTGACATCAGTCATCTCTAAAAATCACTGGAAAAGCTATCTTGATTCTCAGAGAAGCATGAAATCACTTATGGGTTTTCCCCAGAAGTAACATCATGCCATCACTGCTAGCCCCTTGGTCCCCCACCCAGACTTTTACTGGTTGCCAGCCAGTGCCTGGCAGCCCTCTGCATGAAGGGTAAATTGAAAGACCAAGTGTTATGATGGGGGAATGGCGGGAGAGAGAGAGACTCCACCCTCTGCTACCTATTCTAAGTGCCCTTTTTAATAAAATAGATGCCTTACAGCCCATTCCTGAGCCACGCAGCTACTGCGTCGAGAGCCCTTAGGAGGCCGATGAAGGCCTCCACCGGTGCAGGGGCCCACACCGCCAGCGCCCGGAAGGTGCACGCCAGCATGAGTGATCCCAGTGCCACTCAGAAAAAAAAGAAACAACAGAAATTATCCAGAAACGCAAAGGTAGAAGTAATAATTGCAGATAATCCACACAGTGCTGTGTAACCTCATGACTAATTCTGCATGTATTTATTTGCATTTATGGCATATGATTATAATAAAGTAACCCGTTGCCCTTTGCATTTTGAATACTATCCATGTTCATTTCTTTGGGGGAAATTTCAACTGAGCTTGGAGCTTGATTTAAGACTCATGTAGAGAGCAACAGTGTAGAGCAGGAAAAATAGCAGTTTAGCAGTAAATGTGTGTCCGTGACAGTGGTTCTTGGAATATTCTATTACTTTCCTAATCAATTATGGATGAAATGTCAAATTCATCAGCATTCACGTTATCTGTTTGCCTAGGCATTCTCATGCCATACTTGATTATGGAAGTAGCACCTCAGTGGTAATAATTGTCAACGAACTATATATAGTTCCTTAACAATTTTTAGCCAGGTAAAACATACAGTGGACATTTCAGAAAGAATACTTAAAAAACCAAACCAGCTATTAATCATTAATAGATATAGTACCATGCGCAGATACAGGACAATGTCAATGTACTTTTGACTTAATACAACTTGCAGCAACACCTGATTTCCCATCTATCTTTTGGAGTCTCATTTAGAAATAAGACCAAATAGCGACATTTTAAAGGAGTGTTCACAGTTTTGACAGATACTTGTGTATTCTCAAACCTGTGATGTGGTATGCCTGCTTTTTTTATAACTGTATGGAAGGTACATGTGTTCTTCCATTCTTATCTTTGAGTGGTGTTATCTCTCAGCCCTGCACTTCGTCTCAAAAAGCTCATTGGAATGAATATACCACGGTAGTTGAGAATGTCTGTTCTTCCTGAGATATTAATTGGTCTCTTGCATTCTCCCACTCCCCAGAACCTACTGTAGTTCTCCCTTACACTCTTGTACCACACAACAAAAGATTTATTTTTGAAATCCTCTGAATTGGGACTGCCAACCTCCAAGTGGGGCCTAGAAAACTACCGGAATTAGAACTGATTTCTGGACTACAGAGAAGATGGATGGAGAAAATGGCTTTTGGGAGGGTGAACTCTATGGCATTATACCTTGTGGAGGTCCCTTCCTTCCACAAATTTCACCCTCCCCAAGGCTCCACCTCCAAATCTCCAGAAATTTACCACCTGGGAGTAGGCAACCCTAGGTTGTAGATTTTTGCATTTTCTTTTTAAGTATCGATTGCTCTTAAACATTTTTTAAATTATTATGTATCAATTCATTTCTTTTGTTTTATTTTTACTTGTTGCCTGCAAAGGCAGGAAGATGGCATACAGTAGTTTTAAATACACAAATATAAAATAAATGAATTCAAGTATCCAACTAATTACATGCATGAGTTTTAAATTAGGGTGCAAAAGCGACTCTTTTTATCCCAGCTAACCTGCATTATTCCAACTAACCTTCACACTGTATTCCTTCACAAAGTGGTAACAAAATAAATGAATAAGTGCTATTAATGTGCAGTCACTATTTTAAAAAAATCTTTACCCTTTATAATGAGGTTTCAAAGGAATAGTTTACCCAGTATAATGAAAATATTATATTATATAGTGAAAATATTATATAAAATGGACAGAAGTTAATATTAAAAAGAAGTATTATAACCTGCATTGAGGTATTAATCTCACTGAAAAACCTCATAATGTGTCGACTGTTTGTATGGTACAGAAGTTAAGCCATGGTTTAATTAGCAATGTCCATGCTTTTGAGAGCACAGGTTAATTATAAGTGGCTAGAATATCCATTTGGACTCTGCTCATAAATGTTACAGATGAACTTTGACAAATTGTATTTCATGTTCTTGTGGTCACACTCTTTCAGAAAAAAAGCTATCTGTATTTGCATGTAATAATCTAGTCTGCCAGCTGAGAATTATGCTTCTTTATGCTTCCTGCCTGGGGCAAATGAGCTTCAGTACACTAACACGATAAATTAGTAGTCTTTAAGGGACTGCGAGACTCTTTTGATGTCAACTTTATTTCAAAAGTATGCATAATGTTTTATGAGGATGTCTTTACAGAAGAGTATTCAAATATAGGGGATGTGGAATCGTATAGTATAGCCCGATCTCGTCACATCTCAGAAGCTAAGCAGGGTCAGTACTTGGTGGTAGACCACCAAGGAAGACTTTTCAAAGAAAGGCAATGGCAAACCACCTCTGCTTAATTACTTGCTATGAAAACCATATGGGGTCACCATAAGTCAGCTGTGACATGGCATCTGTTTACACACAAACATTCAAATATAGGCAGTTAATACTCATATCTTTAGCATTGCTTACACAGATCTTTAGTTATAATGGAAATATCTTGTCCCTTTTTGTTTTTCGATACACATAATTTATTAAGCATATAGTTTATAAAGACAGAGGAGGAGTAGATGTAGGATTTACTATAGAAATTATAGACTAATTTGATTTGATCTCCATACAGTTTGTAACACAATATTTTTCTATGAAATAAAACACAGGTTTCCTGGCAGATCTGCCTGCTGTTGTTAAACTTTATTGATAAAGGTTGGGGAGAATATCTCATATTGGTGTGTGTGTAATAGATTATATGAATTCCTCTTTATTACAGTTTTTTACTATATCAAGGACTGTAAATTGAATCACATTAAGACAAAACAGAAATTATATCCTCCTCAAATAGAGTGGAATGGTAGTTGTACTGATATCAGCTACTGCTCAATTTCCATCTTGTCTCTTGCTCTCCTACTGGTTAATGGGATGACTGCTGAAGGATTTAGCAGCTTATGCCTTTCAAAATCTGTTATACTGCCAATGAACCATGGTCTCCCATTAGCACCACCTGCTCCAGCCGTATCTATGAACAAACATCTGAGAGATATTTGTCAACATAAATAATATTTCAAGACTTTCCACTTTCTCAATCAATAAGTCAACAGATGGGCACAATAATTCTGCTTGAGCTAGATATCTTCCAGTTATTTTCATGCTGTAATACTAGCATAATTTCATTCTTGCATACTTTATCTAAGAAAAGAGAATGCAAATGTGGGAAGGAAAGGGATCGTAGAGAGAGAAGTCGTTAAATTTTAGTTTGCTGACTGGAAAATAAATATGTTGAGTTTGAATTTTCTCTGGAATATATTTAGTCATAATCATGTATAAATTTAGTAATAAATGAAGGTATTATGCTCTTTACATGAATAGTTTCTAAAAGGCAGTAGGATCCATTGGGGAATTTTCAAGGGTTTGACACACAAGTATATACAAAATCAAGATAAACTTGAAATCACGTGTGCCTGATGCTGATTCTGTGACCTTAGGCAGATGATGACAGGGAAGGCATCTTGGGCATCTTCTGGTCGCTGGGTGTGGGGGGGGAGGTAGTTGTGAATTTCCTGCATTGTGCAGGGTGTTGGACTTGATGACCCTGGTGGTCCCTTCCAACTCTATGATTCTATGATTCCTGACCCATGGGGTGATGTCACATCCCGATGTTTATTAGGCAGACTTTGTTTGCGGGGTGATTTGCCAGTGCCTTCCCCAGTCATCTTCCCTTTTTCCCTAGCAAGCTGGTTACTCATTTGACCGACCTCAGAAGGATGGAAGGCTGAGTCAACCTTGAGCCGGCTACCTGAAACCGACTTCCATTGGGATCGAACTCAGGTCATGAGCAGAACTTGGACTGCAGTACTGCAGTTGACAACTCTGTGCCACGGGGCTCTTCCCTTCAGGAATAGATTACTACAGAGCTGAGAAATTAGCAGTCAAAATAATAGAGTAGGAATATAGGAATAGATTACTACTATAGGAATATAGGAATAGATTATTCCCTTCAGGAATAGCCTCCCTATATTATTTTGACTACTAATTTCCCAGCTCTGTAGTAATCTATTTAATCAACTGTATTTCTGGTTTCACTCTGTATTCTTTCCAAACAGAGTCAAACAGCTTCAGCAGCTGAAGCTACCTGGGGGCTGCAGGGACAGATGTTATTCTTTCTGTCAGGAGGCTACAAGTACAAGTGTTCAGTTCATGTGCAGCCTCCTGACTGATCAAATAATGCCCCCCCTGGCCCCTGGGTCATTTTGGCTGCTAAATATTGTGCAAAGGGAAAGCAGGAGGCCCTTCTCCCTGTGCGCCACAATCCTAATCAGAATCGGACTTGTCTGTTACTTTTTAAATAGGACTTACACAGTAACTGAAGTATGGCTGCAAGTCCCCATGGCAAACTTATAAAAGGAAAGTCTAGTTTGGCTACTACAAAGGCACTTCGGCAATGTAAAAAAAAAAAAAAATCCCTTACCACCATTGTCTAAATCACTGCCAAGATTGGGGACGTTCTTTTAAACTAGATATAGAAGCTAAACCAAGAGTTCCTTTGGCAAAGGTGGTGGTGACAAGATCCCCCTATTAGATTTTTCATATAAAAACTGGTAATTTAGCAGTGTTTATAGGCTATTGTGTGCAGCAAGGCCCATCTAATCTGTGTGTGTGCCCGGAACAAAATTACTCTGAGCCTTTTGTCTATTTAAACTAACATACTTGATTATTACAGGAACTCAATTTCTGGATAGGATGGAGTACATATAGTTTCCTAATCTAGTCTAACTAACTAGGATGGAGGGAGATACAGGACCTGCATCCTGCTCTCATGGTTGCAAGATGGAGAAGAAGAATGTGTGCAAGTGGAGGTGCAAAAAAGGAGGAAGGAAGTGTTTCCCTGAGAGTAGTGATAGTGAGAGTAGCAATCTACACATCAAAGGGATAGTGTCAAAGCAGTAGAGAAATGATGTCTAGTGCCTTGACCTCTCTGTCTCTCTGGCTTTCTAGGGATGACACTCACAATTGGAATATTAGGATTGAGGGATGCAACTTGTTTAAAGGAATAGACAAATAAGGGGGAAGAGTAGCATTATATGCATTACATTAACACCTAGTTTCTTTAAATGAAACCAAGTCTTCAAGGCCAAGGGTACTGAAAGAACTTGACATCTATACCTGGAAAAGTTTTAGAACAAATAATCAATCAGGCAGTCCTTGAGCATTTAGAAAGGATGGCTGTGATTACAAAGAGCCAGTTCGGGTTCTCAAGAAGCACAGGTTCTGACTTATACATGAGCCTAGTTTGCTGGATTGCACTGGGGAGAGGGCAGAGCCGGCATGGGGGGCTGTAGGGGACTGTTGGGGCCCTGGCAGAGGCTGTCCCAGGGCTCAGGGGGGCCTCCAAGGCCAGCCAGCATGCAACAATAAACTGGCGGCTCTCAGGGAGGCAGGGAACTGAGCCATGACATCTTTTCCTTGGAGGGGTCTTCCCACGCTCTCTCTTGCTGCCATGCCTCTCAGATTAAATGGGCCAATCAGGCCCCAGCATGTTGCAAGGTGGGTGTTGCGTACAGGCAGGTCTGAGACTCTGCTTCCCACACAGCAACTTATCAATGCTGAAGGAAGCAGTGCCTGACGCGTATTTTACTCTTGCCGGGAGGGGCCGGCAGCTCTTTAACACAATACAGGAACAAGATCACAGACAGATACAAGTTCCTTACCCTTAAGGTCTTGGCTGCAGGCACGGCTTTCTTCCAAGTTCAACACCACGGCAAACCGGACTCCTAAATGAAGCTTCTCAAGATAAGAGACAGGCGGCATGCAATAACATTTGCTCCCACGAGGCACTTAACAGTCAGTCTTGCTTATATTGCCTTCGTGACTCTCCAGGTGTTTCAGCTCAACTGTCGGCTTCAGACTCTGATTCCTCCTGCGCCAACTTACGTCTTTTGTCCAAAAGCCGGGCTGACTTTCTCCTTTGCTGCAATGCCATTCTGCCTTTTACTCTTCTTCTCTCCATTGTTGGAGGAGACCCTGAAGGTGAAAGGCTTTCTCTTCCCTGTTCTCTTGTTTCAGCCGGCCGATACTCTGGCTCAGAGGCCCCGTCTTGCTGTTCCGGTGTTATCTCTTCAGAGGGAGTGAGGGCTTGTTCTGTCGCCTCTTCTTCTGAAGAGTAATTCTCAGGCTGACTCACGACACCATCCCCCCCCCTCAGGCCCCCTTCCGGAAGGCTCCGATGGACCAGGTTTCCGAGGGAAGGTCCTGTGAAATTGCAGGATCAAGTCGGGTGCGTGAAGGTTTTCCACGGGTTCCCATGACCTGTCCTCTGGCCCATATCCTTTCCATTCCACCAAATACTGAAGACGACCACGACGTCGACGAGAATCCAAGAGCTGGGCTACTTCATACTCCTCCTGGCCTTCCACAAGTACTGGAGGGGGAGGTGTAGTAGGTGTACGAAGCTGATGCGAGGGTGCTACAGGGGTAAGAAGGGAGCGATGGAAAACAGGGTGAATTTGCATGGTTCGGGGAAGGTCAAGACGGAATGCGACAGGGTTTATTTGCTCCAGAATTCGATATGGTCCAATGAACCGGTCATCCAACTTCTTTGATGGACGTTGACTACGGATATACCTGGTAGATAGCCACACTGGATCCCCCACTTTAAGCACTACTCCGGCCTGTCTTCTCCTGTCAGCAACTTCTTTATAAGTGTCTTTGGCACAGTCCAGTTGTTCTTTGAGTATTTGGTGTAATGCTTGTAGCTCCTGAACAAAGGTGTTTGCAGATGAACAGGTGTTGGAGTGGTCTGTAGGAAATATCGAGGATGGCACCCATACGTTGCCAGAAATGGTCTCTGTTTCGTTGAGGCATGTACCGCGTTATAAGCAAATTCTGCCAGCGGTAATAGATTTATCCAGTCATCTTGTTGGTAGCTGACGTAGCAACACAGGTACTGTTCTAATGTGGCATTGGTCCTTTCTGTTTGGCCGTCTGACTGGGGATGATGGGCTGAAGACAGATGTACCTCGAACCCTAAGAGTGTCTGCAGGGCTCGCCAGAATCAGGAAGTGAATTGGATCCCACGATCTGAGATCAGGTGCTTGGGAATCCCATGCAGCCGGAATACGTGCTGCAAATACAAGCTTGCAGTCTCTTTGGCCGAGGGTAGTGCAGGACAGGGTACGAAATGAGCCAATTTAGTGAACAGATCTACGATGACCAGTATGCATGTGTGCCCTTGGGAAAGGGGTAGATCTGTAATGAAGTCCAAGGAGGCTGTTTCCCAGGGTTCTGTGGGTGTGGGTAGTGGCTACAACAGACCCGCAGGCTTTCCAGGAACATCCTTGGCTCTTCGGCATGCCTCACAGGACTGCACATATCGGAAGACATCACATTGCATCCGAGGCCACCAGAATTCCCGGGACAGGAGATGTAGGGTTTTATATTGTCCAAAATGGCCGGCTGGTGGGGCATCATGGGACAAACTCAGTACTTCTCCATGCAACTCTCCCGGGGGTACATACAGCCTGCCCTCATAAGTTAACAGCTCCTGTTGTTGGGCATAACCCCGCATGTTTTTCTGCCCCGGATCCTGCAAGTCTTTAACGATTTGTCGTACATGGGGGTCTCCTTGCTGTGCCCTTTGGATTCGGTCCTGTAAGGATTCGTGGAGCGGTGCTGCGGCCATGGTTTCTGGGGCTAGAATCATAGGCACTGGTACTTCCTCCCCTGGCCTTAAAGCAAATTCAGGTTTTCTGGAAAGGGCATCTGCCCATTTATTCTGAGAGCCTGGGAGGTATCTGACGACAAAGTTGAAGCGGGAGAAAAATAGTGACCAGCGAATCTGCCTTTGATTCAAAGCCCGGGCAGTTTGAAGGTGCTCCAGATTGCGGTGGTCTGTGTGGACGGTCACTGGATGTCGAGCTCCTTCAAGGTGGTGACGCCAAGTCTCGAAGGCTACTTTAATGGCCAGCAATTCCCTCTCCCAAATGGTATAATTTCGTTCGGCTGCCGTAAGCTGCCGAGAATAATAGGCACAAGGTCGCAGGGCCCCGTCAGGAGTGTGTTTCTGAGCCAACACAGCCCCCAAGGCAGTATCCGAGGCGTCGGCTTCTACAATGAAGGGAAGGTCAGGATTAGGGTACACCAAGACCGGAGGCGTAGTAAAGTGGTTTTTCAGGACCTGGAATGCATCTTGAGCTTCAGGGGACCACCGGAAGGGTTCTTTGGGCCAGAGTAAGGGGGTCAGAGGAACAGTAAGTTTTGCAAATCCAGGGATGAACTACCGATAGTAATTGGCAAACCCCAAGAACCGCTGGACATCTTTACGATTCCGTGGAGCTTGCCATGACAGTATGGAGTCGACCTTGGCCGGATCCATGCGAATGCCCTGGGAGGAGATCCGATGGCCCAAAAATTCTACCTCGGATCGATCAAACTCACATTTCTCTAATTTCGCATAGAGTCTATGCTGCCGGAGACGAGTCAAGACCGATCGCACATGGGCTGCATGCTGGGCCGGGTTCCTGGAATAAATCAGGATGTCATCCAGGTAGATGATCACATACCGGTCCAGCAGGTCCTGGAACACGTGGTTGATGAATCGCTGGAAGACTGCAGGAGCATTACATAATCCAAAAGGCATAACCAAATACTCGAACTGGCCATATCGTGTACAGAAGGCAGTCTTCCACTCATCGCCATCTCAAATCCGGATCAGGTTGTACGCTCCCTGTAGATCTAACTTTGTGAACCGGGTTGCGCCCCGGAGGCGTTCTAATAACTCCGGAATTAGAGGCAGTGGGTACCGGTCTCGGATTGTGATTTTATTCAGTGCCCTGTAATCATTACAGAGACGCAGCTCACCTCCCTTCTTCTTTACAAATAGGACAGGAGCTGAGGTAGGAGAGGTGGATGGATGAATGAAGCCACGGTCCAGATTCTTTTGCACAAACTCTTGGAGCGCCACCCGTTCCGGTTCTGTCAGAGAGTACAGACGACTGCTAGGCAGCGGAGCTCCTGGGACCGGGTCAATGGCACAGTCTTAGGGCCGATGAGGGGGAAGCTGGTCAGCCCCATTTTCCTCAAATACATCTCCAAAATCTGCGTATTGGACAGGGAGCGTAGGCATTTTCAGACTGCCGCTTACTGTGGCGAGCACTGGTTTTGAAGGGTCTTTCTGCATAAGTGGGACCCGGACTATTCGTTGCACCCAGTCTATTGCAGGATTTTCCTGGGTCAGCCAAGTCATTCCCAATACTACTGGAAACCGGGGCATCTGGACTAGATCAAAGGAGAGCCACTCTTGATATTGCTGGATGCGTATTGCAAGAGGTCCTGTCTCCTGCGTCACTGGGCCGGACTTCAGAGGACGGCCGTCAATCGTCTCCACCATGGATGAGGTAACCTTGGCCTATATTGGCACCTGGTTCTGGCGGGCAAAATCCACATCCATAAAGCAGCGGGTTGCACCAGAATCAATCATGGCAAAGACTTTTATTTGCCATTGGTCTGATAGACAGATCTCAATGGGGAGGAGGAGGAGTCCATCTCTGGAATCAAGGACGCCACTGGACCCAATAGTTTGCCCCAAATCACCTGGGTTGCAGCGAGTCGGGTCTGCTGGTTTAACAGGCCCCCATGGTGAGGTTTCTTGGGGCAGGAGTTGGCGTAATGGCCAGAACCACCACAGTACAAGCAGAGACCCAGGGCCCATCGCCTGTTTTTCTCCGTGGCTGTCAACCTCCCTTGACCGGCACTTAACTGCCTCAGCTCTCCTTCTCCCATTTTCTTTGGTGCAGGTGGCACAGGAGCAGGAACTGGAACAGGGCAGGCAGGCAGATCTCCTTTCCTGGATCCTTCAGCTCGGGCCTGTCGACGGGCCTCCAGGCAGTTGTCTATTCGCTGGCACAGCACGATTAACTCCCGAAGGGTAGTGGGTTGCTCTGTGCGGGCCAACTCATCCAGGATCCCATCTGCTAAGCCTTCTATAAACTGGGCTACCAGGGCGGCTTCATTCCAGTCTAAATCCTGTGCCAAGAGTTGAAACTCTGTAGCGTAGGTAGCCACAGTACCCCGCCCCTGCCACAGGCAGCGGATTCGTCTGTTAGAATTCTCAGCTTTGACTGGATTAGCAAAAGCTAGTTGCAACTCCCCCAGAAACCCATTCCAATTCTGGAGCAATGGGGACTGGCTAAGGAGAAGGGGAGTAGACCACTTGGCTGCCTGCCCTTTGAGCAGACTCAGCACAAACCCCACTTTGGTGCCAGCATCAGGGAAATCACCTGGGCAGAGCTGAATGTACAGCTGACACTGTGCCAGAAACATAGGGAACTCCTCCACATTCCCAGAAAATTTCTCCGGCACAGAGAGGGGGCACTTGGGTGGTCTGACTGGGGAGGCCAATAGCTGGAGCTGCTGCTGTTGCAGCTGTTGTTGAAGCAAGGTCACCACATGTGTAAGTTGGGTAACCTGCCCCTGCAGGGCCTGCATTTGGTCAGCAAATGCAGCTACAGCCACTTCCTCCATGATCAGCCAGTAAATATGGTGGGAACAATATGTTGCGTACAGGCAGGTCTGAGTCTCTGCTTCCCACACAGCAACTTATCAATGCTGAAGGAAGCAGAGCCTGATGCGTATTTTACTCTTGCCGGGAGGGGCCGGCAGCTCTTTAACACAATACAGGAACAAGATCACAGACAGATACAAGTTCCTTACCCTTAAGGTCTTGGCTGCAGGCACGGCTTTCTTCCAAGTTCAACACCACTGCAAACCGGACTCCTAAATGAAGCTTCTCAAGATAAGAGACAGGCGGCATGCAATAACATTTGCTTCCACGAGGCACTTAACGGTCAGTCTTGCTTATATTGCCTTCGTGACTCTCCAGGTGTTTCAGCTCAACTGTCGGCTTCAGACTCTGTGTGAGCCCTTGGTCGAAAGAACCAGAAACCACGACATAGACAATTAGGTCCAAAGAAGCTGGTCTTTACTGGTCAAATAGAATAACAGAGCATAAAGGAAAAGGAGACAGTTATGAAACTGTCTTGCTGAAACCTGGTATTATAGATGCATGGAAAGGGTGAGAGATTACATATTGAAAACAAAAGTAAGTTCCCAGAGCGAAGTAGGTTCCCAGAACATCAAACAGAAAGTGTTAGGCATAACAGTCTTTGCAACCTTGGCTGCGGTTCAGTAGGGATAACATTCCTTGAGTCTGGATGGCAGGATGTGAACAAAGTGAACAACACTGATATGCCTGACATTCTGCCTCCCTTAAGGCCCCCCCAACCCGCAAGGGGGACGGTCTATCAGGGTAGGCGGTGTGGAAGGCGGTTAGTAAGTGCGGGGCGGAGACATCCTGGGCCCGCACCCATTCATCGTAGGCAGGGGGGAAATGTTTCCATCGAATAAGATACTGCAAGGATCCATGTCGTATACGTGAATCTAGGATTTTTGACACTTTGAAATATTCCTCCCCCCCCCCACCATCACTGGCTGCTCCGGAGGTGGCTCTGGATGCCATTCCGAAGAGGCGACATGGGGTTTTAGGAGGCTGACATGAAAAACTGGGTGGATACGTCTCAGGGTTTTGGGAAGGGTCAGCTCCACAGTGACAGGATTGATGATCCGGGCAATGGGATAGGGTCCAACGTACTTGGCACTGAGCTTATGGCAAGGTCGGGTGGATCGTAGGTTCTTAGTGGACAGGTATACTAATTCCCCGACCTGGAATTCTTTGCTGGGGGAGCGATGCTTATCTGCTTGCTCCCTATACTTGCGCTTGGCTCTCTCCAGGTTGCTTACCAGCCAGGGCCAAGTGGTGCGGAGGGTATGTGCCCAAGAGGCTATATCGGAATCCCCCTCCCCTTCAGGCATTTCAACCGGGGCAATAGGACCGAAGTCCTGACCGTACACAGCATAGAAAGGGCTGAACCCTGTAGATTGATGGACAGCATTATTGTACGCGTATTCTGCAAAAGGTAATAGCTCTAACCAGTCATCTTGGTGGTAATTAACATAACAGCGTAAATAACACTCCAACACAGCATTAACACGTTCGGTTTGTCCATCCGTTTGGGGATGGTAAGCACTTGACAACCCCTGTTCCACCCCCACCAGTTGAAGGAACGCCTTCCAGAATTTTGCCACAAAACTACTTCTGCGGTCGCAAATTATCTTGCGCGGATACGAGTGCAACCGGACCACATGTGACATGAAGAGGCGGGCCAACTTGGGGGCGGAGGGAATACCCGCACACGGAACTAAATGTACCTGTTTGGAAAACAAGTCAGTAATAACCCAGAGTACAGTTTTTCCCCCACTAAGGGGGAGATCCGTCATGAAATCCATGGCAATCACTTCCCAGGGTTTGGTGGGAATTTCCAGTGGTTGCAGTAGTCCTGGGGTTTTGCCTTGAGATCGTTTGACTGTGGCACAGATGGGGCAGCTGCGAATAAAGGAGTCTATATCAGAACGCATTCCTCTCCACCAAAACTGTCTGCGCAACAAGTGGAGAGTTTTCAGAAACCCAAAGTGCCCTGCAGTTTTGGCTCCATGGGCTAACTGTAGAACTTCTCGTCGGAGTATTTTAGGCACGTAAAGTTTTGAGTCTTTGTACCAACAGCCCCCCTTCTCAAGTACACCTTGGGGCAAGGTTTGGGCGGTGCGCTCGGCTAGGCACTGAGTTCGAAGGGAGTCCAGGAAGATATTGGAGATGATCACCCCCTCTCCTTTCGTAGTAGAGGGCAAATGAGGAACTGGTGAAGGTGGAGGGAGAGGAGGGACTGGTTGCTGCAGAGCGCTGGAAACAGGTGGGGAGGCAGGCGAGGGAGCCTGCTGGTTCAGGCTGGACATTTTGTCGGCTGCTGTATGGCTTTTCTGCCGGAGCTGGGTTTGGGCTCGGGTTTGCACAACCAGCAGGGGCAGGGCTTCCCTTTGCGCTGGGGTAAATAAAGAGTCTGTTGGCCGATCACGTTTTACCGGGTATTGGGGCAACCGGGATAGGGCATCCGCAAGCACATTCTGTTTCCCGGGCACATGTTTGAGGATGAAACGGAATTGAGCAAAGAAGTCCGCCCAACGCTGTTGTTTCGCAGACAATTTATGGGTCCCAGTGAGGGCAGCTAGGTTCTTGTGATCTGTCCAAATTTCAAAGGGGATCCCGGATCCCTCCAGGAATTGCCTCCACAGTGTAAGGGCATGGTGGACGGCTGCAGCAGCCTTTTCCCAAATGGGCCAGTTTAGCTGGGAATGCGCAAACTTTTTCGAGAAGTAGGCACAGGGATGCAGGAGACCGTCCGGTCCTCTTTGGAGTAGCCCCCCCCCCATGGCTACGTCAGATGCATCGACCTGCACAATAAGCATTTGGTTCGGATCCGGGTGTTGCAGGGCCGGCTCAGACGTGAAAAGTCATTTAAGGGCTACAAAGGCAGCCTGGCATTGAGCCGTCCACAGTATTTTGGCAGAGGGCAAGGTTGCAGAAACCCCTTTGCCCTTCGTTTTCAGGAGGTCAGTGATTGGCAGCGCCACTTGAGCAAAGTTAGGAATGAAACCTCGGTAGAAATTAGCAAAGCCCAAGAATTGCTGTACTTGTTTGCGGGTGGAGGGCGGAGTCCAGTCCAGTACCGCTTGGACTTTAGCGGGATCCATGCTAAGGCCACGATGAGAGATTATGTAGCCCAAAAATGTTATCTGTTTTTGGTGGAACTCGCACTTAGACAGTTTTGCATAAAGCTGGTGGTTACGTAGACGTTGCAAAACTTCTCTGACTAGAGCAACATGTTCTTCCATGGTTTTTGAATAAATAAGAATATCGTCCAAATAAACCACCACGCCGCGGTACAGCAAATCATGGGGGATCTCGTTAATGAGCTGCATGAAGACCCCCGGGGCCCCTTTTAAGCCGAACGGCATCACAAGAAATTCATACATTCCAAAACAGCTAGAGAAGGCGGTGAGGGGTTCGTCTCCCTCCCGAATTCGGACGCAGTAGTAAGCTTCCACTAAGTCCAACTTGGAGAAAACACGACCCTCCTGTAACTGCCCCATGATATCTGAGATTAACGGGATGGGGTAGACGTTGGCTTGGGTAACTGCATTAAGCTTTCGGAAGTCAATGCATAAACGCAGGTCACCCTCCTTTTTGCGAACAAAGAACGCTGGGGCTGAGTTGGGAGCGTTCGATGGCCGAATGAACCCTCGAGCAAGATTTTTATCCAAAAAGTCACGTAAAACAGCGCGTTCGGAAACGCTCATGGGGTAAATCTTGCTTTTAGTCAGTGTGCAGTCCTTAACTACCTCAATGGCACAGTCAGCGGTACGATGGGGGGGGGCAAGGCGTCACATTCTTTAATATCGAAGACGTCTGCAAAGTCTTTGTAGGCATCGGGTAAAAGCGGTGGCGATGCAGTATTGGAAGTTAAAGCCGGAGTAGGTGGAGACGTCACTGCGACTCCTTGCCGGTGTTGTTCGCACATAGGATTGGTAAAGGAAATAGTATCCGTCTCCCAGTCTATATAAGGACTATGGCCCTTGAGCCAATTAATCCCTAGGACAACTTCGAACCGAATGGGGGCTATGGTAAAGTCTATCTGTTCCCAATGGGAGCCTATACCCATCGCCACTCCCTGAGCGCGATGATTGACTGCCCCCCCCTTGAAAGGGCTTCCATCCATCTGGGCAAATTGGATGGGAGCGGGTAGTGCCTCGGACTTGACTTTGAGAGCTGCAAATGTGGCTTCACTGATTAAAGTGCAACCTCAGCCAGAGTCAATAAGTGCCTTGACAGGCAGTTGGGGGGGCCCTTTATAGTGTTGTAATACTGCGTCCACATAAACAGTGGTTTCCACTTCACTCACCTTGACGGGAGCTTTGGGTTTAGCAGGAGATTCTGCAGGGGTCTGTGGAGACGCTCCACTCACCACAGACCGAATCCGTTTTTTGACAAATCAAGAGGGGTTTCCAGGTTTAGAGCTGGAGCATTCCATTGATCTTCGTCTGAAGACGGAGAGTTGTCCCCCACTGGGGCACTTGTAATCCGAGACCCTGAGGGGTCGTTTGGTGCAGAGAGGTTAGCCGATTCCTCAACGTGAAGTGCAGAGGGTGTGGGTCGTCCCGGCGCTGCGCTGCGGGTGGCCAAGGTGCCTCTGCGTTGAGGTCTTCCTCGAGCTCAGAGTGACACGCTGGGGCTGGTGGCCTCCGGTCGTTGAGGGCAAGTTGCTGCAAAGTGGCCTAATTCCCCACACACGAGGCAAGCTCCCCTCTGGAACCGTGATTCGCGATCCTGAGGTGGTCGCGTTGGTTTCCGCAGGCTGGGGAGCGGTGCTCTTGATGGGGCTTTCTGGGCGTTCTTATCCTTGTGTCGTTGCCGGACCAGGGATATGAAACGCCGGCGGCTTTCAACTTCTTTCGCCAACAAAATCCAATCTTCGAGGGTATTAGGATCGCCTCGCATATATGACCACTTCAGAATGTCAGGGTGTAAGGCTTCCCTGAAGTAGTGGATAAGGGTAGCTTCCGGCCAGTCTACTATTCTACTGGCTAGTCTCTGGAATTCATCAGCAAATTCTCGGACTGGAGAAGAGCCCTGTCTGAGCTGTAAAAGTTCTGCTTTGGCTCGTTCTCCCATGAAGGGGTCTTCAAACCGTCTCCGCAAGGCAGTCATAAAATTGTTGAGGGAGCGGATAGACCGAGACCGGGTGTCAAATTGGAGGACCATCCAGTCAGCGGCTTTTCCCGTCAATAGAGAAGCTACAAAGCGGACCCGGCTATCCTCTGTGGGAAAGAAGTGCCCTTGTTCCCGTATATAACTATCCACTTGGTGTAGGAAACAGGGTAGAGTCTCGAGCGAGCCATCATAGGTCGTTTTCAATCGAGGTTGCTTCCATGGACCGGGTATGGGTTGTCCCGGTTGTACGGGTGCCCCGGGGCCTGGGACAACTGGTGCTCCGGGAACCAGTGGTTGGATGGGGAGGTTAGCTGGTGGTTGGGGTGGCACCACCGGTTGAACTGGTGCGGCGGGCCCGGGAAGGATGGGCTGCGCCGGAGGTAACTGCGCCCGCTGTAACCGTTCGTTTTCCTGGAACAAACGCTCCATTTGTTCCTGGAGACGGTCTACACGGTCATATAATTCTCGATTCTGAGCTCGCAACAAGTGTACCTCATCCTCAGGTCCCCCCGTACGATGCGCCCTGCTGGTCCGGAAACCCGTGGCCCAGTGCGAGTTGTCTCTATATAAGTCCTCCTCATCAGAATTGTTGGATCCCCGAAGCTGTTCTGCGAGGCGCCGTGCGCGTTGGGTGGTGCGAGACGGGGCAAAAGTCGGGGAGAACGTTGGTCCCCATGAAGGGCCGGTCTGCCCGGAATCTTTGGGGCGTACACTCGCCCGTGCTCGTTCCGCAGCCACCTGCTGCTCCCTGTCCCATGCGGCTTGAGCCTTGGCCGCCGCTTCCGCCGCCGCCGCTGCTTCTCTGTCCGCAAGAGCTTGAGCGGTCTCAAGCTTCAAGGCAATATCCGCGGTCACGAGCAGTAAAAGTTCCTTCTCCAAGAGAGCGAGGAGCGGTTCGGACCCCCCCCCAATAGCGGTTGAATCTGGACCGCGAGCGCAGGTGCATCAGCCCCAAAAGGTGGGGTTAACACTTGTGACAGAGTGGCTACCGTAGTATCCTTGGTGAGATCCACAAACAGAAGCGCTGTTTGGATAGCAATCCGTCTCGCCTCTGCCTGACAGTCGGCTGCATTTGGCACCAAAGAAAACCCTGCCGGTGCAGCACCTGCCATGGCTCCTGTTGAGTGAGTTTCACGAGCAATTAGTTTATCCAACAAACCGGTTAGTATTTGTAAATCCTCCGCTGCTAGTTGGGCATCATCCACCAACCGATCCAGGACTTGGAGGTCTAGACAGGCATTGGTATCCTCAACCTCAGACATCCAAGGAAAAGTCACTAGAGAATGCCATTGGGACTGTAGTAATCCATTAAGGCGACTAACTTCCGCGCTAGTCCTGCTCAGCTCGGCTACAACGTCCCGTAAAAGATTGGGGTCGTCACCTTCCAGGGTTGGTCCAGACACCCGTAGTCCGGGGATCACAACCAGCTGGTTTGAGACGAATCACCCGGAGAGCGCTCTCCACGCTCCCATCCGAGTGGCAGGCGAACCCTCCTGGGCTCCAGCCTGACGAAGGGAAGTAGACAGAGTTTCATAGCTGTCTCAATGTGAGCCCTTGGTCCAAAGAACCAGAAACCACGACATAGACAATTAGGTCCAAAGAAGCTGGTCTTTACTGGTCAAATAGAATAACAGAGCATAAAGGAAAAGGAGACAGCTATGAAACTGTCTTGCTGAAACCTGGTATTATAGATGCATGGAAAGGGTGAGAGATTACATATTGAAAACAAAAGTAAGTTCCCAGAGCGAAGTAGGTTCCCAGAACATCAAACAGAAAGTGTTAGGCATAACAGTCTTTGCAACCTTGGCTGCGGTTCAGTAGGGATAACATTCCTTGAGTCTGGATGGCAGGATGTGAACAAAGCGAACAACACTGATATGCCTGACACTGATTCCTCCTGCGCCAACTTACGTCTTTTGTCCAAAAGCCGGGCTGACTTTCTCCTTTGCTGCAATGCCATTCTGCCTTTTACTCTTCTTCTCTCCACTGTTGGAGGAGACCCTGAAGGTGAAAGGCTTTCTCTTCCCTGTTCTCTTGTTTCAGCCGGCCGATCCTCTGGCTCAGAGGCCCCGTCTTGCTGTTCCGGTGTTATCTCTTCAGAGGGAGTGAGGGCTTGTTCTGTTGCCTCTTCTTCTTCTGAAGAGTAATTCTCAGGCTGACTCACGACAGTGGGACTTTCAACATAAAAACAGGCCTCGCATCCCCAACAGCATTTGGCTTCACGCTGTCCCACCCACCCTCCCTGTAATTATGGCAACGTTAAGGTTTTTGAATTCATCACAACTTTGGCGGTTTGGCATGGGGGCTGGATCCAGTTTGGGGGGAAAGCTGCCTGGGGGCTCCCTTTTCCCCAACCAGAGGATCCCAATAAGAGATTTTTGGGGAGGCCTGGATTGGGACAAGCCCAGCTCAGGGGCTGTGGGGGGACAAGCCCAGCTCGGGGGCTGTCAGAATGGCCTCCTGCCAGGTGGCAGGAGACCACTCAGCTGACGTCCATCCATGTGGGTTCTGCATACTCCCATCTCATACAGCTCCCAGCAGGTGGGCTGGGAGGACAATACATCAACCAGCAAGCGGGTTGGTCAATGACAAGGATCATGCCCCAATGCCATGCCAGTGCCTGTTGCTGTGACCAATGAAGTTGTGGCCATTTCCATCCAACATCTGTCTTTAGTCGCATGTCAGGGTCAGTAGTGTAATGGGCAGGGGGTTGGTGTTGCATGCCAGGGAAGGGTTGGAATCAGGGTCTGGTAGCCGGCTCTAGATACTCTCCAGTTAAGCACTAAGCCAGCAACAAGTCATGTCAGACTAACCTTGTCACCTTTTTTTTAGAAAGGTGCTACCTTGCTGGATCAGGGGAATGCTGTAGACATAGTTTATCTTGATTTCAGTAAGTCTTTTAATAATGTTCCACTTAATATTCTTGTTGACAAGTTGGTAAAATGTGGTTTAGATTCTGTTACTGTTAGGTGGATCTGTAACTGGTTGACAGATCACACCCAAAGAGTGCTTGTTAATGGTTCCTCATCCTCTTGGAGAGGAGTGACAAAGGGGAATGACTCAGGGATCTGTCCTGGGCTCTGTGTTGTTCAACATCTTTATAAATGATTTGGATGAAGAAATTGAGGGGATATTAAATCTGCAGATGATACTAAATTTGGAGGGGTAGCAAATACAGTAGAAGACAGAGCCAGGATACAAGATGATCTTGACAGGCTGGAAAACATTGATATAGAGGATGGTGCAGAGTTGTTTTCTGTTGCCCCAGAAGGTCAGCTAAACATTAGGAAGAACTTTCTGACAGAGCGGTTCCTCAGTGGAACAAGCTTTCTCAGGAGATGATGGGCTCTCCTTCTTTAGGTTTTTAAGCAGAGGCCAAGTTATGTCCATGTATCAAGAATTAGTATGAATAGGCACTTTCTGATACCCTTGAAACAGCAGGGGCCCACCACTGAACGGAGGTAGCAGAGAGAAGAGGAAGCCTTCTGCTTTCTACAGAAATCAAGCCAGTTGCTTGTAGCCAGCAAACCCCAGCCATAACTACGAATGAGTGTGGGGGAAGTCCGCACATATTCAAAGGAAGGGAGTGCAAGGCAAAAAGAAAAAGAAAAGAAAGAAGCAGCTTTTCACTCCAAGGAATTCCACTGAAGGTATCTGTACTTCTAAAATGTGAAGCTGCTACTAATAGCCTCCTTTAGTTTTGCTTCCAGGAGACTCTTGAATCATATTTAGCAGGGGGAGAAGATTCAAAATGATATTAAGTTTCCCCCCCATCTTTTCTGTAGTAAATTCACACCATCATTCCAACACTAAGGCCTTTTAATGTTTTTTTAAATGATTCATTAGTGAGGAAAGACAAGTCTGATGTTACTGCTAGGGAACAGGAACAATTCTGGCCAAAAAAAATTCAAGCTCAAGCTAAAAACTGTCAAAATATGTTTTATGTACTAAATATTCAATTGTGTGCAATTGAAACTAACAGTACATAATTTTATCAACACACTTAAGAAGCTACAAAATGTAGTGTCATGATTTATGCAAGTCGGATATTTTAATTAACTTTGCAGATAATTTTTCTTCTTAAATACAGCAGATGACGTTTCCGCTATATGGTTAGTAATAAGAATGTTGTGTGAATACTAATTTTACTGTGCCATACTATTTGAATATTGATAATGATGAATTTTGATACATCTCTAATGAGGAAATTAAAATGACAGCAAATTTTCACTTTCAATAAACATCATGCTGCTGTCTTAGAGGCTCAAATATTCAAGTGGTACATCTTATTTTTACTAAGATACTGGTAAAAAACCTCAAAAGAATTAAGAACTGGCTGATCAGTCAGACAATGCCAGTGGATAAAATAGCAGTTATGTTGGGTCAGTCTTTCAATTGTAGCTAATAAGTCCTCAAAGTGGCATTTCGATTCAGGTCAGTAGGATGCATTCTTTGTCAGGATTTCCAGTGGCAAAAGGGGATGACCTCCACAGTTGGCAGTGCAGCAGCCATTCTAAATACTCATCTGTTCTGGATCAGGAAATCTGTCAGCAGAATAGAATGTAGCAAGTTTCAAACTTCTTAGGGCTTTTGGAATTGAGACAGTTTTGTAGGGACTAGGGGCCTATATGGAAGTACCATGCATTTACTCAGGCTTGTTTTGGCTTTAAGATTGTAAGTGGTTTCACAGTGAGGCCCTCCTAATGGAACTATGCAAGTGGTGCTAATCTGGCAGATGCAAAGCTAATTAAGAGTGTGACCTTGATTGGTGGGGAAGGTTATAAGACATTCACTCCTCCCGGCTTTGGAAAATAGACATGGGAGACAAAATGGACCAAGGTAGAACACTAGAGGCAAAGCATGCACAACTCAAACTGCCCACTCCAGCAGATGGAGATAATTAAGGAAACAACTTCTTTCGTAATGTGTTTTGTGCCTGTTAGATGCATTGGGCAAATAGGTGGGGAAATGTCCCTGCCACCAAGTGGGAGACACTCCAGCAACCACAGGGTCTCACAGGAGGGGTTCTCAGGTCATAGTCCAATGTCAAAATCCAGGATCAGATAATATAATCCAAATTCAAATTTAGAAAGCAGTCCGAGGTCTCAGTCCAGGGTCAGGGCATGTATTCCAGAGGCAGTCAAAGGGTTGGGTAACAGGATTCCAAGAATAGATATCAAGCAGGTCAGGCAACTGGTGGGCCCATCAGCAAGACACATTGATTTCACACTGGCTGTAGCCTCGATACAGCCTTATATAAGACATTTCTGAATAGATGAGGCTGGTCCCACGTTAAGCTCCTCTCCACCAGCTGAGCCAGCTTCTTTACTCACAAAGACAAGTGGGGCCCAGATCTTGCAATGACATTGGTTTCTTCTGGCATTCTCTCAGCATAGGGGAGGTCTCATGCTGCCAAGTGCGTACTCCTGTGCCTGGCCCAAGCCTTAGACCTTGCCCTTTGCCTTTTCTGCTCCCGAGGTCCTTTGGGAGACTGTGATGGGTCTGGCAGTTAGTGGGACTATGCTGGGACCTCCTGGCTTGAGGGCCTTGCTGGCTCAGTGGCACCAGTGGTGGCTCAGGGTCCCTTTGGGGAGGCCCTGAGACACCAGACTCACAGGGAGGGTCCACCAAGGGAGGGCTTGGGGATGGGTTGTTCTCCTCCTCCTCCAATGAGGACTCGTGCTAAACCAGGGTAGTCTGTGACAGGAAGGGGGAAAGCCTTGGTAAAATATTTGTGGCCTGACAAAACAGATTCTGTCAGGGAAAATGAGCTAGGCTAGAATACCCTTATAGCTTTCTTCCTCCAGCAGAACTGCAACACCTCTTTTTTAACAAAAAATTTATACCAATGATGATGTATGATGAACAGGGCTGGAGAAAGAACATGAGAACACATGTAGAACTGGTTCTTGTAGGTTATCCGGGCTGTGTAACCGTGGTCTTGGAATTTTCTTTCCTGACGTTTCGCCAGCAACTGTGGCAGGCATCTTCAGAGTAGTAACACTGAAGGACAGTGTCTCTACTCTGAAGATGCCTGCCACAGTTGCTGGCGAAACGTCAGGAAAGAAAATTCCAAGACCACGGTTACACAGCCCGGATAACCTACAAGAACCAATGAACTCTGACCGTGAAAGCCTTCGACAATACATGTAGAACTGTTTTGAGCCAATGCTGAACATTTTTATTAAAAGGCAGGATATAATTTTAAAATAAATAAATAAAGTTATGCTTGTGATCTATTGAACAAACACTTATTTAGGATGAGGTATGATCATTTAAAGTGTGTGGAATCTTGTTTTGCCTAGATAGAGTTCTTGATTCAGCAATTTTCCTTTCTCTCATAAAACCACAGAATGTTTTTTGACGTTACGGTCGGCTTCAACAAGCAATTGATTCATTGTGGTTTTAGGAGGATTGCTGAGACAGGAACTCTGGATAAAACCAGCCCGATTGGTCTTTTGTTGTTGTTAGTACTTATTTTAAGATAAATTTTAAGTATTTCACCAAGACTTTCCCTCCCATTTTATTTGTTTCCCATTCAGTCAGTTTCTATTTTTCACTTTTATTCTCTTATTCTGTATGTACATAGTCCTCTTCAGTCCATTAACAACCAAAAGGCTGCCTGTGTGTGTGTGTGTGTGTGTGTGTGTAAAGTGCCTTCAAGTCGCAGCCGACTTATGGCGACCCCTTTTAGGGGTTTTCATGGCAAGAGACTAACAGAGGTGGTTTGCCAGTGCCTTCCTCTGCACAGCAACCCTGGTATTCCTTGGTGGTCTCCCATCCAAATACTAACCAGGGCTGACCCTGCTTAGCTTCTGAGATCTGACGAGATCAAGCTAGCCTGGGCCATCCAGGTCAGGGAAAAGGCTGCCTACTTCCCGTTTATTGGATACATGTTCTTTTTTTTTAAAGTCAGAATCCACACGTTGTTGCAGATGTGTGAACAAGAAAATCAAGTTGGTCTGTGACAGACAGTACTGTCTACTCTGGCCAGCAGCAGCTCTACAGGACATTAGGCATTCATCATATATTCTAATAGCCACCTGTGCCCCAATTTGCAGATACTTAAATGTGCAACCAGTTACACAGAAGTAACATTTTTTGTAGAAAAATCTGAGAACAAGAAAAGGCAGTGTGAGTGTGGGGGCTGGGAGATTTAAATCCCTCAAAAGACAAGAGTGTTGTCTGTGCAGCTGCAGACAAAGCTGCTTCAGGTGGTCAGGGGAGAGGTTCCTGCCATGGCCATTGATGTGGTAAAGCTGCAGGCCAGCCAGGCAGCCTGAAGCGAGGCACTTTTTGATTGCTTAGAGGAACCTCAGCTCCATTCCCACCAAGAAAGAAGCCTGGAGGCTGGACGCCTTCCTACTGGTGTCTCCCTCTTTTGTCTCTCCTCTTTCCTCTCCCTTCCCAGCAGGAGCTTACCCAGTATAGCTGCTGCAGCAGCTGCACTGCCTGGGAAGAGGGAAGGGAAGGTGGGAGAAACCACCTTGCAAAGTGCTTCACATGAGATGAGGTGGCTGCACTGCAGGTGGGGTAGGCCTAGCTGGTGTTGCAGCAGGGAGGAGAAATCACCAACAGTCGTGCAGTCAGAAGAGGAGTCGAGCAGTGGCTGTGCCAACAGGTTGGATCAAAGTAAGTAATGGGTGGGGGAGAGAGAGATAGAATGACAGAGAAAACAAATAACAGTAGCATGGGAGTGGGGAGAAGGAATTATAGTAGTCATAGGTGGAATTGGGGGAGACATGCAGAGAGAAGGAATGACAGTAGCATTCGGGGGAGAAGAAATGTCAGTAGGCATGAGTGAAAGAGAGAAAGACAGAGAGAGATACAAAGTAAGAGAAGGGGTGGAAGCAGAAAAAGAGATGCTAATAAAAGAGGTGGGAGTGAGAGCAAAGGTGGGGATGATGAAATGGCTGCCCCTGCAAGTTCCTTGTGGGTCCCTGCTTGTATCACTTATTATCTGATAGTTTTAACTGGAGGTGCCTTTGATTGAACCTTCTATCATCTGTATGGCAAGCAGATGTTGTACTACTGAGAAATGGCCTCCACCCATTGCTACAATGACACAATATCTAACCATCTGTGCATCCAGCCTCAGGTGGCAAATGTGGAAGTGAAGATAAAATTGAATTCCAATAAGCAATGGACAGACATTTCTCAAATTTTTAAAAAATGCTATATAAATAGATAATAGTAATTTGTCCTACTGAACAATGTATTTTCATCTATAGATTTTTTGGTCTCTTGTGTGATGCTTCATTACTTGATGATGATAACAAACAATTAAGCTCGTATTTTAAGATAAGCAATTTAAAACGAGCCTATTATATAAGTTATCCATTGATTATGGCCATTTCTTATTTTTGTCCATTGTGCAACTTGGTCAAGTTGCAGAATGATGATAAAAATAGCTATCTTAGTACACTGTTGTAAATTATCAGAATAATTATGTAATTTAGTAAGATTTAAACAAAATTGGCCTTTTTAAATATATTCCATACCTAAGTACCTTTATATAAAATAGACATCCACTTTTTTTTCTAAAATAAAGGCCTCAACTATTTAGAGATTCTTCCCACTATTTGTTTGCTGCTGAATAATCACACACATCTCACATTGTCTATCTCCCTGTGGTAATTATATTTTATTTGGTTTAATTTCAAGTGTACATTTTAATTTGGTATGACATTTTATAATTCCTTCCCTACACTAAGTCTTTATTGTTAATTAGTAGTGTTTATCAATGGATCGGTGCAACACAATGTTTCCTCCTATTTAATAAGTGCAGAAACAAAGAGGTGGATGTGGGAATTACTTTTCAAGGAGAGATGACAGAATGACTCTGGCCTTTTCCTTCTGCTTTAGTGATAGCTATTAATGTATCATAATCGTTATTCAAAGTGCCTTACAAAAGTGGCTCCACTTGGGAGAGAGAAAAATTGGAAACAGAAAAGAGGCATATGCAAATAAAAGTAAAGCTAAAAATGGAAGAGATTAGTGGTGCAATGGATTGCAGGAAATGCATAAACAGATCCATTGTGTCAGTAGAGTAGAAATGCTCTTTTTTGGATCCCATCCAGAGTGTCTGCCTTATGGTTATCACACAGTAGAATTTTAGTCCATTTCCTTGAAATACTTTTGGTAGAAACAAATTTCTCTCAGGTTCCACTTGTATGAGTGTTACATATATAAAGCAAAGGGAAAAAAAGAAAGCTAAAACATTGTGCACGCTTGAGGTAATCATAATCTTGCCCTTATATGGAATTAGACGAGATGGACCAGTGATTTCATATGGCTAGGATGAGTTCCCACGAAGATTGCACATTGCAATAAAAGCATATATATTTCCTCCTAGAAGCACCAATTTGTTCTGTTGTGCCAGCCAAATTCCGTGCATGCCAAGTGAAGTCAAAGATTGACTGGAAGCACATAGAGGGATAATAGAAAGTAACAACACTACTTTAAATTAATAGGTTCACTTTCATACAGCCCAGTTGCCAAGAAGCTGAACAGCTCCATGAAACTGAACACGTAATCATAGATTATTAATATTTATTTTATTTATCTGTTTTAACCATACATAGTATGATTGTTCTCATTGTCCAAGGTAGAATACAATTAATAAAGTAGTAGTAGTAGTAGTAGTAGTAAACCATTCCAAAAGTCCTACTAAAATCCAGGTAAGAAGATGCAATAAAAAGGGATATTAGCAATTAAATGCATGGCAAAATAAAACAGTTTTATCTTGGTGTCTAAAAAGATTGTAAGGATGGTGCCAAGCTAATTTGGGGATGAGGTTTGTAAGAAAAACATATACTGATTCTCTGAAATGGTGCATTCTAACGCCCACACAATGTACATTTCCTTAAATGATGCCTCTACCGCTGGAACTGTGATAAATGGCTATCGATCTCTCTTTCACAGAGCAACTGTTTGACACTTGGTCATGACTGGCAGCATTCCTCTACTTCCTAATGGATATTACACTTTAAAATAATGCTGGATTCTCGCTAGCATTTTCTTTCCCTGTATGACCTTTTTGCTGCCGAGAATATTTCTCTCACCACACTGATCAAAGGATTACGCATTGTAAATCTATGCTGTAGTGGCCTGTTCTGTGCACTGATATCCCAGAATAATTTAAGGAAGAATTTGGGATCTTTAGAAGCATACTCTTTTTTGATCAAGTTTAAATTACCTAGATTGAGTGGCGGGGCTCATGACACCCATAGGTGCCTCTTTGGGAACCTGGTTACAAAGTATAACCACACATTTCACCTACCCTAACCCATAACATTTTTTTCTAAAAGGTAATGCAGAAGGTGTGGTACTTTGGCAGAGACAAAGGCTTGCATTTAGATACCATAGCAAGCACCAATTAAGCCTGGTGGGCAAATGTGCAACATTCCTTCAATACCCAGGTGTTGTGATGGACAATTAGGCCCGCCGCCACCATGGTCTTCCTGCGAAGAAGCAGAAGCTGCACAGACCCCCCCCCCCAGTGCTTCATACAGCCCCCAGCGGGTTCCAGAGAAACTCCCTGGAATGGTCTGGCCTGAGTCCCCATCAAATAGCCATCCACTGGGGAGCACAAGACAAAGAGCAGCATCACCTTCCTCATGAATCGCTCAAGTGCCTCAAAATCCCATGCATTCGCCATGCATGCCATAATTGGGATCCAAATCAGACACCACATTCACATAAATTGAGAAGAACCCTCAACTCAAATATGACTGTTTTTATTAGGACACAAGAGTGTTAGCCACAGATCAACTTGTATTCTCTATAATTTGAGAATTACCGTATTTTTCGCTCTATAAGACGCACCTGACCATAAGACGCACCTAGTTTTTAGAGGAGGAAAAAGAAGAAAAAATACATTTTTTTAAAGACCCAGCGGGGGTCTTAAAACTCCTCTGCGCTGCCATCCCAGGCAGCACAGAGCACTTTCAAGCCCCCCCGCCAGGCTTCCAGGGAGTCCCTGGAACCCCAGTGGGGGTCTTTAAACTCCTCTGCGCTGCCTGGGGTGGCAGCGTGGAGAACTTTCAAGACCCGGCTTCCAGGGACTCCCTGAAAGTCGGGCGGGGGGGTCTTGAAAGTGCTCTGTGCTGCCTGGGATGGCAGTGCGGAGGAGTTTAAAGACCCCTGCCGGGTCTTTAAAATATATATATATATATATTCTTTTTCCTCCTTTTTCCTCATTTTTCCTTCTCTTTCCCCACCGCCCCCCTTCCCATGAAGGGGGGCGGTGGTGGTTTAAACTGCTCTGCGCTGCCTGCCCTCCTGTGCTTCCCGGTCCCGAGGCTCAGCTGTTGGGCAGGCAGCCCAGGCAGCGCAGAGCAGTTTAACCTCAGTTTAAGAGCAGTTTAACCTCAGAGCAGTTTAACCTCAGCACACACACACACCGCTCGTCCCGGGACTTTACCGGAAGCCCTTCTCTCTTATTAATTGGAAACATAGAATCACAGAGTTGGAAGGGACCACTAGGGTCATCTAGTCCAACCCCTTGCACAATGCAGGAAATTCACAACTACTCCCCCCACACCCCCAGTGACCCCTACTCCATGCCCAAAAGATTCCCAAGATGCCCTCCCTCTCATCATCTGCTTAAGGTCATAGAATCAGCACTGCTGACAGATGGCCATCTAGCCTCTGCTTCAAAACCTCCAGGGAAGGAGAGCTCACCACCTCCCGAGGAAGTCTGTTCCACTGAGGTTAGAACGGTTCTAACGGTTAGAAATTTCTTCCTATTGTCTAGACGGAAACTCTTTTGATTTAATTTCAACCCGTTGGTTCTAGTCCAACCTTCTGGGGCAACAGAAAACAACTCGGCACCATCCTCTATATGACAACCTTTCAAGTACTTGAAAATGGTTATCATGTCCCCTCTCTGTCTTCTCCTCTCCAGGCTAAACATACCCAGCTCCTTTAACCTTTCCTTACAGGACTTGGTCTCCAGACCCCTCACTATCTTTGTTGCCCTCCTCTGGACACATTCCAGCTTGTCCACATCTTTCTTAAATTGCGGTGCCCAAAACTGAACACAGTACTCTAGGTGAGGTCTAACCAGAGCCGAGTAAAGCGATACCATCACTTCGCATGATCTGGACACTGTACTTCTGCATCCCAAGATTCATTAATTTATGGAAGACTGTGTGCCCGTTATAGCTAAGAGATATTTTCATTTTGCTGGGTTTCTGGCATGCTGTTGTGGTAGGCCTTTCATTCGACTGTTGCCATTTACTTTTGATTGGTTAGACACACCTCTTAGACCTTAGCATAGGACTATATGTGAGTTTCTGTTATTCTGCTTTGTCTAACTTCTGTGTATTTATTCATGCATGTCTGTTATTACTATTATTACTATTGTTGTTAAATGACAGATAAAAACCTTTCATAGCATAGGATTGTATTCTGGATATCATTTGGTCATGGTGCTGCTTTGTTTTCCCCAGCCTCCAGGTGGAGATCTCTCAAAATTACAACTGATCTCATATGAACACATGAAGCTGCCGTATACTGAATCTGACCCTCGGTCCATCAAAGTTAGTGTTGTCTACTGAGACCGGCAGCGGCTCTCCAGGGTTTCAGGCAGGGGTCTTTCACGTCACCTACTTGCCTGGTCCCTTTAACTGGAGATGCCGGGGATTGAACCTGGGGCCTTCTGCATGCCAAGCAGATGCTCTGCCACTGAACCACGGCCCCTCTCTCCAGATGAGAGAGACCAGGTCCCCTGGAAAAAGGGCCGCTTTGGAGGGTGGTCTCTCTGACATTATACCCTGCTGAGGTCCCTCCCCCAAACCCAGCCTCTCTAGGCTCCACCCCCAAAACCTCCAGGAATTTCCTGACCAGGAGTTAACAACCCTAAGGGGATGGGAGCACAGTGTGCCGTTAAAATGAAGAAAATCAGGGTGTGACGAATGACAAAACCCGATCGCCGATAAACAGCCTTTATGGAAAGCAAAGATGAAATAATTAACGTATAACACATCTATGCACAGACAACCTACACCCCGGTTGCAGCAGATATACACTGACTCTGCATCAAACCGTAACAAAAAGGCAACTGCAAAGGTCTCTTATTAGGATGGGGCTGAGAGGATTCTGGCCGAAAGAAAGAAGGGGGAGCCCCCCACACCTTTGAACACATGAACACACATGAAGCTGCCATATACTGAATCAGACCCTTGGTCCATCAAAGTCAGTATTGTCTACTCAGACCGGCAGCGGCTCTCCAGGGTCTCAGGCAGAGGTCTTTCACATCACTTACTTGCCTAGTCCCTTTAACTGGAGATGCCAGGGATTGAACCTGGGACCTTCTGCATGCCAAACAGATTCTCTACCACTGAGCCACTCCATCTGGGATGGAGAACGGTGTCAAGGCCTTTTACCTTCTCTTGAGGAGTGCACCCCTCCGTTTCCCTTTGGATGCCAGGGCACGCTCAGCAGCCCAAACCTGTGTGCGCATGACTCGGTTCTCGGGAAGACCATTTTTTCCAGAATGTTGGGGGGGGGGAGCAGACAGTGTTTCCTATGGGTTGCTCCGCTCACCTGCGGGAGCCAAGGCATGAAAACCTACTACATGGGGGGGGGGAGGGCTTCCATCGGGGTTGGCTTTGTTCTTTGCCACCTGCCTCTCTGCAGTTCCAAATCTCCCCCCCTCCTTCTTTCCCCGGCTGTTTATTTCAATACCAGCTTGGGCAGGGGGGAAGAGAGAGAAAGCACATTTCATGCACTGGAGGTTTCGCCTTGGATTCGCCCCTCTCTAGATACACATTTTCCCCACCCAAATTCTCAAGTCTCTTCTTGAGGTCTTATTTTTTGAGAATCTGGGTGGGGAAAATGTGCATCCAGAGAGCAGCAAATCGAAGGCAAAACCTTCCTTACAAAAAATAGCCATTGATACAGCTCCAGCGCCTCCCACTATGGTGACACCCCCACAACTGCTTCTCCCCCCCAAACCTTTTACCTGAGCTTAGAGACTCAGGCTTAAGGGTTTTGCTTTGGAGTATTAAGGGCAAGCGGCAAAGGATTGCAAATATCTGACAAGGGGCCAAACCAGGCTAAGGTCTTCCAACAGAACCAGGGCAATCCTTTGTATTCGCTTGGGATCCAGCCGCCTTCCCCCTATTTTTGGCCAAGGATCGGGGCCTTCCAGGACCAAGGTTGCTCCAGACAGCGCGCGATGCAGAAGGCTCAACCAAGCCAGCCATCAAAGCGGGGCTACTCGGATGCCAGCCCCGCATCCTTCAATGGGGCTGACTCCCAGGAAAGGGTATTTAGGCTAAAGTTTGGGAAACTGGGGGTGGGGGGAAGAGGAGAGGGTGTGGGGTTTCAGTCCACTTGCCTCCTTCTAGCCCCCCTCCCCATTTCGTTGAGAGGTCCCACCTTACACAAAAGGAGGCCAGCTGGCAGAGGAGGCTGCTCTGCCTGCGGCGGGGGAGGGGAGGGGCGCATAAACACCCCCTCCCAATAAAAGGCACCAGTTTTTTGCTTTGCAAATCTCTTCAGTGGAGAGAAGGAAAAGCAGCTCTTTTACTTTGTTTGCAAGCAGACCCCCAAACCGCCCGCAAAGAGCCGGGCACTCCCTTGGGGGGGGCGCTCCCTCCTTTGCATGCCCACCCGGACTCTTCGCCCTGCAGCCTCTCCCCCTTCTTCCTTCCCCGCCCACCAGAGTGGTCTTCGGGCTTTGCACCCTGTTGCCACCCCCCTTGCAACAGGTGCAGCCGCCCCCGCCTCTCCCGCAGCTATTTGCCGGGGGGGGCTCTTTCTCAAAGGATGCGCCTCCGCAGCCCGTCGAGGCCAGCCTCCGTCACCCTACCTGGACACACACCCTGGGGCTGAAGAAGGGCTTTGCAGAGAGCAAGGAAATGGGGGGGGAGAGAAGAAAGGCTTTGCAGGGCGCGTGGAAAGGGGGGGAGAGAGAAGGGCTTTGCAAAGAAATGGGGGGAGAGAAGGGCTTTGCGGAAGGCAAGGAAAATGAGAGGGGGGAAGAGAAGGGTTTTGCATTGGGCAAGGAACCCGGGGGGGGGGAGAGAAGGGCTTTGCAAGGAAACCGGCAGGGGAAGGGCTCAGAGCAGTTTAACCTCCGCACCCCCCCCCACTTCCCGGTCCCGAGGCTCAACTGAGCCTCGGGACCGGGAAGGAGGGGGAGGTTAAACTGCTCTGCGCTGCCTGAGCAGGCAGCGCAGAGCAGTTTAAAGACCCACCGCCCCCCTTCCCGGGACTCCCGAGAAGGGGGGTGGTGGTGGTTTGAACTGCTCTGCGCTGCCTGGGCAGGCAGCGCAGAGCAGTTTAACCTTAGCACACACACACACACCCCGCTTCCCGGTCCCGAGGCTCAGCTGTTGGGCAGGAACCTAACCAGGAAGCGCCGGGGGAGGTTAAACTGCTTTGCGCTGTGCTGGGTGGCTGGGAGGGGCCTCCCGCCCCCAGCTGGCGGGCGGCGTCCCAGCCGGCTCCCGGGGCGGCCCGGCTCCACGCCCACTTCCGCTGCATTCGCTCCATAAGACACACTTATATTTCCCCTCACTTTTGAGGAGGAAAAAAGTGTGTCTTATAGAGCGAAAAATACGGTAGATGTAATTAATAAAAAAATCACGAGGTAACCTTGGACCAATGACACTGTCTCACAAGATAATTGTAAGGATGTAATGCTGGGGAGTGGGGACAATGTACACTGCCCTAAGGTCCTTAGATTAAAGCCAATATATAGATTGATAGATTGTTTATGGTAAATAATAAATAAAGTGTAAAGGAAAAGCACTCTGCATTTCCTTTTACTGCAATACTACACAACATTGGCTCTCAAAAACATTGGCTCAGGCTTCAGACTAGCTAGCAGAATTTAATATTAATCCTTTGAGGGCTAGGGACAAAGACCAGCCCCTAGCAAATGCATTTCAAAGCGAAGTTGGTTTCTGTTTGAAGACTGTGAGAGCGGGGGAAAGAGCTCATTCACAGCTACCTTTCCTCTGAAGCTTCCTCACTGATTGTAGGCCATAACCGCCCATTTGTTTCCAAGGTGACATATCTGTCACACCTTAGTTGTCTCTGACTCTGAGAAACTCCTGGTGATTTGCATTCACTGCAGGGATGCAGATTACCTCATGTCTTCAAAGAGCTAGCGGTGACATGGCCAATATTAATGTGGTTTATTGTTTTCCTGACGACTACATTGGCTGACTGATCACCAGCTGATGAATTCGGAAGGTATAAGAATGAACCTCTTCTGATACAGAACTAAGTCCACCGCCCCGCCCCCATCCTTCCTAACCGCCCACACTCGTTCCCCCCCCCTTTTCGGCTTTGCAGTGCTTAGATGCGAGAGGGTGGGATGGCAGCAAGTCACTTTCGCTTTCCCCTCGAACTCCCGCCACGCAGTACAATTCTCTGGTTTTTCCCCCCTTTTTCCCTTTTTTGCTGCCATTTTTTAAACAGCCTTCCCCTTCCTTCGACCTCAGTACCGCGGAGAAAGGCGGTGCAGTGGGGACAGAAATATTATTTCGCTTTGGATCCTTTTGTACTCAACACGTATAAATAGCGAGGTAAGTTGCTGGTGCGTTCACGGGCCAGCTGAGATGTTTAAAGAAGGATGGATTTATATAGAACCTGTGAGGCTGACCTACAAATTATCACGCATTTGAATCTTATGGCCTCCATGAACACATGTAGATGGCCTTAGTCAAGCTACTCTCTCTCATCCTCAGCCTATCTGTTGAGTGGAGATAATAAGATTGAATAACCTTGTTGTAAGGGTTGCTGTAAAGATTACAAATATTCTACAAAGAGAGAAAGAGATGTTTTCTGTCGAAACCAGAAAAGCAAAGCATTTTATGGCACCTTAACTAAATTTACTGTAGTATAAACTTTCATAGGCCAGAACCCATAGAATCATAGAGAGGGAAGGGGCCATACCAGCCACCTAGTCTAATCCCATGATGCATGTATTAATCTAAAATGAGAATTGTCCATTCACACATATACTCACAATAGAGCAGGAATGTTATGAGAAGAATCTCAGTTTTCAAAGCACTATCCAAATGATAGGATGTAAATAATAATGGCATTATATTTGTGTAGGGAAAAACCCCAATAATTTTAGCAGCTCTGATGTTTAGCCAGAATGTGAACTGTAATTCTGAAGCAATTGCTGTCTGCTTGGTGTTCAGTGGTAAAGGTGTAATAGTATCCATAATAATTTCTGCATCATAGAATTACTTGCTGATGGAGAAGCTGAGTTTTGGTGGCCCAAGCAGGAGTACAAAGGAATCTTAAAGAGCCATAGATACAGCTTCAATCTGCTTTGTTACCTGAGCTTGTCCTCAAGGCAGTAGATTAAGTGAGGCAGCCAGTGAGAGCACAGGGAATAATGCTGTAGTCAAAATATATGGTAATATTTAAGATATGGAAATAACAAGAGAGTATCCTGATTCATTGGTAGCCAGGATGCAATACAAATGTCACAGGATCTGTATATCCTAAACTGAGCTGCATTTTTGTAAACCCATTAACTTCAGTGGACTTAGAACAATGTAACTCTGCTTCACACATTTACTCCACACTGCTAATTTCACATGGTTGTTGGTTCCAAACACCTGGAGCTGAACAAGGACTAGAAGACAAGGTACTAGAACCTGTATATGTAGTGTGTGTGTGTGTGTGTGTACTAAGATGGTATTGTCTCAGGTTTTGGACTTGGCTAGTGACACCACTAATCTAACAAAACAGCATCAAGTACAATAACAAATGCCTTCATTATCATGCGGATTATGTTCTTCTAGTTTAACAGCAGTAATAACAGCAGGAATGTTTCTTTTTTACAATGAGCATTTAATTAGTCTTACATGTTTCATTGTAATGTTTCATGTTGGCACTTCATGTCACAGGTCCATAGCCAGTAATGTTATGGTGAGGGGACATGAGACTGCATTGGGCGGCATAGGTGTGCTAGATACCCCATCAATCCAAATCCTGAGACTTATTTGGTGGGGCCTGACGATTGCATGGTAGGAATCCAGTGATATCATGGAGTGGGTTGTGATTATGTCACACTGAATAGCAATTTTAATAGTAGCATTTTCACACACCTCTACATAAATACCACTTCTGTGTAATCATAATCCTGTGGTTTTGAAGAGATGGGCACTTTGGAAATTAACTATGTGCTAAAGGTAAACATAGTCAAGCTTTTAGAGCCAGTTACCGTCTTCAATTTGCATGTACATTAATTACCACAAACAGGCCCACATAGAAATCTTAGAAGCACCTGTATCTGCAATATAGCACACCATCAACTATGCAGGGAAAAGTGATTTCCTTATAAGAGTGATACAAATCTAGTGTTGGTTTAATTTTTGAATTTATATTCTCTCAAGAGATTTGCAGGGGATAAATAATAATAATAAGTTTAATACGGTCCAAGACCAGCAAATAAAAGAGATACATAAATATACATATACATACATAAAAAGGATAGCAAGTATATACCCCAATAAATACTTGTCACTCATAAAAAGCTGTTAAGAGCATGATTTTAAATATAATACATAATTGGAATCAACAAAAATATAAGTCTAAAATCGCTCAACCATTGAGTTCAACCCATGCACGCCTAGTCCTCATAGCTTGCCATCCAAATTTGACCACTTTAAAAGTTAGCTCCATGTCCTTATCTGAGAGCATGTTAGAGAGACGGATTGCTCTGGATCTCCCTGGGAAACCAGCTATTACAGAGGAAATGGCTTCTCGTATCTTATTATAAATTTTACAGTCAAACATGACATGTTCGAGGGTCTCTATACTCCTGTCAGAACAGGGGCATAAATATTCACCATAAGGTAACTTTTTATGTCTCTTGCAGGGGATAAAACTGGGGGGGGGGTATTCAAAGCTGTGAAGGGAAAGCTGGGGAGGAGCTAGAGATGGCATTGAAGCAGTCCAATAATTACTGAAATTGAAGAATCCCTTAGTTACAACTGCCTGTTAATAATTTATTTCAGCCTAGTAATTATCTCCTATTATGATGTGGGTAGATGTGTGATGTTACTTTTTAATGAGGGGAAGGCACTGCACATGTTCAGAGTATTTGCCATTTTGGCATTCAGAGAAGGGGTTATTCCTGACACAATTTTTTAATTATTATTTAATATGTTTATTTATTTACAAAATGTATAGCCCCCTTTCTGCTCTTACAAGGGCTACCAAGGCAGCTAACAGTTTGAAACATACATGAAACAACTTTTAAAAGAGTTCAAAAATAGAGTTTAAATACATATAAAGCATAAAATACATACAAAACATAAAACATTGGTCATGAAAGAGGGAACACCAAACCAAACAAAAATGACTTTCCCTGGGGATTTGGTGCTATGACCAAGAAGGTCTTCTCCTGGGTTGCCTCCCGTCTAATCTTAGAAAGTGACAGTACCCAAAACAGGGCCACTGAAGATGAGCATAATGGTCAAACAAGTTCATAAGGGATTAGTCCTTCAGGCATGTTGGTGCCAAACCATACAGGGCTTTGAAAGTCAAGAACAGAGCTTTGTGTCTGGAAACAAATTGGAAGCCAGTGGAGGTGGGCCAAGATTGGACTGATCTAATCCCTACAACCCACTTGAGTTAACATTCTGGCTGCAGCATTCTGTACCAATTGATGTTTCAGAACACTTTTCAAGGTAGCCCCATGTAATCTAATCTAGATGTAACCAGGGCATGCACCACAGTGGCCAGGTCTTTTCTTTCCGGAAAAGGCTGCAGCTGGCTAACCAGCTGAAGCTGGATAAGATGGAACTTTGTGGGACCCCATAGGCCAAAGGCCAAGGGTCTGAACAGCACCCCCCCAGCACCACCTTCTGAAACCTACCCTCTGGGTAGGACCAGAACCACTGCAGAATGGTGTCTTCCAATCCTAGTTCAGATAGGAAGTCCAGAATGATACCATGATTGATGGTATGGAAAGCTGCTGAGAGGTCCTGGAGAATCAATAGAGTCACTGGAAAAGACAGTCATGCTAGGAAAAGTTGAAGGCAGCAGGAATAGAGCAAGACCAAGAGATGGATTGACTCTATAAAGGAAGGCACAGCCCTCAGTTTGCAAGATCTGAGCAAGGCTGTTAAGGATAGGACATTTGGGGGGACATTGAATCATAGGGTCGCCATGAGTTGGAAATGACTTGACGGCACTTAACACACACACACATATTTCCTCTGTCCATCTCCCAGTGCAAGTCATCCACCATGGTGACCATGGCTGATTCAGTCCCATAAATGGCCCTGAAACCAGATTGGAAGGGATCTAAATTATTTATCTCATCCAGGAAGGCTTGGAGTTGTCCATCTACCACCCATTCTAGATTTGTGTAACCAGGAAGAGCAAGGGTTATGCAGACAGGTGGTAGGCCTCAAACTTCCTATGATCCTATCCACATCCTCAGACTGAATAAACTCAAAAGTATCCCACACACAATTGGACAAGTTTGTACCCTGGAACCCTCTGACTGTGCCACTGCTAATGTAGAGTCCAAGTTGGAACAGAAGTGATTTTATCAACCTGACCTGGATGGCCTAGGCTAGCCTGATATCATCAGATCTCAGAAACTAAGCAGGGTCAGTATTTGGATGGGGGACCACCAGGATTGCTATGTAAAGGCAGGCAATGGCAATGTCTCTTAACTAGAAAACCCTACAGGGTCACCATAAGTCGGCTGCAAGTTGATGGCACTTTACAAAAACACACACAAGCTAGGAATCCAGACAGGGCTGCTGCAATTCCCCCATCTACTCCTCTATAGGCCTGAATGTCACTCAATGTGACTCATATTAGATGTGATATAAAAAGACTCAGCATTGGCAAATGTTTGTTTTGAAACAGACTGTTTTCCTGTTCAGTTACACTAAATTGTGACTTGTTTTGAAATTGAAACACAGAAGAAGGAAAATAAATGTGCACTGTCTTAATTTTATAATGCCACTAGTATCTACAATTACTGTTATCTTCTAAAACTTTATTTGAATATATAATTAAAGTGCAAAAACTCCACATAAAAGTTACACTGCAAGATTTCTTTTATTTTTAATTCAATAATTTCTGTGTTAGGTTGTTATTATAATTGTTGTTGTTGTTGTTATTCCCATAATTTTATGTGGGCATTTTCTCTACAGAAGTGATTTGGAATCCTGTGTGGGTTTGCATATTTATCAGTTTTCATGTAACATAAACTGATTGTTATAAAACAGTAACAAATAAGATTACTGTTCTAATAACTGAGCCCAGCTTTGGCCAGGGATGGCAGGTTAGAAATATGATGGATAAACAAACAAACAAACAAACAAGTAAACTGTAAAACATGACATCTTCCCATGTCTTCTTCATCGATAACAAATGGATTACCAGTGATAATCTTGTCAATATGAGGAACATGATTTAGATCCTTAAGGAAGAAAGATCAATTTCATCTGCCTCTTTCTCTTTCTCACCTCAAATCATGAAGTATCAATTATATCCAATAAATAATACATACTATTTCCAACAATACATTAATGTTGCATCATCTAGTAATGTGTTATGCTGTGTTAATTTACATAAAACCTGAGCAAATACCTGGGCCAAGAAAAACATAACTGTTAATTAATTTTCTCATTAATATAATCTATTTTTTTCAAAGCCTTTTCTGTCTATAAAAACAATACAATAGGTCAGGGGTCCCCAACGTGGGGCCCATGGGTGCAGTGGTGCCCACCAACACCTTTTCTGGTGTCTGCCAAATGTTTTTAGGAAGTGGATGGGGCCATGTTGGGCTTTTGCCCAGCAAGGCTTCTGACTGACTATTGGAGATTTAATTTGCTGTGCAGATTTTTTTAAAACTGTTACTTTGGCAGCAGTTCCCACCACAGCACAAAGATCTGCACTGTGTTACTGCAATTACTCTGTGGCAATCATTTTGTGGCTGGTTCTGCCTCCTGCAGCAGCCATTTTGTTGCTGCACCCACCATGCCATGTCAGAATTAGAATTGTGCCTGCAGTCTCAAAAAAGGTTGGGGACCTCTGCCATAGGTTGATAAAACAAACTTATTTTGTTCTCAATGTCAAACTTCAATTTTTCTTTCTTTCCAGCTCTCCCATTATACAGAGTCATTTATTTCCTTCTCAACTACTAGGAATAGTTTTAGTCTTACTAGGGTTTTAAACATGTTAGCTGAAAGACTGGAATAATATTTCAAAGCAAAGAGTAAAATAGCTTTGAAATGATAAGGAAAGCATTGGTTTCCTTCTTTAAAAAGACAAAGTATGTGTTATACTTTAAAGAAAGGTCCTATTTGACATTAATTTTAAAATGAAAACATACACTATGTATTTCTGACAGCAACTCATATAAATCAAAAGAAACTCATGCATTATTTGGCAGGGAGAAAGATTAGGAAGGAATCTCTAATTAAACTGCAATTTTATTGTGAATTCTGGTGTCATTTATTAACTATTAGGATAGCACCCACACTGTTGCTACCATGACACCACACTGAAATGCATACAGTCATGAACATATGAACACAACACAATGGGTTAGATTCAGAGTAAATTTTTCCGTTTCTCACTTCAACTTCTCCAATTGCTATTTCTGGGGATGTAGGGACTTTTGTGGGAAGAAGGGATTGAGAAAGCACCTGTTTAGTCTGAAAAATACATTTTAAAAGCAAAGTCTGGAGGCTTTGAAAACACTTTCATAGAAGCATTTCAGTCAAAATCTCTCAGGACTCATTTTTGGCCTCCCTAGTTCTCTTTTAGTAGAGCCCTGTGGCGCAGAGTGGTAACCTGCAGTACTACAGTCAAAAGCTCTGCTCACGACCCAGTTTCGATCCCAACGGAAGTCGGTTTCAGGTAGCCGGCTCAAGGTTGACTCAGCCTTCCATTCTTCCGAGGTCAGTAAAATGAGTACGCAGCTTGCTGGGGGTAAAGTGTAGATGACTGGGAAAGGCAATGGCAAACCACCTTGTAAACACAGTCTGCCTAGTAAATGTCAGGATGTGACGTCCCCCCATGGGTCAGTAATGATCCGGTGCTTGCACAAGGGACTACTTTTACCTTTTAATTCTCCTTTCCTCATCTCCCATGCAACCTATATAATTTTATTTTTAAAAGTCATAATTAAAAGATTTATTTTTTTTTCTATCCTGCCTCTTCCCAATGCTTAGGTCAGGTAATGACTGTTAAAAAAGGAAACAACATACATACACAAACCAAAATGCTAAAATTAAAATTGTTCCATGCTTGCTTAAAGCTGGCTTTTGAATGTCAACCCAAAGAGGAAAGTTGTACAGTTCTTTTCTTTCCTTCTAGGAAATAACCTCTCCGGGAAAAAAAAATCATTAGGATTTGTCATATATTTTTGGGAAAGTGAAATGTCAGATCTCCCATTATATATCTGATGCAACCTAATTATTCAGAGATGATCAGGCTTGAATATTATTAGATAGTTCAAGGCAAATGCTGGGCTTGGGAGAAAATGGTATGATGTGCTGCTGGAGATCGCTTTTATTTTTTCTGCGACACAGGGCTGGCATTAAATGCAGAACTACCCTGATAACTTGAAAAAAAAGGAGTGGCATAGGGTTTCCAATTATAAAAGAATATAAAAGGTCTCCACAGCTGAGAGGAGTTGAATCCTACCTTCAACCCTGTTCCCAATACACTTTAAAACAAATTTATGCAGAATTGTAAAACACAGACAAAATATATTGAGTAAATAAGGCATCCTGGGTTGATGTCCATCCGGTTAATCCATCTGGCCAAGGTCAAGGGTTGTAATCCAAGATCCACTGGCCATGCCCAAGTTATAAGTACCTGGAGCAGGATAACGGGGGGGGGGGGGAGGGAAAAGTCTAGCTTTTTCAAGTTGACAGCCATCTTCCCTTAATTCCTCCTCTGGCTGCCAGGGTAGGTTTTCAGCAGTGCAATTCTAAAAAGAGTTACACTTGTCTAAACCTATGGACTTCAACAGACTTGAACAGTGTAACTCTGCTCAGGAGTGCACTATGATCATATATCCATGGGTAGTTTCACTCACATTCACCCCCCAGTCTGACTCGCTTGTTCCTTGGAGTTATGCATGAGTTTTCCCTCCATTAGAGATGACCTTACTCCCAGCCCTTGCAAATCTCAGGTCTTCCCATTAGGGCTGTTGGAAAAAAAACCGGGTCCTGTTCGGATTCGGCTGAACCCGGCCTGACTTGGGTCTGGTTTGGCCGAATTCCGAACCCCCCTGTTCGGGAATACTGAATTCGGCGGGAAATTCGGCATTCCCAAACAAATTTGGTTTAAAGACCCCCGCCCGGTTTCCTGGGAGTCCCGAGAAGCCAGGCGGTGGGGGAGGGGTTTTAACTGCTCCACTGCCTGGGTCCCAATGCTCAGCTGTTGGACGGGACTCCACCCAACAGCTGAGCATCGGGACCCAGGCAGGAGCAGTTTAACCCTCCCACCGCCTGACTTCCCGGGAGTCCCGAGAATATGGGCGGTGGGGGGGTTAAACTGCTCCGCGCTGCCTGCCCAGGCAGCGTGGAGTACTTTAAAGACCCACCGCCCCCCTTCCCGGGACTCCCGGGAAACTGGGCGGGGCGGTCTTTAAAGGCAGGAAAAGGCAGGTTCGGCAAACGCTGAACCTGCCGAATTTATCCCAAAATCGCCGGGATGCGCCAAATTCAGCGCATCCTTTTCCCGCCTTTTTTGAGTTCAGTTCCATCTGAACTGAAAACCCCCGAATCGGGGGAAATTTGGCTGTTTGTTCAGTTCGGATGAACCGAATCGACAGCCCTACTTCCCATTGTTGTTTTAACCCGATTCTTCAATCTCTCCTCAGCCCGGGTGAAGTCCCCATGCATAAGCCAAAGCATAGGACATGGAAGCTTTGGGAGGGTAACATTTTTCTCCCAGTAAGCACCACAGCCAATTACAAAGCAGCATTTCAAGGGGTGGGGAGACGCTTCCGGATTTGAGCTTAGTGACTATGCTGGTGCATAGCTGTTTTGGAATTCACAAGAGAAAAGTGTGGGTTGACAGAGCATGAAACCCCAGGTAAAACTCCCATGCATAAATGACCTATATGTGTCTTGCTCATATCACCTGGCAAATAGTAACCTTAGTGTGCAGTTTTCATGCAGGAATAATTTGTATGAAATCATTCCCTGCAGGAAAATGGTACCACCTTAGGAACACATGTATGAATCGGCATTGCAACTAGCAGCAAACGTAACAATAACCCAGCAGCTTAGGGCAACCTACATTTTATTTTTGAATCACTCATAGTAAAAAAAGTACTATGAGCAGTGGAAATTGCTGTTAGGAATTCATTATTTTCTAACTTCATCAGCATCACTTGCAAAGTCCACCTGAATGTAATGAAAAAAGTGAGACAGCATTGCTTTATATATTTTCTGCATGATTGCACTAGGAAAAGGGCAGAACTGGCTAGTTCTGAATGGGTTTTTTCCTCCGTGATGGTGTCAACCTTCATTATTGACACAGAAAAAAAAGGACTAAAAATTCATTTAATGCATTTTTCACCACTTTTCCTTCTTTTGGATTGGACACAGCCAACTTTTTTGCTCGCATCTGCTCCCTGTTTTGGGCCTCATCCCACATAGCTTTTGTTGGTGGAGATCTCTTGATTCCCCACCACTCCCTTTTTGCTAGTAAAAGAAAACCCACTCCTCCCTTTTTCACCAGTGGAAATGTTGGTTGGATCAGCCTCTTACCTTTCAATTTATGCATGTTTGTTTAAATTAGTAAACAAGTGATTTTGCTGTCACATGCTATTGTACACTGAATTTGACACAATTCCTGTTTATAATTTATAAGCCAAGCTATTTTTCTCCTTATTTTATAGTTCTCAGAACTTAAAGCACCAGTGGCAGCTCATGCTCTGGAAAGCAAGGCAAATTTCTACTCCTATCACAGAGTGCTAGTGAGGGGGAAAAGGAAGGGGTGAGTTCTTACCAGATAGGGTTGCCAACATCCAGGTGGGTCCTGAAGATCTCCCAGAAGTACAACTCATCTCCAGACCTCCGGACAACAGAGATTGGTTCCCCACTGAGGCCCCTCCCCTCCCCAGACTCCACCCCCAAAATCTCCAGGAATTTCCCAGTTCAGAGTTGGCAACTCTGTCACCAGAAAATAACAATGGTGACCCCAAGGACATGTCTATAGCACCAATGAGGTGCCCAGCTACTGAAGGGATAGCAAAACTCAGTGCCAGCCCACATTAGCTTCTAGTAGCTGCATACCTAGCTTCTCTGTCTTCATCTCTTGACACCATCCCATAAGGGCAAAATATCCCCCTCTCCTTTCAAGAGCGGTCAGTGGTAGAAGTGGAAATCTCCCCTGTGCAAGACTCTACAGGGATGCATAGCCCTAGGATCTTGTAGTAAGGATAATGCTTTAAAATATACCTGAAAGAATAGGTATAGTTCTGAAACATAGGTCTGGCCATATCTGAAGCATTCTTGAATAAAATGAATTATTCCATATAAAATATTAATATTACTACTGAAGTAATCAGCAAACACTTGGAGACTTAACATCCAGCCAAGTACTTTTGAAACCAGCACCTAATTGCCAAAAAAGAAAAAGAAAAACCTCTAAAGGAATTTCTTCCAAGAGCTTTTTATTAACCCTCTAAAGGATTGTTACTGGTTTACAATAAACTAACACAAATGGACAGTGCATATACTTAGAATGAAATAAGTGATTGTGAATCAATAAATTGCAAAGAAAATTAACCTTTTAACCTTCCATGCTAGAATTTGGAAAATGCATAGGACCAAATCTGCCCATAATATTGGAGTGTCCTGGGTGTTATTTAGCCAAGTGTCTTCACCCCACCCATGATCATGTAATGACAGATGTGTCTCCACTAACCCCTTGTATTTTCTGACTCTGATATAAATATCAGACCTCGGACATTAAAAAGGAATCTCTGATGTTAATACATTAGATGAGGCACATTGTTGAGCATTAGATGAGGCAATCAGTTTAAATTATATTTCTGTGCTAATGTCAGTGGTCAGCCAAGCTGGAAATTTTAAGATCTGTTCTCACTTGTTCATCTCTGAAAAATAAACAGACTTATATTTTACAGAGACTAATAAAACACAGTGTTTGGTATGCTGCAGTAGCAGTTAATTAACAAAGGTTCTTCCTGTAGCTGTGCTGATGTATTTGATCTCAGTGTGCTAAGATATTTGGCAAGATGGGTATTATATCTAGCCTGAAATTATTGTTAATCAAAGACATTCATTTTAATGCCAAGTTATTCAAAGGACAGGGGCCTAGAAGATTCTAGTTTTTGCTGAGTGAGCGGAAAAAAGGAAATGATTATTTGTAGGCTTCTATAAAGATAGAATCTCCAATGGAGATTAAAAAGTAAATGCAACAGCTGGGCATGTATCTATGTAGGACAAAAAATGCATGGTAGTTCTAATTTATGAAGTAGTTCATATTCAAGCTGTGTGCAATATCATAGTGTTTGCTGTATTTGGGTGCCCTCGTTGATTTAAATATTTGAATTGTAGAATACGGTGTAAAGCAGGAGTCTCCAAACTCGTACCTGCTGGCATTCTTGGAATTTTGAAAAAAGTTTAGTCCAACAAAGTTTCAGTTAAATAAACTATCCAGATAGGAAAACTGAATATTTCAGTTTGTGAAGGGTGTCAAAGAAACTTTCTGGTAATAATGTATGCTCAAGTTTACTGAAGTTTGTCCAACTGAAATTACTTATGGCTGATTACCTCCCAGACTGACATATGATCTTTTCAGTGGTTGTGAGTAGGGAATCAGTTGTTCAACAAGCTGTTTGGATATATCCAGTTTATAAAATTATACCGTTTTCTTGCACGGTTAGTCTTTCCCTCTATCCTCCTGCAGCCTGTCTGCCAATGCTGTACCAACTATTTAGTGTCTCTGTGTGCCTTCACTGTCTGCTGAGGCGTCCAAATAATTTTGTAATCAGTTTGTGCAATCACTTCTCAAACAGATGCAACTGACAATGCAGGCACAAAATGCAGTCAGTGGAATCTGCATCCAACTGAACAGTCTCAAAGAGGGGACAAATTACTAGTTAGTCCATGTTTTGTATAGCTCAGTCAATTTAATGACCCAAATGACAAATTATATGACTTAGTTCTTGAACTAGATAAAAAAAGAGGTAAACTAGAATGACAAAATGGCTTCTTCACAGGATCATGATGAACTTTGCCAGAAAATTTCAAGTTGAACTGGCTAGTGGGTAATCAAGGCTGTCTGAACAAACTAATTGTACCTGATTATCACATTTGTAATTGTATTAGTCTTAGGATTTCCAGCTCCATGTTGGAAAATTCCTGGAAATTTAGGAGTGGACCCTGGGAAGGGAAAGGTTTGGGGCAGGGAGGGAGCTCAACATGGTATAATTCTAGGGAAACTAATAGGGTTGCCAGACTCCAGGTGGTTAGCAAACAGAGAAACAGCAACAAACTGCCAACAACAAATACTTCTTTATGCTATAAATCATATAAAGATACAACCAGTATCTGGTGCAATGATAAACAGTAATGGACAATGTCCAAGGTCATAAGATTGGCCACAACGAAAAGAGAAGTCCTAGAGCATAACTAGGAACTAGTATGCAGGTTTAAATACTGCACTAGATTTAACATGCTACCTGTAAGGACTTGCATTTATGTATGTTGTTTCTATGCAATTCATATACATCATTGTATGTGGTTTTTAGTATATAGGTACGCTATCACTTTAAGCTGTTACAGCTGAGTCGTACCTACCCATGTGATTGCATCATACTTAAATGGGGCGGTAACATGGCTACTTTGCCAACGCGTAAGCATTGTAATTTACTGCTAGCGTGTAAGTACCTTGTAAACTCTGTGTATTTTTTTCAATTTGTATTAATGCATTTGGATTATTATTTATGCCGATGTACTGCATACTCTTTATCTTGTTTACTTAGTGGCCCCTGAGGAAGGCTGTCATTTTAAGCCGAAACAGAAAAGATACAGGAATTCTGTAGGATTGTTCCATCACCTTACCTCTTGGAAAAGAAAGAAACGTTCTTAGTTATGCTCTAGGACTTCTCTTTTAGTTGTGGCCAATCTTATGACCTTGGACATTGTCCATTACTGTTTATCATTGCACCAGATACTGGTTGTATCTTTATATGCTTTATAGCATAAAGAAGTATTGTTTGTTGTTTGCAGTTTGTTGCTGTTTCTCTGTTTGCTAATTATCTGCAGCACGCTAACTTTGGTTTACCAGACTCCAGGTGGTGGCTGGAGATCTCCGGCTATTACTCCTGATCTCCAGGTAACAAAGAACAGTTCACCTGGAGAAAATAGCTGCTTTGGAGGATAAATTCTATGGCATTATACCCCATTGAAGGTCCTCTCCTCCCAAAACCCTGTCCTCCTCTGGCTCTACCCCCAAAATCTCCAGGTAATTCCCAACCCAAAGCTGGCAACCCTAGGAACTAGTCTCTGTCATCTGAAGATGAACTGTAATTCCAGGAGATCTCCAGGCCTCACCTGGAGATTAGTCTTCAGGTGTCCAGGGCCAGCACCTGGCCTGGCCTCAGCCAAGGCACCTGCAGCAAAGTTGGGGACTTACCTGACTCTACAAGAGCTGATTGTGACCCACCCACCTCTCTGATACCTCAGGCAGCCTCCACTGACTTGGCCAGAACTCCCAGGATGGGACCCTGGGCAGCAGGTAGCCACAGTTACTGGACACAAGCCTAGCCATCTTCTTTCTAGGCCCCATGGCTTTGGATGCCGGCTGATTACATATGCACCAGCACCAGGGCAATGAAGATGATGCTGGGGGAAAGTGAGCCTCAGAGGTCAGCAGGCCAGCCAAGGAGCATGTGGCAGTAGGATTGCCAGGTCCCTCTTTGCTACCGGCGGGAGGTTTTTGGGGTGGAGCCTGAGGAGGGTGGGGTTTGGGGAGAGGAGGGACTTCAGTGCCATGGAGTCCAATTTCCAAAGCGGCCATTTTGTCCAGGTGAACTGATCTCTATCTTCTGGAGATCAGATGAAATAGCAGGAGATCTCCTGCTACTGCCTGGAGGTTGGTAACCCTATGTGGCAGCCAGCAGAAGCCCGACTGTTATGGCCTGGGCAGAACATGGGGCTCAGCTATGCAAAACCTGGGACCATCCAAGCAGGGAGGGCCTGGCTGAAGGCTTTCTGTGAAGCAGCCAGGGGATGAAAGTGGTGCACCACCCCAGTCCAGGTAATGGCTCAAGCCATAGGGGCTGGGGGGGGGGGGCTAGAGATGATTAGCGTAGGTGGAGAGGAAACATAAATTGCAGCTCCACAACCAGTCCAATGAGGAAAGAGGGAACATTGTACTGCCTGGACAAGGGCAGCACTCCAGGAAAGAGTAGGCAGCCTTGGGTGATGCAAACTCCCCCCTTTCTATTCTGAGGACTGGGGAGACCCCAGAAGTAAAAGCAGCATGGCAGCTGAGGACCAGTGGCAGTGAGGGAGGAGCCTCAGAGAGGAGAAACTAGTTGAACCCAGTTCTGTGGAGTTCATAAGCCTGAGTACCATGGTGTGAGGGTCTAGGGCGTCTGCAACTACTTGGTCTTCCCTCTCCACCTCAGTGGTTGCTGCTGAGACCCCAGGACCAGCAAAGTCCTCAGAAGCAGAGAGCAGAAGGGCTTAACTGCACCTTGTCACTCCTCATCTCTTCCCAAGTCTTTCCTCCACAGCCTGAAGAAGACCTGGAGACTGTTTCCTGCACTGCTGTTTGGCCCATTTCATGGGCCAGGCTTAATCACGCACATGGCCAACAGCCTTCCCTGACCCCCAAACTGTTCCCTGTTTGCCTGATAGTCTGGCCCAGCTGAAGCAGCTGGTGGCAGCTCTTTAGTGACTGCTTGGTGCTGTACAGGAACTATGCATTGCCTGGCCTGGTGATGCTGGCCCTCTCACCATCAGGGTGGCCATAGGAACTGCTTGCAGCTTGAAGGTAGTGGCCAGGGTCATGGCCACCTACTGTGGCCTGGGTAAGTCTGGAACTTCCTGAATTTTCCCTCCAATAAAGCTGAGGGTAGAGCAGATCCTCGTGCGAGGGTTAAAGCTCTCCTATGCTTATTTAATTCTAATGTAAATAAATACATATCAGGGACCAGATGGTAGTGTATGCTGGAAGGAGCTAGATAAGCCAGGGAGCCAGGGAGCTCCTAAGGACTGTTTGTCTCTCAATGTCAAATATCCTTTGCTTCACTAAGGCCTTTGCTTGCTCTCACCTGAGCTCTGAAAGGGATTGTGGAGAGAAGCCCAGTCTTTCTGTTTTTTTTTCCAATGGAATGCTTCCACCATTTAGATTTGAACTGATCCAGCTCAAGCAGGGGTAAAAAACCTTCTGAGGTCTCGTGTGCCCTCAACCATAGTAAAATAGAGGCTAAGGTAATTCTTGCCTCGATTTTCAGCATTCCTGTTTCTAGGCAAACCCAGGAATTTGAGACTAGACGAGGAACCTGTAACACCACCCTTAGGAATTTTGATTGGACCTTCTCCAGTGGGCTATAACTTGATTTTGAGGAGCCTAGGATTGTACCATAGGCCATTAAGCTGATTGATTTTTAGGCAGGTGTGATTATGGATATGGCAAGTTTTAAGAGTTCGGAGAGACTTTTCCCGGCTGAAAGTGGAAAATGTAAATTCTTTTCCATTTTGCTTTTCTTTCTGGCTCTTCTTGTTTTTTACTTTCACTTCTTCCTCTCCCCACTTTTCCCTTTTCTTTTTTGTTGTTATTGGAGCTATTGTTATAATAAAGTACTATAAAGCAAACATATTCCTTTCTACTTACCCAAACTTTTAGATAGCTTGTGACTGTGTGCAATTTAAATTAGATTATTAATTGTTTTGCTGACCTGGATCTGATTTCCACATTTACAATTGGACTGTAAGTTGCCCTGAGAGACTGAAATAAAGTAAATGTGGGATTGATAAGTTTTAATAAAAGTATCTCAAGAGTAGCAACATTGATTTTCTTTTTGTGTAATTACATAAAAATTGAAAAATAGAGTATATAAATAGATGTGTATCTATATTTTAATTATAATTGCTGCATGCTAATAATTTTAGGCTATTTGCATAAGTATTTCCTCTTATTTCTTGTTTTTAGAGACTAGTTATCACTCTTCGATTCATATGTTTGGAGATGACATTTAATGCTGGCTGGACTTAGTTCCCTTGGCAAAGATCAAATCCTTCCAGCCTGTCAACTTGGGCTACATTGTGCTGAAAAACTGTAAAGATAGAAGGCCCTTTTTCATTCCGAAAGTTTTTATTTCTTTGTTTGTTTGAATACTTATAGACGACATTTCAACATAAGACTGTTAACAAGATTTCAACTGTTTAAAGATAATTATTACAAAGTAGAAAAGCAATACAACTAAGCTAATTAAAAATAAAACTTAAAACTCCATTCAAACAATGGTAAACCCTACTGATCTCTAAATGCCCTATAGAATAAAAATGTGTTTAGCTGCCTGCAAAAGGAGATCAGGGGGAAAAACAACAACAATGTGGTTGTATTTTTTCAAAATGTGTGCTGGGGAAATGAACTAGTAATGCCTCATTTTTTTGCATTTGTAATGAAACAACAATTAATTAAATATAAATAAATGACCCATGAACAATGGGGGAAAATGTTTTTGGCTGGTTTCCTGTCAGTTGTGATGAAGTGGCCGGGGATTGTACTGCTCACCGACAGCATTGCCCCTGCCAAATATCAGAGAGATGGAGGAAAGAGTCCCAGTTTATAGACAGTTAAAATAAAGGATTATGAATCAAAAATATAAACAGGGCTTGTCCAATGAAATGCAGACAGACCTTTTTACCCCAAGGGGATTCTTGTGGAATCAACCAGTTATCAAAATAAAGAGATTTTTATTTTTGATGTTCCTGTTCAGCAGAAGTGTAGATATGAGAAATATAGGGATATCAAATGAACACACAGGCGATGTTCAGTCTGTCATAAAAACAGTTGTCTTCTGGTGTGCATTTTGCCTTAATTTGCCTATAAAACTGGGACCCCCTTTCTTATGAGCTTGAAATCTGACAGGCAAGATCCCATATGCAACTTGTATAGTATCTTGGTTAATGGAAAATAAACATGTTGAATCCAAAAATGTCTTTTGAGCTAAATAGTCCATAAAACAGGGACTCTCATGTGTATCTTAAAATTGTCTATAATTCGGCTTGAAGAATCCATTCAGTGAGGGGGATACAGTTCCTGGAGAAAAAAATCATTCAAACTGGATGAAAAATATAAAAGCTGCACTCAGAAGTGTGTTTCAAGTAGAAGTGACACAAAAAGAAATTACATTTGGGGGTGGTGAAATAACTGTAATACATTCGGATTTCCCAGGGAAGATCATTCCACCATTATTGATTGGCCACAGAGAAAGTCCTGTCCTTGAGTTGCCATGATCTGAATAATATAGTGAGCTTAGAATTTACACATGGTTCTGTTTTATGGGCTAGGCCTAAATGTATTGGAAAAGCCAGAATCTATGACAAAAGTATTGTAATGTTTCCTTACAGCAGAGGCAGTCTTAGTGATTTTGGAGCTCTGAGCAAAAGTCCAGCATGAGGATCCAGAATTACTGCCAACTCCCATGCATGAAAACCACATAAGTAACACATGAGCTGTCACCAGAACCGGATGCATGGACCCCAGATGGGCCGGCATGAGCAGCCACAGCTGATTCAGCTGTCAGAGCCCCAGATGGGGTCGGAATGGGTGGTTGTCACCAAGAAATGGACAACCTAAGTGCCAAATGAGCTGGGTGCAAGTGATGGTGATGGCACCCTTCTATATATTTTTCTCCCCACCTAAGGAGGGCAGGGCCATGGGCAGTTGGGGCTCCCACAGCCTGGGCCTTGGGCTGTTACCCATTGTATAAGACTGCCCTTGCCTAACAAAGGTAGATATCCCACTCAATGGGGGAAACAACTGTGGCCAAGGGTCCATTGCTGCTCTCCTTGTGCGTTTTCCCCGGGTGTTTGGATGTTGGCTAAACAGCATCCAGAAAATGCGGGGGAAACACATGGTGAGAGCGAGATGACTTCTGAAGGTCGGAATATGCATGCATAATCTAAACAAAGCCCCAAAGATGTTGGGGGGTGACCGCGAGGGAAATATTCATGCATAAAAGGCTTTTATGCTTGTAGCCTATCCCAATTCATTGACCCACAGTTTGTAAACAGAGAAAGGCTCTCTGATGAAATCAGGACATCCTATCTTATGGCCACACAAAACCCAACAATAATTGAATGAGTTGCAAGGAAAGAGTTACAGTTAGCAATCAGGTATTGTGAATGGTGAGTAGCTTTCCTTAATGGCTGATTTGGGATGGTTTAATCCAATTTTATTTATTCGTTCTCGGTTGTATCCAAATGTATGTTCTTCCTTTTATATGCCAATAGACTTGTGTTGTGTGTGCATAAAAGGCTCAAGACTGGAATGTCAGGATACTATAGCACTCTCTAGTTTAGCATTTTTATGGGGTTGGGAATTTTTAAAATGAAATTTCACTTTTTTAGATATAGCCATTGATTCCTCTTATTGTCTTTTTTTCTCTTTTAAAAGAGGGATTTCTTCCATTACTGTCTGATATATTTTTGTAGAGAAATCGGTCCACACATTTGTAAATTCAGGTCATGCAGTTGTATTATATTACACACCATAGGGTAGTGCTGTAGCAGGAGGATAGGAAGGTTTGGGAAGACATTGTCTGCCTCTGGTTTTTGAAAACGTTGTCTGCCTTTTTTTTTTTTTTTTGGACCCTCCCTTCTTGCCTCTCTTCTCTCTGAATTTCTCTTTGATCAAAATAGAACTGATTAGAAACGGATTCCAAATTCCTTAAAAGAAGAAATAAAAGGATTTTTGGATTTCAGGGAGAAATTGGGTAAAGAGGAATTAAGAGAATTTTGCTTAACTATTTTCTAAACAGTTCACTTTTCCCAGAAAGACTTAAAACAAGTAAGTAAAATAAGGGATTAAATAGAAGCAAATACTCAAAAATGGCTTCAGTCTCTAGTGCTCTCTCCTCAAAAGGGAACTAACTGATAAGTGGTCTCCTAGTAACTTCTCACAGTTTGGTGAAGTGGGGTGCATGCATAGGGTTGCCAGTGGAAGGGAATCCCCAGGAGTGTTTTGGGGGTAGGGCTTGGGGAGGAGAAGCATCACAGATGCCGTTTCTGTGCCATAGAGATTTCAGGGAATTCCTAAAGGATTGTGAATGCTGTGACATCACTTCTGGGTGATGTAAGCATTTGCACTATTGCCCCCCATCTTTTCCTCCCCATGCTTCATTGATCCAGCATGGGGGATGGAGCATGGGAGAGGGATGTTGTTTACCATGGTGGGCAACCTAATAATCTTATGGATGCAACAGGACGTTTGTTTCTGACCCATCTTGGTGTAGGGACCAAGTGTGTGTGTGTTATTATGATATTACTATAAGAGAAGACAGAAAGTCAAAAGAGGAGGCAGCACTGGATCTAAATCCATTATGCTAACTGGAACAGAATGCAAGGAAATTCAAGCCCAATAGCACCTTAAAGACCATCAAGGTTGACCAGGGTATAAGCTTGCACGAATCAAAACTCACTTAGCTCAAACGGAATAAAGTTGTATCTGACAAAGTGGCCTTATATCCTGGAATAATTTGTTGGTCTTTAAGGTGCTACTGAATTCAAATTTTGTTCTACTACTACAGACTAACACAATTGGAACCCAATAGGTATCCCACAGAGGTGAAACCTTACTATATCCATTGTCTGTCCATCAGATCATTTAAACAAGGTCCCTGATATTTTATGTACAGTCAGGTCAACCACCTGGCAGACAATGTATCTTTTGTTTTTGAACTCTGCTCCTTGTTGTAAAATCTGCTTTGCTGTTTGCTGTGTGCTTTTTCAACTGGCTCCAAGCCACCTGTGATTATCTATCTGCTTGAGCTGTGGTTGACATACAGTGTGTGTACCTGCTTTTCTTTTCCTTTTAGATTATTTGCTGCCCGGACAATTGGAGCCCAGCCTTGGGACAAACATCTGCTCGCACTTGTGTGCATTGATAAAACTGCTTAAAAACAATTCTGATGTGTTTCTATTATATTCAAGTTCAAGCTCTTTATTATTACAGTCCACGACCAGTATAGTTTCTATTATATTATGATACACTGGAATCTGTTGATTAGTTATACTTATGAAGATCGTGGTGTAGTGGATTATCATTTTATGTTTTGGAAAAATATAATGCCTACCTGGCTAGTTTCATCCTTTATATTTCTTGATTATATGTGAATGAAAAATCATAATTTATCCTCTTCTTTAAAGTGCAGCATGGTCTTGTATGTCTCCATCCATTTGTATTAGCTCAGTGGAGGTGACCAGTCCACATGCTGGTTGACTGCCAAGGGAGGGAGAGTAAGCATAAGTGCACAAGGTGCCCAAGCATACAGTCCTTCCCCATGATCAGCTATGCTGTTTTCCCAGTGTTGCTGATAATCAGGGTTGGTAATCCACATGGGCACTTTCTCTTGGCATTGGCCCCATACAGAAGACATGGTGATAGATTGGAGGTGGGGGACAGGGACAATGTACTTGTACTCACTTTCCCTTTTTGTGTGGTGAGTCATCACCCAGATGGGTGGTCTGCACAGGGCTATTGTCTTATTTTGACTGGGTATTTTGATTTTGTATATTCCAGTGTATTTGCTTTCTGGTATTCTTTGTCTGCGTGCATGTAGTTATTCCTGTAATTATATTCATTATAGATTATTGTCTATTTTTCTAAAATAATTTAATTTTCAGAAATTTGATTCTTTTTGTACAGTGTTTTACTAGTCCCCAGTACTATTCCAGACAAGTCAAGGTCATCTTTTTCTGCTGGTTCTGTTACAAGCTGTTCCAGGATATGGTCTTTTATTGCTTTTTTTAAAATTATCCTTTCATGGTACTCAAATGTGTATTTCTCTTTCAACATGGAGGTAGCTGAAGTTACCTGTTATTATAAACCTGATTTCTTTCTCCATCTTAAGGTTATCCTTAGTTTTTACTTTTAGGGCTTGGCATTTCCAGCCAAATCAATTCTGTGCAAGTATTTATTCATCATTCATGTTCTTTGCTTGCATTGGCACAATAGAACACCACCTCCAATTTTTCCTTCGCTGTCCTTTTCAGATATAGATGTTTTAGTCAGGGGTTTTCCAGAAATCTCATAGTATGCAAAGTGACCTTTACTTGGTACTTCAGCCATGCATACTTCTGCTTCTGCTTTTGGGTACCATTGATACTTGGGTGATTAGCAGATTACGTATTTTTACTCATGTAATGTGAATATATGTTTTCCCAAGAGAGTAATGTGAATGCTTGACTTTAAAAGTGTCACTAATGTTATTATGACACATAATGAGACAATTTGGCAGAATATCACAAACGAATTGAGCTCAGCTCTCTTCAGTACTGCCTGTTCAGCAGATGCTGTTCAGCCTCCTAGAAAGAGCCATAGAATTGAATGAGACAATATGACATGTACTGTTTTAACTGGAGGCTCCAATTTAAAATATTTAAAAGTATGTTTAACATAGTTTGGAACTAGAAAAGAAGCATTTCCCACCAATTAATTAATGACCTTCAGTGGGACATTTAGAGCCCATTCCTCAAAGGGGGGGGGGCAAAACTCCTTAGGAGCTGGAATGACCCCTCGCTGGTGTAGGTGCCACAGAATAAGATGGTGCCTACACCATCATGGGGGCAAACATGCCAGTGTCTGGGCACCACTGACTCTCACTGTCACACAACCATGCCAGCAGGGTTTTCCCAGAAGGGAAAGCCCACACCAGCATGGGGGCGGGCATTCCTGGGGCATTCCTGGGGGAGGATCTGCCGTTAGGCAGCTTCCTCACCCCTTTCACCCTGGGAATGCCCCCTTGCGCTGTGGTGGTGCTGCACCACCTTTTTTGGTGGCACAGCTTTGTTGTAGGCAATGGGGAATTTCCCCCCTTTATTTTTATGTCTTAAAAAGCCTTTTTTTTGCCTCCATGGTGGCCGGGAAGCCTCTGAGGAGGCTGCTGCAGATCTGCCCCACCCCCTTCAGGATTTTGCTGCCCATGTTCAAAAGTTGGATATGAGGGCTTAGTAGCTGCTTCTGTGAACAGATTGAGCTGTAATTGTAGAAAGTGTTTTTAGACCGTAATAAAAGCAGAATGGTACATAACCTTGAAATGTAACATTTATGCTCAACTCTGGAAATTACTAGGTTTAAAACTGTATATGTCAGAGTAGGATTTTTATTTGACTACATTACCAAGCAACATATTCAAATATAATATCAAAACATATTTGGAAGGTCATGGACTACAGAGCTGCTTTAATTCATTCTGTGGTGCTTAAGATATTTTGTGTAATGTCATGTTTGTCAGTTGCATGTGACACCACCAGATTTATACAGCAAGAAAAACCTTGCCAGCTTTGTGTTAATACTACAGATTTTCATTTGCTGATATTATTTGAAGGAGGACTCAATTAGCCACATTGATTTCCTCCACAGTATTGAATTAGAAATCTAAAGTGCTGTAGGGCAAAGGTGAAATGAATGAATCCTTTTCACGTACATATTTAGTAACACTTCACAGTAAAACAAAGAATCAATATATCTAATTCTCAACCTGGCCCCATCTATGGATACTTAAATTCAGAGATTGGAGCCAGGAACATGCAAGGCAGAGCTTTCTACAAGCCTGAGAAAAGTCACAGGTTCTCAGAAAAATCTGAAATCTTAAAAAAAAAAGTGGGGTTAAAACCCACTAAACTAATAGAAGCAGTGCCTGTACCTTTAATAAATGAATGCCTTCAGTGGCCATTGGGAGGACTGCTAGGCAACCACAACAATATACCAACCTTTAACCCTTGGTTTCTGCAATAAAAGGCAGGAAGAGGGGTGCCCTTTGCAGGGATCTTTTGGCCTCCCAGTCTACCCAGCTCCCCTTCCTCTTGCCCTTAAGAGAAGATTAATCAGGGCCTGGCCTAGCAGCAACCAACTCACTACCACATGACTTACTCAACTCACCCATGCCCAGTGGCACCTCAGTACTCTTCAACATCAGCCGCTGTGTGAAAGCCAGTGTGATGTAAGGGGTAAGAGCGTCAGACTAGGATCTGGGACACCCACTCTGTCAGGAATGTGTGGCCTTAAACCAGTTACTCTCAGCATTTTCTCTACCTCACAGGGTTGTTATCAGGGTAAAATGGAGGTACTGAGAATAATATGAGCTGCTTTTCCCATTGGGGAGAAAGGCAGGATATAAGTGAAGACAATAAATAATAAATACAGCTGAAGATGGGGGTAGGGAGAGATGAAAGGTTGCTGGATGGGTAGGAATGAGAAAGGTGAAGATATGGGGTTTCCAGGAGGAGAGGAAATAGTGTGAGGAGGGGGACACAGAAGAAAGTGAGGTGTGCACATATTCCCTAGTGTGCAACTGGACCCAGCAGCCTGCACCACACAATTGGGCTCATGGCCAGCTGTACACAACTGGGCCATAGTTATCCCAGAAAGAGTCTGCCATAGGAGGGAAGAAGGAAATGCCGAAGGGGGGGGGCAGATAAAGGTAAGTTGGCTGGTGGGTGGGAAGGAGAGAAGCAAGCAAGAATGGGACAGGTTATGGGGACTTTCAGGGAAGGTAAAGAAAAAATACTGGAATAAAAGAAGATGAAATGCTCCCTGTAAGTCCTTGCGATTCCCCTGTTGTATGGTTTATTAGTTTGCCACTTTGAACATTACTAACAGTAATATTAACGTCTGCCATTAGACCATTTTAAAGCCAGTCAGCAGAGCCACAAAGATTGCTTGTTTACTTGAGTAATGTTTCAGCTACCTGTATTTGTTAAAATGTAGTTTACTAGAGATCATCTTGGTTTTGTATATTACTTGTTTGAGAGGCTGCATAGATCACTGATAATATTAATATGCTGTAGATAAACTATGAATTGATGAACAGGTTTGCACAGTGCCAACTGGCACTGGAACATAACCATGTCAGCAGCTATGCAACTGTGGTCAAGGTTTAGTGTTTGCACTTCAAAAAAGCCCCAAACATTTTTATTATTTATACCTTCCCTATCCCATGATTGCAAACTGCCCACCATGTTATGTCGAGTTATATGGTAGTCTAGTGTTACCTCATTACTATACAATATTTCACTTGCCAAACTGCATTTATGCCTTGTAAAACTGATTAATACAATAAGCAGCAAATGCGGAAAGCGGCCCTCATTCTTCATCTATAACCAAGTGTGTTGGTTTTGCTATGTGTTGTATTTATTTATCCAGTGGCTTGAAGTGGCATTGAAATGTAACCATTTAACAGTAAGAAGTACTGGTTGAAACATAATTTGACATAGGAAGAATATTTCTGAAAATCCCCCCCCCCAAAAAAATGCCAAACCCTTCTCAGAAAAACAGACAAAAATGAGAAGACATGAAAACCATATTGCTACAAACAATATAAAGTACAGTAGTGGTATTTTTCTCACTGGGAGATTACTTTCACAAAATCCTTACCTCCTTACTTGACAGCTTTGCATCAAAGACCTCAGAATAGGAAAGCAGATGCCTCATTGTTACCATTGTCCTCTCTTGACTGAAGGATTTTCAGCTGCAACTCCTCCTTGACCCAAGATGTTCCAAGCAAAAGTTAGCCTTTTAATATCTTGATCCATCTCTACTCCCTAATCACATAGACACAGCACAGAAAATGCACTTCTGAAACTTTTTGATGTAAGCTGTTTTTATACTAAATTGGTTTTAAACTTTTAATGAAAGGTTAGTGTCTAGGTGATGCTTAAAAAGCAGTAGCCTTGTCTTACTTTTTTTTTTTTTTTTTGGTAATTCAAAATTGTAACCACAAATTATAAAAATGCTAGGTTTTCTCCAAAGTCATTTTTAAGAACTGTAAAATGTGCTAGTGAAAGATGATTTGTGTCCATCTAAAGCTGTAGCTTGCAGCAACACTTCGCGGGTTATTATTTTAATCTAGTCACTAAATCCTTGAAATGTTTGATAGAAAGCTGAGGGTTCAAATGTCAAAAACACTACTGTGACAGATCATTAAAGGCTTCTAGGAGTACCAGAAAACATTCCTGAATAATTCTCAGGTTTGATCTATTAGATTACAGAATAATAGAAGCACTGGAGCATTTAAGAATTTTCAATTGTTTAATATTTTAGTGATTACTTTCTGAGAATTGCTAATGCTTAGCCACTGCTATTTAAATCCATCAGAATTTATTAAATGTCAAGTCACATTCTTATCAAAACCTATGTTAATGTGCTCCACTTTGAAACATATTCTGGCAGCTCATAGTCCATGCACTTCTTCTTTTTAAGGGCAGTGGTATTTCATAGGAATTTGTTTGTAACATTGTTCAGTTGTGTAAAACATAACTAATTCAGACTGTGTTACAACTGCTATCATACGAATTCATTTTAAAGTTTTCCCTGGTATGTTCTAGTGTCCCTTTGTGTATTATGTGAATCCAGTACAATATGTAGAAAAGTACTTTTAGTCCATGTATTTTGTTTTATCTGGCCAAGGGCCGTAAATAAACAATCTATCTATCTGTAGAAAAGTATGCTTCATGGTTGACTTTTAATTCAGGCTTGCAAAAAATCTATAATAAACATGAATCATTGAAAATGTAAATGTTTAAAAATGCAAGAGTTCTATAACTAGGTTGGTTGTTCTTTTGTCCTAGGTTAATTACACTTTCCTACAATGGTGAACCAAGTACTAAATCAACATAAGCATTAAAAAAGGGGGAAAGAAAATGATTACACTGCTAACCACTTACTCTCACCAAACTGCAAAATTCAGGAATTTTTTCACCTGCCGTTTGGACCAGTATTAGTCAGACATTTGACAAAGAACTAGAGACAATCTGCTTATGTGCCAGTTTATTGGAAGGTAGAGCTTTTTGCTACTTAATTCAGCAGCTGTCACTCAGTGCACTGGCCACATATTTTTCCGAAAGGTCAGAAGGACAAAAGCAAAATAATTGATTCCCCTGTTTGCTCTTGATAATTTTGGACTTCCAGGTCAACAGAATGCTGATACAGCTTTCACAGTATCAAAAGATTTTGCCCTGGAGTAAAGCTTACTGATGATAAATGACATGTCTAGACATAAACATTCAAACATCAATTCTGATGATATCTTTCCTTTATTGATAATAGTGAGTGAGGTCAGCTAACACAGTAGGTGATATTCTTTGATATGATGAAGCTTACCTAGTATGATATGATTGGCAAAAGTAGATGTTCTGACTGAGGTTGCCATATAAAATTCACAATATGTGAACTGATCAGAGGTGTTCAGAGTTATAATACTTGGACAGATAATGTCTTAGTGGATATCCTTGAGAAAGTTGCTATCAGAACGCAAAACAATCATGCTACAAAGGGTTAAGACCAACCATCAGGCAGTCTTCTCAGATATAGAGGATGGATTTACACTTCGCTCAGGTTTGCCATGTTCCTTAGAGGACTGTCAGTTCAGACAAACAATTATGAACTCTAGTTCTACTTTCATGATACCATTCAAAGTACACAGTCTAAAACAGAGTAACCTATTCACTGGGTACATTTCTGCCATTTGTTGTAAGATGGCTTGCTCAATACTGTTCCTAAAGGTTCAGTTTTGCAAGTCTTGGGATCACTTTGTGTACTGAATTTTTAAATCATGTTGTTTATCTATTACAGTTCAGAGCAGACATTAAAATATGCCACTGTGATGCAGCGGAAATTAGTCTTGGCCAGATACCCTTCAGCTTGATTCAAAATGGTATACCAGCTACACCGGAACTGTTTTTTCCATGAGTGGCTTCAGTAGAGCTGGTATAACATTCCATTGACCAGACCATATGCACTGGTCTTGATTTTATGTTTTCTGATCAAGGAATCTGAAAAATCAATTGCTGCCCATATGTTTGGGAACTTTAAACTACCATAACCTTGTGGATACTGCACACAGAAGAGCAGCTAGAGTAACACTGATGTATTTTAAGTGCTCCATTTATAAATACTTATGACAGTTGCCTAGGGCACCTGCTTCAGCTAATTTAAAGATATATATGCATTCTTTTCATATTTCATTTACTGTGAGGAAATATGTAGGCCAGAAATGGAAATGAGGCTGACATGTCAGTTAGATGGAAATATGATTTTTACAGTGCAATCCTAAGCAGAGTTCACCCTTCTGCATCTATTGAAGTCAACAGGCTAAGTAGGGTGTAACTCTGTTTAGGATGGCACTGTAAGTCAATATTCAGGAGATGGAACAGGTCTCATGTAAACAGGAATCAGATTTTTTTCTCGTGTGAAATGTTGGTTATTATTTATTGGCATAGTACCTGAACTTTTGATAGAAGTGATATAATTGCTACATGTATGAAACACCAGGAACAGGGAAGAAAAGAGATAGAAGAGATATTTATTGGCATAGTACCTCAACTTTTGATAGAAGTGATATAATCGCTACATGTATGAAACACCAGGAACAGGGAAGAAAAGAGATAGAAGAGATATTTATTGGCATAGTACCTCAACTTTTGATAGAAGTGATATAATCGCTACATGTATGAAACACCAGGAACAGGGAAGAAAAGAGATAGAACTGGATCCAGAGCAAAATTTCTGCTTGCCCTAGAGCTGTTACACAAGGATAAACATATGAGAAAGACCACAGTTGCCACTTGTGCTGAGTCAAACTTATTGTATCCCCGCTTGAGTTTCTTTCACAAGATCTTGTGCAGCCATGGGCACAGTAATGTTCAGTGGGGAAAGCACTAGATGTTGCATAAGATCTTGCATGAGCAGAACTGTGCTAAGTCTGTTTATGTGTCTGCTTGCACATCACTGAATCCAAGCCATGGTCTATTAAAGACATCAATTCCCAGTACAAGAATAACTATCTATATATATATTTTTAAGAAAAATCACCAAACCTATAAAAGTTTGGGGTACTTAGGGAACATTCCATCTTCAAACAGAGGAACTCAGATGGGCAGTGCAATCCTAAGGGGCACTGGTGCTATGGTGTGTGGCCACTGGTGTAACTGTGGCACTGCTAGTGTACACCCTAAAGGGTTTGGATAGTGAGCAACTAACAGGAAATAGAGTTTGTAGCTGGGATTTTGAGGCTGCAACCATGTAAGTGGCCCATAAACGGCATTGTAGCATCCCATCCAGATATTGTCTTGCAATGGCTGGACCATGATGGACAGGACAGGCAGAACCAATCAGGGCCCAGGAAGCCCAGGGATGTAGCCCAGCGCTCATCACAGCCTGGGGCCAAGAAGGTGCAGCGACAACAAGCAGCCAGGAGTGCCTTGCTGGGCACAGCCATGCTCATCATGGCCTTCCAGGGACTCCACTTCATAGCCATGGAGCAGAACTCCACTGCAGCCCCCCCTCCCCCAGACAGGGTGGCATCATCCAAACCTCACTCACCTGTTCTGTATTGAAGTGCTCAGTGACTGCTAATGATCCATGCCAGCTGCTGCACAGGACTCTTTTCACACTAGAGAATGAGTTCAAGGGTTGTGGGGAAACCTAGAATGGAGGGGCTCCACTCCCCCAACAAAGGGCCCTATCGAGGGGGGGTGAGCCCAGCAAAGGAATGAGCTTATAGCTCAACTGGAGTCAAAAACTTGGGGCCCCTCCCTGTGGCATCTCTACCAGAGCACTTTCAATGCACCAATCTCCCTTGTGCAGGAGGGGCCATGGTGCCAGGAGGCCGTGGCTCATGGACCCTCCCCCATGACTGAAATTCAGCTGGGCTTGGGTGTGGGAGGCAGCGGGGCTGCAGCAGCTCCCAGCCACAAGCAAGATGAGCAGGGAAGGAGGTGTGGGACCCAAGCCCATGCTTACCTGTTAGTGCATGGGAACCCCCTTGGATCGAGCCTCTGGAGATGGGGTACCTGTTAGAGTTCTAAAATGAGAGAGGTCAGCCACAGAGTGCTCTCCTCTTTGTGTGTTAGTGCAAATTGCTTGCCCAAAGGTGTTAACTACCCTCCCTGTGCTTTTCCCACCACCAAAGTGCCTTGCCACTCAAAGTCTGTACGGCAGGGAGCTGAGAGATATCGTCTCTGTTGCACGCCCCACCTCATGAGTTGTGGGCAGTCCTAGCCAGGGTTTTTGTAGGGATGGGGTGCTACAACCGGGTGCTGGGGAGGAGGCTTGGCCACAGCATGGGAAGGAGATGATTGGTTGTGCCCATAGTTAGCATCCTAAAGGCATGGCTGCGGCAGTGAGGGTAACTTGACTTTTTAGTACAATTGGTTCCTGTGGGCTATACCGTATTTTTTGTTGGTGTAACTTTGCACCTCTAGCAGGGGGCGTTCCTAGGCTGAAAGGCTTAGGGAGTCAGCTAACACTGCAATCCTAAGGAGAATTACTCCAGTCTAAACCCATTTATTTCAATGGGCTTAGACTGGAGTAACTCTGCATAGGATTGCACTGTAACTCCAGCCATGCCCCCAAAACCGCTGACTAACATGGCTGTGCCAGGGGCTATGCCTCAGTTATTCCAATGGGCAATTGTTGCAGGGCTGCGCTGGAGCCTAAGAGCAGCAGAGCAGCACTGAGGCTTGCACTGGTGTAACTGGCCCTTATGCCAGTTTTTTTCAGTGATACACCAGTGTAAAGGTCAGTTGGCTCCCTGAGCGTATTTGTGCCCTCCCCCTTAGAATTGCACTGTAAACCTCTGAGTCTTTAATTTTGTTTTCTTACTTGAAATGAGTGGAACCAGCCAAATAAAGTAAGTGACCATTGGAGGGAGGGGCAACCATATCAATTTGTCTGGTATGTTAAAATTTATGTTGATTTACATTTTACAAGTTGATATTGTTAATCTACCTAAAACATTAAACATCCTTAGCCTTTGCACTGGAAAGACCGCCGTGGAGGGAACAAACTATCCTTCTCCTGGCCCTTTCAAACCTATATAAGAAGGGCTTATCTCATGTAGTTTCTCACTTTTCTTCTGATGGTAGTATGACTCTTGAAGATGATCTCAATGACGAGTTAATCTCAAATGCAAGAAGTTGGTCCTTGAATAACTGATCCCAGATAGTTTGGAGGTGCACATGATTGCAATGTCTTGGCACAACTGGCCCTTCCTCAGTAACATTTACATTCCAAAGGAAAAACATTGGCTCTCCGCTAAGGTTGAGTTCTTCAGAGACGGGAACAGCTTTTTGTTCTATATTTTCTTGTGCAATCCTCCATTGCTGATTTATTTCAAGTTCCTGGACTTACAGCTGTGCTCTTCCACAAAGCAAATACACTGTGTATACTAAGTATATGGCAATTTACTGAGGGATTCTTAGCCCTTGTTCAATTCAGTCTTTATACGTTCTTTGAGAACTCTTACAGTACAATCCTATGCAGAGTTACTCTATTTTAAGCCCAATTATTTCACTTAATGGGGTATTAACCAAGGATGCCACCTCTGTTTCATCTTCCATACACTGGAAGGAGCCCTCTTGGTGTATTGGTTTGGAGTAGCACAGCTCAAAAACGAGGAATGCGAAATTAAACTCAGAGGAGTGCATCTTCAGGATTTAGAACACAAAATGAAAAGAAAAAGCTCTAAGCACTGAAGAGAAAAGAAAAAGGAAGAGAGGAACACTGCCCTATATACAGACTCAAAAGCAGCACAATACAACCTAACCGCTGCTTTTAAAAGAGACATCTCATGATGACTTATGTCATAGTAATCTAGTATGCATGATCAGCAGTCACCCAGTAGAGATGTGGAATGTTGTCTCCATGCAGATGCAAAACAGTTCTCAGTAATGCTGTCAGCAAATCACTGATGTGATCAAAAGAAAGGCTAAACTCAAGAAAAATAGGACATTTTGAATGAGGCAAGTTCAAATATTAATCAAAGTGTTGTGAAGTTGTCAATACATACTTTTATTTATAAGCTTTTTTTTACCTTGTGCTACCTCTATTGAAAAAATCAAAATCTTTTATTGTTTTTATTGTAGTTGCCATTTAAGTAGGCATACAATTTCTTAAGGAAGCTGATCTCACACTAGAACAATGTCTTGATATGGGGAGGGCAGCAGAGGCCTCCAGAGAAAAGAGTGAAGGCCATGGGAAGCACCCTAGTTTCTGAAATACCTTTCCTTTCCTTTTATCCCTTTGAAGCTCCTTGATCCATTGATCTTGAGCAGCATATATCTAATGTTTGAGGGATATAAGGACTGAAACAAATCTTGCCACTGGCAATGTAGCCTTGGGATCCCTGTCACTTAGTAAAAAAGGCATTATGTCAGACACAGAGGCATTAGATTTATATGTTAAAAGGGGAGAGATATAATGTGATCAAAGTTCCTCATAAAAGCATCATTCCAAGAGGGCATGAGCTAATGAATTGATAGAGCCAGAAGAGCAAGGACAGGTCCTGTCTGGGTGTGGTATATTCAAAATCCTGCCCTGCATAACCATAGAGGGGTTAGCATTCAGTCTAGCTAAACAGAAGGCTCTAGAAAGACGAGGAGTTGTCAAATAATAAGTATAAGCAGGCAAACCACATGTGGTATTCCGAAGAACTGGGATGAACAAACGTGGCGAGAGGCATACAGTTTGGAATGTACACTCATAAAAAGTGATATAGAACTTAGATCTCGCAATCCATGTTACTATCCATGTTAACATCCATGTTACTATTAAAATGTCTGCCCCACATTCCATCATTTTTTTTAAAAAAAAAACCCTATAGTTTTGCTCACTGGCTGGAGTGAAAGTAAGTTCACACAAAGTCCAAATTATACTTGCAAACCAGATGCTAACAAAATACTGAAACTTTTGAATACGGTTACTATCTATTTTCTCTTCCTGGGGGATAGAGACATTTGCATTGCACTGGAATGTTTTATTTTTCCTGCTTGCCATTTGTTCCCCTTTTTAAATGCCTCAGCGTCACATTGTTTAAATCACAGCTTGGTTTGTTGGCTAGCTAATAAAGAGTTTACAGTAGTAACATACTTTCAAACAATTACATCTGCAAATTAATGTTCTAACCTAGAAAGTTTTGTTAAATAATAAAAAAAACGTTACAGAATAAGTTGAAATTGCTTTTTTGCTAAAGAGAAATGTATCGCTCCCGGCAACTTTGTCACAGACCAGTGCTTTTTAAAATGACCCAGATATTAAACCTGCAAACAAGGCTGTCAGGCTACAAATTATGCAGTAAATTAGCCTTCTAATCCTGCTGTTGGATTCCAGCAGCCAGAGAACAAGTGTTAAGATGTCTGGAGCGAGGACTACTCCTGTCAGTACCTGTTAGACAAAGATAATAATGTGGACAAACACCATCTTCACCAATGGTATACTACTGCCAGGCATGTATTGCATTGGATCCAGCCAATAACTGAAAGGGTTTTGTTGCTGTTGTTGATTTCCCATCTCTTGCTGCAGACCTCCAAGTCCCCCGTCATGCTGTTGCCAGGGATCCCCTGTTCCCCAGGAGAGGAAGAGGTGAGGCATTTGGGGCTGCATTTGGACAGTATAGATGCAGAAGTTGCATTCCGCTGATTGAAATATCTTCCATCAGTGGAGATTTTCTATAGGGTGCAAATCATTGTCAGGAGGGATAGGAGGAATAAAAGAGAACCTGAGTCTTTTTCCTTAATGCATTAGGTATTTCTCGGGTAGGTTTCATGCATTTTTAGCCCTTATTATAAACATTATAGTTTTACTGTTAATAGCATCTTCAGGGTTCAGGATGCTCTGTAAAGTTAAGGTTAAGAATAGGTATCTAATATTAAGGTTGCAGTCTGAAACTTGACTAAAGATGTGAGTGTAGTGAATGTTTAATTTCTAGTGACGTATCGGTGGAGAGGATTCTAAGATAAGAGATTGTAGTGCTTAGCATATAGCTGATGAGAGAACTGAAACCATAACTTAGTAAACAAAGATAATAACAGTTCTTGTAGGTTATCTGGGCTGTGTGACCATGGTCTTGGTATTTTCTTTCCTGACGTTTCGCCAGCAGCTGTGGCAGGCATCTTCAGAGGAGTAACACTGAAGGACAGTGGGGGTTACCGCAATATGTATTCCCAGCGATGTATTAAGAGTTTGAAAATGTTATAAAAAAAACTGTTCGCGCTTTCTGTGTATTCCCAGCAATGTATTAAGAGTCTGAAAATGTTATAAAAAATACTGTTCGCACTTTGTTTGGCCCCTTTAGCTGTGAAGGCGTCTTCCAACCATTTTTTAGCCGTGGCATACAAAAACCCTTTTAAAGTGATGTTTTTATAACATTTTCAAACTCTTAATACTTCGCTGGGAATACATAATGCTGTAACCCCCAGTGTCTCTCAGTGTCAAAAGGTGTTGGAAGAGTAATATATATAATCAGAAAGGGGTTGGGTTTGAGCTGAGTCATTGTCCTGCAAAAGAATCAAAGGTAATGTGCTAATCATTGTCCTGTAAGTATCAAGGTAATGTGCTAATTAAGGTGTGGTATGTTAATGTAGAACCATTGTATCCTGAAGTGATCTGTTAACATGTGGAATCCGAATCCTAATCTGCATGTCTATTGTGGACTGTAGTCTTTGTTAGCCTGGAGTTTTTCAGGACAGGAAGCCATTTAGTTAACAGATCACTTCAGGATACAATGGTTCCACATTAACGTACCACACCCTAGTTAGCACATTGCCTTGATACTTACAGGACAATGATTAGCACATTACCTTTGATTCTTTTGCAGGACAATGACTCAGTTCAAACCCAACCCCTTTCTGACTATATATATTACTCTTCCAACACACTCTGACACTGAGAGACACTTCCTTCAGTGTTACTCCTCTGAAGATGCCTGCCACAGCTGCTGGCGAAACATCAGGAAAGAAAATACCAAGACCACAGTCACACAGCCAGGATAACCTGCGAGAACTGATGAACTCTGACCATGAAAGCCTTTGACAAAGTTAATAACAACTGTTAGTTTGGGAAGGAGTGCTATAAAAGTTTAAGTAGGCCAAAGAGCCAGAAGAGCTAAAGGGAAGGAACCAGCAGGCAGACTTGAGGATTAACAGCTAGTCAGAACCCACAAATGGAAATAGAAAGCCATAAATGCCAAGTTACACTGTAGATGAGGCAAGCACTGGAAGATAATCTTGAAATATATGAAGAGAGGCCAGAGTCCGCAGAAACTAGCAAACAAATGTTGGGAGAGGTCAGTGAAAATCATCTAATACAACAGGCATGGTCAAGATCCAGTAAGCCACACTGCAATGGATTAGAGCTACCCAAGAACTCAGCAACTCCCAATCATTACACAGGCCCTGTAACATAAAAGAAGAATGTACACAAATTAAACAAAGAAGAGCAAAAGGAGGAGGAGGAGGAGTTGGTTTTATACCCCACTTTTGTCTACCTTAGGGAGTCTCAGAATGGCTTACAATCCCTTCCCCTTCTCACAACAAACACCTTGTGAGGTAGGTGGGGCTAAGAGAGTTCTGAGAGAACTGTGACTAGCCCAAGGTCACCCAACAGGCTTCATGTGGAGGAGTGGGGAAACAAACCTGATTCTGTAGATTAGAATCCGCCACTCTTAACCACTACATCACGCTGAGCAAATCACTTTTCCCTGGACAGCTGATGTCAAGCCATATTGCAGATAAAGATACATGCATGCATGCTTGTGGTAACTGCTGCACAAGTAAACCAGTGATGGGATGCAATAATTGGCACTAAAAGCTCAATTACATTTTACATTGAGCCCTTAGTGACTTTCATGGTACCTTTATTCTTTAGTTTGTTAAACAACCCATCTCTTCAAATTCACGACTGTGATTTTATACAGATACTGTGCAGTACATAGAGGTGTGTCAGAGTTGCTACTCTTAATACGACTATTCACTATACTTCCCATGAAATCATCTGGCCCCACCCGATGATCACAACAACCCCCCCTCACCTCACCATTCTCACCACACAATTTTTGATTATGGGCCTCATCTCTGGACTGAGGCCAATCAGTGAATATTCCTCGTCACTTCCATCACTTATGCAACAGACGGGAAAAGCAAGATACAACATTATTGTATCTGGTGGGGGAAAGCCTAATACACTAAAAATGTTATCCTCTAAATTTCAGAGAAAATATTAGAACAAAGTAATGTGACTGAAAAAGAGGAGCTTAAAGCACAGGAAATTATTTTGAGCACTTTTCTCTTTGTACTCCATATTCATTACCAACCATATTACTCCTTCCAAATCTTTTCCAGCTCTGGCACTCTACATCATTGAAATATATTAGTATAATGGAGCTGTTTATGCTGCTATAGTTAAAATTATGTGTGCATTCCTTTTATAAACCACTACATTTAAGGATATAAACTATTCCACAAAGTTTTGCTATGGACAGAAACCAGGCCATTTATTTTAGTGGAAAGAAGTTGGTTTAATTTGTATACACTTTAAAACAAAACAAAAAAGATGCATTCTTGTTTCGCTTACTAGAAGGTAAACAGCCATGATACTTCACAGCTGAAAGAAGATTAATAACTAACTGTGATGACCAGGGATTTTGCAGATCTGGTACTTCAAATATTGGGATGAGGGGCTTGAATCCTGATGACACCTTATTTAATATCTGTCTGGCAATACATTCAGGACATATCAACTAAAATACTTATACTTACAATACACAGTTGGCTTGCAGAAGCCATGTGCCAGGATTTCTTTAGAAAGGGTGTGACAAACTCATGGAAGTGTCAAAGTCCATTGAAAAGCCAACTCACAGGCTGATGGGCTAAAGGTGATGAATATAACCCAGGGCAGGCATGTGTCAATTAAAAAACAAAACAACAGGTTCCAAAGGCCCAGCACTTTAGCCTAGCAAGGTCCTCTTACATTTTTTTCCCCTCAGACTGAAGGACAAGCTCTAAAGTCAGTTCTTTATAGGACTGGGTTGAAATTCTCCATGGTCTGAGAGTTCTTTCAGGTGACGCTGCAGACTAGAGAGTCCACTGTAGTATTAGAAATAAGGCCCTTCTGGGTGCAGTAGATAAGATCCCAGAACATGGCTGCAAGAAGATCCTCTCAGAGCCACATAAAAGGATAGACCTAACAGTGGCTGGAAGGATGTGATCAAATTTTGCAAGCTTGGTAATTCAATCTGAATACCTCATCTCCATTTTGAATTTACCTTGGGTTAATTAAGCTACTGAATCTTTTTAATGCCATTTTTAGTTTCCGCTCACCACTCTTCCATCATTCTTCTTGGGTTAACAATCAGTACTGAATGATTTATAACATACATGAAATATATCATGCATATACATTCTACAAAATGTATAAAAATGCACAAAAATGTATTAAAAAAACCCAACTCAGTGAAAATGGATGGACCCAAACTGTTCACAGTGACAACTGAATATATTTGCCCTGAGCCTGGCCTTGGCTGGGGAAGGCGGGGTAGAGGATGGATAAAATAAATAAATACAATAAAATAAATATATATTAGGATATGAATAAATGATAGAATGTGAATGAATAGCTCTGTGCTGTGTCGGAGTGAGGAATGAGTATTAAAAGGGACTGGGCTACCTTGTCTGGTGATGACTGTGTGTGAGAGAGGACCTGATATGTGAAATAGTCATGACTCTCTATATGCTTTAAAAGAGACAAGATGAATAACAAATTGTTGACTGCCTAACCAACCTATAACCATGAACTTGTGGGATGGAAGGTGTGGAAGGTGGTAAGGACTCTGAGCAAGTGAAAAGGTCATTGCATAAAGTTTGACTTATCCTTCCTGCGGCAGTCCCCTTTGTACTGGAGGGCAAAACAATATCTTTGATGCTCAGCATAAAAATATGCTTATGTATATATCTGTCTGCTCTCTTTTGCTCACACACAGAGTCTGATCTTTCCGTCTCTTCCTTTCACAAATCCACATTTGCTTCATTGGTATTATTTTTCTTTGAGACTGAGAGGGGGCAGAAGGCTAGGGGATAATTTGTTGGCTCAAGCTACCACAACATGTCTGATTCCTGGAGAGAAGAGCATTCTCTTTATTCCTATGTTTCTCATTAGCTGGGCTCTGCTCTATGTTGTCAAGGAGGAATGTGTATGAAGACATGTTCTGGATAGGAATAATAATTACACTCATGAGATTAACAACACAGAGAGAAGTACTCTGTTTTCCCGCTAAGAAATTAGATCCAGGGGAGAACACTGAGTTGGAAAAATAATTAATGATCCAAAATAATTCTCTACTTCGAAATACAATAAATGAAAACTTTAAGTCACATAGTGATCTCTGTAGCTTACGGTGTCCTCTGCTTAGACCTGCCCTCAGGAATGGGATGAAAGATGGTTAAAAAGTGCAGCAAAATATACAGAGGTGAAAAGTATAATAAAGACAGCCACACTCCCATCACAGAAAGATAATGTTAAAAGTAATATGAAAGATAGCAAAAGAGAAACTGAAACAATACAGTAAAAAAACATCATAAGCTGTATATTTTAAAGAACCAAATTGGAATTCAGACTGGGAAAACTGCAGAAAATTAGCCTTCTTACTATGGGTTAGCAATTCCCTTTCTTTTAAAGACAAGATTTGTTTTGCTTGGGAAGGTAGAACTGGCTGTTGGTAGGAGATAACCCCCATTTTAAGCCAAGACAAGATTTAAAGGGGTTTCAGCCCAACTCAAACTGGGGTAATTGCACATAACTTTCAACCCTCAAAATTGAGATTCATCACCATCTAGTATGAAAAACAAACCCTTCTTTTTGTTATGAAGATAGTACCTGAATACTTTTCTTTTTGTTCTTGGTATGTGATGAATGTGGTATATAAGCAAAAGCATTGTAAAAGTACAGTTCAGAGTAGTTACAATCGTTTTTTCTTACCTCAGTAATATTTCATTTCATTTTGCTGTATTATAATTGTATTATTGTAATTATAGTTTATTTCTTTAGCTGCACCTATTAAAAATAATTCATTATGTTTAAATAACCAAAATTCTGAAGTAATATAGTTGGGGAACCAGAAGATACAGTGAGTTCAGTGGTAGAGCTATTTCTTTAGGAGCATCAATATGCTTGGAATGGAAAAAGAACAAGGCCTTGGAAACTTACAAATGAGAAGGACAAAAGAAGAGGAAGAGGAGGAGGAAGAGTTGGTTTTTATATGCTGATTTTCTCTATCACTTAAAGAATAATGAAACTGGCTTACAATCTCCTTCCCTTCCTCTCCCCACAACAGACACCTTGTGAGGTAGGTGGGCTGAGATAGCTCTAAGAGAGCTGTAACAATCCCAAGGTAACCCAGATGGCTTCATGTGTAGGTGTGGGGAAACCAACCCGGTTCACCAGATTAGAGTCCGCTGCTCATGTGGAAGAGTAGGGAATCCCGCCGCTCTTAACCACTACACCACGCTGCTCTTAACCACTACATCACGCTGCTCTTAACCACTACACTACGCTAGATAATGTCCGGAGCTGGCAGCCTCAGCCCCGCACTCACTGGCTCCAGTAGCGCCCTGGCAGTGACCACTGGCAGCAGCAAAGGAGGAGCCACTAGCACTGGGTCCAGCCCTTCCTGTGAGCCCAGCCCCATGGCTGTTGGGATTGGCAGTGCCTGGTTCCAGCCTGCTTCCTGGCCACCCTTTAAAAAATGTCTTAATGGTGGGCCACGAAGGAAGAGCCAGACCTCTCCTGTGGACTGCAGGGAGAGGAGAAAGGCAGCTAGAGAGAGAGGGCCAGGAGTAAGGCTGAACCTCCTTCCTCTCTTGCTTCTGAGGTCCATCCTAGGACAAAGCCAGAAAAGAGATGAGGGCAAGCTGGTCCTAGACTCTGAGCCACTGATGTGGGAGCCTGAGGTAGGGTTAAATAGAGAAAGAATATGCCTTCATTTCAATTGCATGCAAATGGCTGAATCCTAAAATTTCTGCTGCTATATGTTACTGTATGAATTAAAAAAAAAAGAGAGATGGGGAGGGAACAGAACAGTTGAAGAAAAGGGACTTCAGAGATTTTAAAGCAAGAGACATTCAGAGGTGGTTTGTCATTGCCTACCTCCATGTTACACCCCTGGTTTTCCTTGGAGGTCTTCCATCCAAATACTTGCCAGGGTCGAGGCTGAGAGTGTGTGACTGGCCCAAGGTTACCCAGCAAGATTCCATGGTAGACTGGGGATTCAAACTGGGTTTCCCAGATCCTAGTCAAACATCTTAACTACTATACCACACTGGCTCTCTCTGGCTGAATAGCAAAGAATCTTTTGTGTCCTGAATGTACTGGAATGAACCAACATTTTTTATTTGATACAGATGAGTAAGACAAGTCATTAATAGTGCAATCCTAGCCAGAGTTACTCCAGTTTAAGCTCTTTGAAATTAATTGATTTAGACTGGAATAACTATGGACAGGACTGCACTGAGAGTCTTTTTAGTATATAAGTGTGTTACAAAAGCCTTCAGTATATGAATAAAATAATATTATGGTCAGGTATTTGATAACTAGGACTCTAGTTGCATTTTTTGTTTTGCTTAGCAGAATAAATAGGGAAATGGCTCAACAACTTTGTCCTTTTAGAACATTGTCACATGTGCATTAGCAAACTATGTCCACAAAGTTCAACCCCTTCCACTGCACTTGGGGACAATGTTGCAATGGGTCTGGCACCCAATACTGGATTCCTGATAATGAACGGTCTGTTCTTGAGCAGAAGGGATCGAGTGGAAGATGTGTATTTATTTCTATGCATAGAACACGCATTGTGTTACCACAGGCCTTTGCAATATATGGGTAATCCTGCCCGCCCCCAAATGCATATTTTGCTGGCCATGTTTGACATTTGGCTAAAAAAAACGAATCAACAATTGTTCTATAATATTGCGAATAGTTTAATACTGTGTGATCCACCTTGAGTCTCAGTGAGAAAGGTGGGCTATAAACAAACAGTTGATAGGAACAAAGCAAAAACAAATTAAATTATAAATTGTTTGGACTCACCCCATATTGGAAGGACTGTAAGTAGCTTCTTTAGCCACACATTTTTTGAGATGTCTGTTGGAGCTACAATTATGTGAAACATGTAAACAGCAACAAAATCCCTACCATTATATTCCTAAGACTTCAATGTCTGTATCGCTCGGTTCAATACATGGGTGTAATAAGCTTACCAGAAACAGGGATTTATTGTCAGTTCTTTCCTCGGCAGCAAAAATGAAACTTGGAAAAAGAATGGGATTCCAATAAAATTCAACTGGCAAACCAATGGTTACATGCAAAGTACTGGGAAGATGCTTAACATGGGGAAACACTTGGATCACTGCAGATACATATCTGGATCATGCCAATCATGAAAATATCCTTTTAACATGGAAGCTATTCATGGCATACACATATGATAATAAAGTACTTGCTAAAAAATCCCCAAACTGCATTTTCTTTGTGAATTGTAATTTTTAATATACAGTAATGTTTACTGCTTGGTATACAGAAAGATTCTTTAATTAACAACTTGCTATAGAATTTATGCTCATTTGAAGGACTACTGCAATAACTACAGATTTCCCTGAAGAAGCCTTTTGGGTGAAACGCCTAGGGAATGTCTATTCTGAGTAATAATTTTTTAAACCTATTTTGCCCCATTGGCCTTCTCCTTACTTTTTATCTCCTGTTACTGGTGTGGCCCTTTTATTTCTCTTTGATCCTGAACTATAACAGTCCTTATCTATATATATTAGATCTTTTTCTGATACTGTTTGTCCACCAATATGCTGCAGATACCCTTACCAGTACTATTGTTAACAATATTTTGAGCACTTGCAGTAGAGGTTGGCTCAATCAGTGCCCAGTTATGAAAATCACACAGTTATGGCAACATGTAACATAAGGATCACATCAAAGAATAGGGTTTTCAAGGCAAGAGATGTTCAGAGGAGGATTACATCGCCTGCCTCCATGATATTCTTTGGAGGTCTCCCATCCAAATACTTGCCAGGGTCAAGGTTGAGAGAGTGTGACTGTCCCAAGGTCACCCAGCAAGGTTCCATGGGGATCTGAACCTGGGTTTCCCAGATTCTAGTCTGACACTTAACCACTACACTGTGCTGACTCTCAAGCATGCCATAGTCTGTATCAACACCCATCAATTGAACAACAGAAGCTGATGACACCCCTTTGAATGGCACAAACAGGCACAGCCAACCACTACCTGCCCATGCAGCTACTGCCTCTTGACACCCCCTCCTCCAGACAGCGAGCAGGCAGGGAGGGAAGACCCAGGAACAGCACAACCTCAGCAAAGGCCTGAGCTTCTCCCTCCAGCCCATCAGGGAAGGGTATCCTTGTGGCAGACAGGACACTCCCCCTCCCCTGGCAAGGGTCTGACTGTAGACCAAAGGTGCTGCCCATATGCCTGCTCTAAGCCCCCACACCCATTCCCTGAAAATGTAAAAATAGAAGGATAAGAAAAGAAAGAGATGTGAATCCATAACCCTCACACCAAAGACCAACATCCTAACCACTGGGTCAAGAGGCGTTCAAAAGAGCCATGCCAGCAGGCATTAGGCACTCTACTGCAGCCTTGACATCACCACCAGCCATATGGGGCCAAACAGAGACCATGGAACGGACAGGCATGGCCAGTGGAAAGGCACTCGGGTAGCATGGCCAAGGCTCTTGGTTTCCCCACATGGGAAGAGGTGAGAGGCAGGCAAACGCCTATCACCAGTTTGCCCAGAAAGCCAGGTTCATCTGTGTGGCTTCTATGCAGTCCCGCATTGGGACTGCGCAGGCGCAGGCCAGCCATGGATAAGATTTGTCAGCTTCTAGCAAAATCTAAAAAGAGAGTGTTCCCCCTCCCATTGGGGCATGCAATCTCCCCGCCCACCGGTCACATGACCCAAGGGGGAGGGAGCACTCTTCCCTCCAGTTCTTTTTCTGCCGCCACGGAGAGAGAACGTGTTAGCTTCATCTCTAGCCATGGAGCCCAAGAAAGCTCCACTTTTCAAAAAATGTATATCTTGTGGTACCAAGATGGGGAAGACTGATCCTCACCTTGAATGTCTCCTTTGTTTGGGAGAAGGCCACATTCCTGCAACTTGCAAAAGTTGCTCCAAACTCACCAACAAGGCCCTGAGGGTTCGGTCGACTCGCCTGCTCTCTCACCTCTACAAAGAGTCTCTGCGTCCGCGGGGTCAATCTGCTGAGCCTGGTACTTCGACTGGTAAGCCTCAGTCCGAAGCGGGACCCCCAACAAAGAAACCCAAGAAACCTTCTAAGAAGCCCTCGTCAGTCATTGTTTGTCCGGCAAAGTTTACTGCTCCGGATTCCCAAGATGGTCACGGCTCTTTGCGCCATGCTTCCCGCTCCAGATCACCTCAGTGCCGATCGCCTTCGCGCTCGCCGAAGTCTCTTCGACGCCGATCACCCTCATCATCTCCTCAATGCCGATCTCAGACCAAGTCGTCTCATCCTTCGGCGTCGATCGCCTCCGAAGTAGCTGCGCAGCAGCCCATTACTATCGAGGATTCGCCTCCTCATTCCCTGGCTACCCCCTCGGTTCCGTGTCCGAGCAGGGCCCAGGAAGACTCAGCTGAGTTCAAACAGTACCTCCTTCATCTCTAAAAAGATGTGCCTTCAGTGCTTACAAAGTCCCCACAGCCTGGCGATAAGGGGCCTCAGCCAGAATCTGCAGAGCTCCAGGAAGGTGCAGCTCAGCCACCCCCTCCTGTGAGCATCCAACGAAACTCTCAACGGTCAGTCAAAAAGACCCTAGTAGAGTCACCGAAAGGTTCATCCCATCTCGAACCTGGTCAACGGCCTCAGCGTCAATCAACTTCTCGACGCCATTCTTGAAGTCCGGCTTCATCCAGATCCAGTCAGCATCGGTCTACTTTGTGCCGTCGCCACCCTACCCATCGGAGCCGATCCTCTTCTCGACGTCGTTCCGCCCGTTGGAGTCGATCCATCTCCCGCAGACGCCGGTCGTCCTCTCGTCGGAGCCGATCTACTCGTCGGAGCCGTTCTTCTCGTCGGAGCCGATCCCATCATCGGAGCCGACCCTTGCGTCGGAGCCGTTTGTCTCGTCGGAGCCGATTCTATTGTCGAAGCCGATCCATTCATCGTCGGCGCCGATCTACTTCTCGCCGCTCCCAATCTCACCAGTCTTCATCCAAACAGTCAATCTCCCGACATATCCGTTCACTTCACTCACATGGTCCAGATGTTCACACTCGTCGTTCATCATCCAAGCAGTTAATCACCGGACATAGCTGTTCACTTCGTTCACGCAGCCCTGTCATTCGGAGGCACCGTTCCTCCTCTAGGAGCCGGTCTCCCTCCTGTCGGCGCCGGGATGTTTCTCAACACCAATACCTGACTCCATCAGTTTACTCGGGTTCTTCGGTCGACCGTCATCGTCACCGTCGCTCCTGTTCACGCTCGCCTTCCGGGGGCTCTCATCGGCATCGACACACGCCGTCTCACCATCCTGATGACAGATCCAGAGATTCCGTCCATCCAAGGCAAGTGCCGCTTCACAAGCCTCCTCTATCCAGGTCTCCTTCCATGTCGAGGGACACTGATCATTCCGAGTATGACGCCTCCTTCTCTCCTGGTTCGGATGAGGAATTCCGCACTTCAGTTCCCTCACCCGAGGACACTGTCTGGGACTCTAAACCGGTTTCTCCTACGGGAGATGTTTGCTTATACGCGGAACAACTAATCCGCATGGCGAAGGCTCTTAAAATTGAGTTTAAACCGGAGGATTCCGGTCCGATCGATGATATTATGGATATCCTCCATAGCCCTGATGTAGGCCCTGTGGCCCTCCCCATGATAAAAAGCATTCTCGAAGTGGTCCGTACCAACTAGGCCAAGCCTGCTTCAGTCCCTTTGTCCACCAAGAGTAGAGAATCTCTATAAGATTTGCAGGGAAAGTGGAGAGTTCCTTTATCAGCACCCTCCACCTAATTCCGTCATAGTGGAGACCTTGCCTGGTAAATATAGGTCAGGAGCACATTCCTCTCCGCAGGATAGAGAAGGTCATAAACTGGATACCCTTGCTAGAAAAATTTACACTTCTAGTGCGGTAGGCCTCTGCATTTCCAACTTCCTTGCTGTCATGGCCAGATATCAATACTCCCTTTGGGATCGCATATCCCCTCAAATTTCCATCCTTCCTGATGACCAGCGTCCTTTGGCTGTAGCCATTCAGTCATAAGGCATGTCTTTAGCAAGACAGGAGCTCACGGCGGCACGCCACGTGGCAGTAAAGCCATTGCTTCCGCCATAGTTATTTCCAGACACGCTTGGATACGTCAATCTGCGCTCCCCTATGATACTAGATCACGTATCGAGGACCTTCCGTTTGAAGGGACGTCCTTGTTCAGCAACCAAACAGATACCTTCCTGGATCGCTTGAAAAAGAATAAAACAAATGCAAAGTCCTTAGGGATTACCCCTCAGGCGCCTGACTTTAAGCGACGTTACTTTGGCCGGCAAGCCAACCCATCAGGGATCTTTCACACAACCGTCCTTTCACCCATCCTTTCCTCACCCTCAAAATGAAAGGAAGTTCCAAAACAAACCTAGGGTCTGCAAAGGCCCCAGAGGGTCTCCGGCCTGTTTTAATAAGCCAAAACAGGCATTACTAGATGTGTCCGTTTGCTTTCTTGATCGCCTGTCTGCTTTTTTCCATGCTTGGTTTTCGATTATCAACAATGTCTGGGTTGTGAAAATAATAAATGTCGGTAACTTCATAGAGTTTGATATGTTACCTCCATATAGGCAGTTGGGCCGCGCTCCAACACCGGCCCCTGACCTACTTGTTCAAGAGGTTGACAGTCTTCTCTCCAAGGGGGCTATTGCAGAGGTTCCATCTTCCAACCAGAACCGCGGGTTTTACTCCCGCTTTTTTCTTGTGGATAAAAAGGGGGGAAGCGCCCTATCCTGGATCTCCAGGACCTTAATGCCTTTATTAGGACCAGAAAATTCCATATGCTCATGCTCCCTGAAGTGCTTCCCCTCCTGGACAGGCATATGTGGTTCGTAGTGCTAGATCTCCGCGATGCTTACTTCCACATCGCGATTCACACAGAGTGTCGCCAATACCTGAGATTTGAATGTAATGGAAAATGTTACCAGTGCAATGTGTTACCATTCGGGTTGTCTACGGCCCCCAGGACCTTTACAAAGTGCCTTGCGGTTGTGGTGGCTCACCTTGCCCTGAAGGGTTGTGTAATATTTCCCTACCTCGACGATTGGTTAATTGTGGGTCCATCTCAGTCGGAGGTGGCCACTCAAGTCGATTTAGTCCTTTCAGTCCTTAACAACCTGGGTCTTTTAGTTAATTTTTCCAAGTCAAAACTTGTCCCTGCACAAGTGCAGACCTTCATTGGAGCGCATTTGGATGCTGAGCAAGCCAGGGCCTTCCTCCCTGTACAAAGGGGTCATGCCATTCAAAAACTGGTGGCTAGGTTCACTAGGAAACGTTTTCAAACAGCCTATCATATACAACAGTTGTTAGGCCTCATGGCCTCTACCATGGCTGTGGTAGAGTATGCATGCCTCTGTATGCGCCCACTCCAAAATTGGTTCCTCCGGGCATTTAGGCCCAATGTAAATCCCCAGCACAAACGCCTATCTATCCCCAGATACGTCATTTCCTCCCTACAATGGTGGGCACATGATGTCAATATCCTCTCAGGCGTCCCCTTTCATTGTCCTTCCCCTGAGAGGCACCTGTTCGCAGATGCTTCCCTTTCTGGATGGGGGGCTCATTGTGGTAACCTTACATCACGGGGTACATGGTCGCACCTAGAATCCCGGTTGCACATACATTTATTAGAACTTCGTGCCATCCATCTTGCTCTATCTTCATTCACAGGGCACCTGGACGGACATCACATTCAGATCGCTACGGATAGCTCCACTGCCCAGTATTATATAAACAAGCAGGGTGGCACAGGGTCCGTTTCGCTCTCCAAAGAGGCCAGCGACATTTGGGAATGGGCCATAACTCACCACGCTACTCTCGTAGCGATTCACATCGCAGGCAAGAGCAACACGTTAGCAGACGCTCTGAGTCGCCTTCCCAATCAGACGCACAAGCTCACCTTGAGCAATGACTGTCTCCACCAAATATTCCAACAGTGGGGTTACCCGCAAATAGACCTCTTTGCCACACACCTCAACTCCGTGTGTCACAGGTTTTATTCGAGGGTGGGAGCCAGCCCGGGCTCACTGGGGGATGCCTTTCAAGCAATTTGAAACGGGGTTCTCTTTTATCTCTTTTCCCCATTCCCTCTACTTCACAAGGTCCTGGCCAAATTGAACCATGACAAGACAGATGCCATCATCGTCACTCTGTTTTGGCCCAGGAGGTCGTGGTTCGCAGTGCTCATGTCACTTGCGCAAGGGAACTACATCCTTCTTCCAAAGGTACCCTCCCACTTCCCCCCAGACCCACAACTCGCTGCCTGGAGGGTGCGGCCCCAGGGCAGTGGTCTGACAGGGTAGCTAAGGTTTTACTACTCTCCCTGAAGTCCTTCACACGGCGGTCCTATGATGTTAAATGGAGACATTTTTCTAATTGGGCTAAGGTCAAAGATGTTTCGCTAATTACTTGCCCATTATCTACTGTGTTTGATTATCTGTTAACCCTCAAAGATGAAGGTTTATCTAATTCATCCATTAAAGTTTATTTAGCCGCTATTTTGGCTTTTCACCCGGATATCGACTCCTTTTCAGTTTTTTCTCATCCCCTTTCCAAAACGTTTTTGAGAGGTCTCACTAATTTATATCCCCCCATCACTCCTCCCATTCCTCAGTGGAATCTCTCTTCCTCAGTGGAGTCCTCTCACAGCTCATGAGACCTCCGTTTGAGCCGTTAGCCACCTGCGAACTGGCTCTACTTTCATTTAAGGCGGCCTTTTTGGTCGCAATCACCTTGGCAAGGAAGGTAAGCAACTTATCAGTGCTCTCACGTTCCCCTCCTTATACTAAGTTCCACTCGGATAGGGTGGTACTGAAGCCAAAGATATCCTTTTTACCTAAGGTCGTATTGGCCTTCCACCTTACACAGAACATTGTCCTCCCTGTTTTTTTCCCTCACTCATCATCAGATACTGATAGGGCGCTACACTCCCTCGATGTCCGAAGAGCCCTCCTTTTTTACATTAAGAGGTCTCAGAACTTTTGTAAGGACGATAACCTTTTTGTTTGCTTTGGGGGACACCGTAAAGGTCGTCGTGCTTCTCCTCCAACCATCTCGAGGTGGATCACATCAACCATTAAACTGGCCTATGATCTTGCTCACCAAGAATGCCCTCCTATGATTAAAGCGCACTCTACCAGAGCGTATGCGGCTTCCATCGCCTTTTCTTCCAACATAGATCTCCGGGACATCTTTAAGGCTGCCACCTGGTCCATGCCCTCCACGTTTATGAAACACTACGCTATGGATGTGGACTCAGCGAAAGATGCAGCCGTGGGACGTGCCATACTGCAGTCTTTGTTTCGGTGACTGTCCCACACCCACCGTCCTGATAAGCGAGCTCGCCACTTTCCCAATGTGGGACTGCATAGAAGCCACGCAGATGAAAAACTGTAACTGTTGTTCGTCTGGTGGATCTTCTATGCAGCCACACATCCCTCCCTCCTTCCCCGCTGTTGGACCTTTCTGCTAGACCAGTGGTTGGTTCCGTGGTGGCAGGTTGGAGAACTGGAGGGAAGAGTGCTCCCTCCCCCTTGGGTCATGTGACCGGTGGGCGGGGAGATTGTATGCCCCAAGGGGAGGGGGAGCACTCTCTTTTTAGATTTTGCTAGAAGCTGACAAATCTTATGCGTGGCTGGCCTACACCTGCGCAGTTCCAGTGTGTGCCTGCATAGAAGATCCACCAGATGAACAACAGTTACAGGTAAGTGAAACTCTGTTTTTCTTTCCAGCTTTGGTCGGAGCATACATAAATGCTCTGGTAATGTCAAGCACTGAGAAAGGGCAGTTAATTAAGATTTCTGTTGGGTGGAAGTGGGACTTCAGAGATTTAATAGTTCCTTGCCAGAATAAATAAGCCAGTAACATGGCAGAGGAGATAGGGTCTCTGTGATATGTGTGAACAGATATTTGTTGAAGATATAAAATTTTGACCGATTCATCTACTATTTATTTTAATATGAATATTGTACGATGATGTGTTTCAAGTACATCAAAATCCAAACTGTAAAGACAAATAGGCAACCAGGTAAGGGACTATGCTTTAACAGCATAGCTTTCACCATATAATAAATAATTTGAATCAGATGAAAAGCAAATGCGGAAAAGTTACATTAGAAGCATGATTTAAAAAAAAAAAAAAAAAAGCTGACTGCAATCTGTTACAGTTCAGTGAAACAAAAATGAGTTTCTAGGGATGAAAGGAAATGAATACTTGACCAGTACAGCAAGACTATCTCACAGCATGTTAAATATTTATCATGAAGCCATTTCATCCCCCAAACAATCTGAGTCAGGACATATATCCACTCAAATAGCTCTTTGGTAATTAATTTAGCATGTCATACATAAAATTAGTAATTAATACTCATATGTATGAATTACACTGCATTTATTAAGATAAAACATTTGGTCTTTCTGGCTTCAGACGCAGAATAAAATAGTTATTTAAAAATTATTTTTAGCTCTGAAGCTGAACATTAATAACCATGTAACTGAAAGTCTGACCGATATACACATTTTATAGGCACCATTTATATGAGGTTGTTCAAGGTCAATTATTTTTTTCCTCTACTTGATAGATTCCTAGCTAAATGGCAATATGTTGCTGGGTTGGTTTTATTGTGCAGTCATACTGTAGAGGTCATACTGTAGAATATTTCCATCCCTGCTTGTTTGCAGACTATGTTTATATCAAAAGGAAAAAAATGGCAGAAGTACTTGAGCATTATTTTTCTATTCCATTGTTATAAAACTTAACAAAAGTTTTGGTTAGGTAGAAGATGAATGTGGTGGAGGAAAGCATTCAGTGTTTGGACCACAAGAAGATGATTTGCTATGGGATTGTACAAGATTCAAACTTACCTGAGGATGCTTAACTTGTTTAACCAAGCCTTATTCCTGTCCTGAAAACCTCCAGACTAACAAAGACTACAGTCAACAATGGCCATGCACATTAGCTTTGGATTTCACACATTAACAGATCACTTCAGGATACAATGGTTCCATATTAACATACCACACTCTCATTAGCACATTATCTTGATACTTACAGGACAATGATTAGCACATTACCTTTGATACTTTTTGCAGGACAATGATTCAGCTCAACCCAACCCCTTTCTGACTATATATTACTCTTCCTACACACTTGACACTGAGAGACACTGTCCTTCAGTGTTACTCCTCTGAAGATGCCTGCCACAGCTGCTGGCGAAACGTCAGGAAAGAAAATACCAAGACCATGGTTACACAGCCCGGATAACGTACAAGAACCAATGAACTCTGACCGTGAAAGCCTTCGACAATATATTATTTTAATTTTGTAAATCACTGCAAGGCCCTTTGGGTGAGCAGCGACTTAAAAAAAAATCTAATAAATAAATAAATGATCTCTTTTATTTGCCCCTGTCTCACTTTGCAATTGAAAGATGTACCTAGTTCAGAAGCCAACAGAGTAGTGGGTAAACTATATGATACTTTATAAATGAGTCATTTCCTACAGCCATGCAGCAGCTGTAGGGAGTAGGGATGCCAGGCTATGCCCTGGCACCCCTGGGAGGATTTGGGGAGGAGAATAAGGATGCCAGCATAATTTCTGGTGAAAGGCTGGAAGTAGCATCATGATATCAGGAGTGATGCCCTAGGATTTAGAAACTTATTGAATCTGAGACCATCTTTCCCGACGTCATGATGTCACTTCCAGTTATTTGGTGGAAGTTGGGGCTGTTGATTCAGTTCGTCCTGAACCTAAAAACAGCCGAATTTCCCCTGATTTGGCGGTTTTTAGTTCGGATGGAACCGAACTCAAAAAAGGCGGGAAAACGGGGAGTCGAATTCAGCGAGTTCGGGGTGTATGGCGAATAAATTTGGCAAATTCGGGGTTTGGCGCAGCAGCATAACCGTCAGTTACTAAGCAGCATTCTCCCGCGGCCAATCGGTGGCCAAGCTGAGTCTTCTTCTGGCCAATCAGTCGCAATTGAGTACATGAGCCCAGCTTCTGCACGGCCCGGGAAGAGAAAGAGAGAGTATCTGTTTGTGTGTGAGAGAGATCCCCCTTGGGTGTGTGTGCGTGTGCACATGGCTGCAGGGGGTGCATTTTTGGGGGTACAGCCCCCAAACTTTCAGCATAGCTTCAGAGGACCCTTCTTGCAAGAACCCCCAAGTTTTGTAAAGATTGGATGGGGGGGGCTGAAATATGGGGCCGGGAAGGGGTCCCCTCACCCTTAATGTGCATCTCTGACAATGGGGGTTTGCAATTAGCAGAGCTTGCCGCCCACGCCCAAACAGCTGAGATGCGGGAGCAAGGGTGGGGCAGGTGCAAAGAAGATGGAACAGAAGACCTCCACAGTAAGACCTATTTTGGGGCTTTTCTCTATAATTTTTCTCCTGTGTGTGGGGAAAGCAGAGTCTGTGTGTGTGGGGGGAGGGAGCAGTTTCTGTGGGTGGGGGGGAAGCCAAAGGGGGCTTTCGCCCGTTCTGCCTGGGTGTGTGTGCCCCCTCGAGTTTCTCTCTCCCTGGTTTGAGTGGGGGCTTCAGTTGTGTGTCCTCAGATTTTCCCTCATTCATAAGATCGGTTAGGTCTATTTTGATGCTTGCTCAAAACTGGGTTTCAAATTGTGACTTAAAGAATGCATTTTCCTGGTCCCGAATCCGATGCAAAAGGGGAAATTCCACCCCTCCTGCTCCTTATGCATAGCTAGCCTGCCTCTGTCCCTTTCCATGGTTTGCAAACTCCCAGGCGTCATGTGTTGCTTTGCATGGTTGCAAACATGTTGGTTTGCATGGTTTGCATGGTTGCAAATGTTTTGCTTTGCATGGTTTGCAAACTTCTTCGCACCTGCCCTGCCCTTGCTCCCCCCAGCTCAGCTGTTTGTCGGGGCTGGGAGCTTTGGGAGTGGGCGACAAGCTCTGCTAATTGCAAACCCCCATTTGTCAGAGATGCACATTAAGGAGGGGGGACCCCTTTTGGGGCTCATATCTCAGCCCCCCCGACCCAATCTTCTCAAAACATGGGGGTTCTTGCAAGAAGGGTCCCCTCAAGCTACGCTGAAAGTTTGGGACCTCTACCCCCCAAAATGCCCCCCCTGAGCCGCGGAAAGGCACGATTGTGTTTTTAATGGCTTTATTTGGCTGAATTTTTCCCCGAACTCCGGATCTCATGACGAATTGCACGGACCCGAAGTGGGGGAGTTCGGACTTCGGCATTTCCCGAATAAAAACGGGCCGAATTTTTCCAAATCCAAATTTTACTGAATTTTTTTTCAACAGCCCTAGTGGAAGTGACATTGTTCACCAGTGTAACACTGGAATGCCCATCCCATTCCCCCCCTGCTGGCCTTTGAAATGCCTGTGGGCAACAGAGGGGATATGAGAGAGGTCTCCTGCTATGCTTCCCTCCACGTGCCATTTTCTCAAACCAAAATGGCCCAGGAGAAAAAATCATTTGCCCCGTTTTCGATCTGCATATGCAGCATTCTGTATGGCAATGGGAGCAAGTAATTCCCCCAACGTTCCATATAGCTGCTGTGGGGAAAGCAAGCCGGGTCTGCGTTCTATTAAAAACATATTGTATAGTGTGGTCCTAAGGTACAGTGTCAAGAAAACAGTCCTTCCGCATCTTACTCAGCTGTAGTGCCTACCTGGAAGAAAGACTGAAGATTAGAGCAATGCAGTCATTTCTTATATCACCATATATGTCCACACTGAAGAACTTTTTAAAAAATCAGTCTGAAATCACTTTCTGAGCCAAGAACTACAGCTTGAATGCTCAAGAAGATGATTTAATACAAATATCTAATTTTCTTCCCGGCTGACATCCCAAAAAAGATGACCGGAATTGTTCACTAATAGGATAGCAGACAAGACTTCAGTTGGTTGGCAGTGGCTTGGTTCCAGGCAAACAGTCCCCCCCCCCTTCTTCCACAAATCATGTTCCCAGTTCTTGTTATTTAAGCCTTATATATGTTGTTGCCATGTTATATTGATACTGGGCAGGGAGCCAAAGCTACCTGATTTTCACTTCTTCCTTTCTTTACTTCTGCAATCCTTCTTTGTTTCTGGTTATTTTACTTTAAGGTTGTCAACCTCCAGGTACTAGCTGGAGATCTCCTGCTATTACAACTGATCTTCAGCCGATAGAGATCACCTGGAGAAAATGGCCGATAGAGTTCACCTGGAGAAATTGGCCACTTTGGCAATTGGACTCTATGACATTGAAGCCCCTCCCCTCCCCATACCCTGCTCTCCTCAGGCTACTCCCCAAAAACCTCCCACTGGTGGCAAAGAGGGACCTGGCAACCCTATTTAAGATAGCTGGCCCAGGGTACTGGGTAAGTGATTAGGTTGTGAACTGCAGGTTCGGAAATTCCTGAAGATTCCAGGGTGGAGCATGGGGAAGGGACCTCAGCAGGGTATAATGTCATAGAGGCCACCCTTCAAAGCAGCCATTTTCTCCAGGAGAACTGATCTCTATGGCCTAGAGATCAATTCTCATTCTGGGAGATCTCGGGGCCCTACCTAAAGGTTGGCAACCCTATAAAATGTTTGGTACAGAAAAAAACGTTGTGTGTTAGAAAAGGAGCATGGCTGATACTGATATTTAAAACCACCTTCTCACCTGGAAGACTGACCTTTTTTACAGAGAAAATGGACAGTGTATATTTTTAAAGCTGTCTGTAGCCAGTCCATTGAAGGCCAGAGCTTAGTGTTAACTGATGGAACCTAGCCAGTTTCTGATGATGAGCCTTGCAGTAATAGATGTTCCATGATCGGAAACAGCGCTTATATGTCAACCCTCCTATGGACCCATGACATTCAAAGAAAGTGTCTTGCTGTAGTTTGTAATGAATGCTAAAATAAGAGAAATCTGCCTTAAACCTCATGAGTGATAAATGAACAGACAGCTGCTGTGAAGGTGTTTAAAGGTTCAGAACTCCTACTGGGGAAACCACCATGAGAGATTTTGCAGAAAATTACTCTCTTCTCACCTTTAATTGCATAATTTCAGTTGAACATTGCTTCCACATGGAACAGAGCAGAAGTAATAAAAGCCTTTCATTTATTATGCAAAGTCCTTTACAAACAAATTATTGAAACTACAGGAGTTAGGCTTTGACTTTGCTTTATTGAATTAAATAATAATAATGAAGGAACCATCTGCAATGAAGTTTGTGAATAAGAAGCAATTTAGATTGCTCTTATCTAATTGCATATTCGGGCTGCAATTCAGCAGGTAGGCTGTTTCAGTCCCATTGAATTCAATGAGATTTAAGCTGGTTAATTGTTTGCAGGATTGCATCTTCAAACCTTGTGAAATGGAAATATAACAAACTTCAGCAGAATGTTGTAGACTGTATTCAGTGCTTCATAAAACCTCTAGTAGAAGGCAACCTTCTTAACCTTTAAGAAGGGGGAGATGACAAGCTTGGACAGGGAGACTGATAGCAAGAGGTAGTGAAAGGCAAGGCCAGTATTGATTTTAAGCAGCACTTGCCTGACATCTCTGTAACCTAGGGAAGTGGCAGCCAGGATTCCCTAGGCATCATGTGCTCATAGGGCTGCCTGGTCCTCTTTGGAATCGTCTTGGATTACCGAGTCCTCCCCAGCCCCTCCTGATGGAACAGAAGACAGCGCAGTAAGACCCCTTTGGGGGCTTTAATCTATAATTTTTCTCCTGTGTGTGTGTGGGGGGGGGGGGAAGCAGAGTCTGTGTGTGTGTGGGGAGGGAGCAGTTTCTGTGGGTGGGGGGGAAGCCAAAGGGGGCTTTTGCCAGTTCTGCCTGGGGTGTGTGTTCCCCCTTGAGTCTCTCTCTCCCTGGTTTGAGGGGGGGGGTTTCAGTTGTGTGTCTTCAGGTTTTCCCTCATTCATAAGAGCGGTTAGGTCTATTTGGATGCTTGCTCAAAACTTGTTTTCAAATGGTGACTTAAAGAATGCATTTGGAGTCCCATGCAAAAGGGGAAATTCCACCCCTCCTGCTCATTATGCATAGCTAGCTGCCTCTGTCTCTTTCCATGGTTTGCAAACTCCCAGGTGTCAGGTGTTGCTTTGCACAGTTGCAAAGGTGTTGCTTACAAGGTTGTGTTGCTTTTGCAGTCGTGTTGCTTGCAGTTGTGTTGCAATGCTTTGCAAACTTCTCAGCTGTTTGTCGGGGCTGGGAGCTTTGTGCGTGGGCGGCAAGCTCTGCTCAGAGATGCACATTAAGGGTGGGGGGACCCCTTTCGGGGCCCATATCTCAGCTCCCCCTGACCCAATCTTTACAAAACTTGGGGGGTCTTTCAAGAAGCGTCCTTTGAAGCTCCGCTCAAAGTTTGGGACCTCTACCCCCAAAAATGCCCCCCCAGAGCCGCGGAAAGGCACGGTTGTGTTTTTAATGGCTTTATTCAGCCGAATTTTTTTCCCGAACTTTGAATTCCTGCCGAATTGCACGGACCCGAAGTGGGGGAGTTCGGACTTCGGCACATCCCGAATCGAAATGGGCCGAATTCAGCCGAATCCGAACTATACCAAAAAAATTTTAATTCAACAGCCCTAGCACTGGATGCTTTTACATGCTTGATTTCATTATGATCTGACTTGAACAACTTAATAAGCCTCCCAAACTTCTTTTGGCCAGCACAATGTCTTAATGGATGGAGTTGGGTTTTGTTTTGTTTTCTTCAATCAAATTTTGTTGTTCGTTTTTTGTTTTGTTTTTTTACAAAAAGGGAAAAAAGTCCTGCAATAACATTGCATATTAACAATCAATTTAATTTTTGTGATAGTGATACCCTTTTTAATCTTTTAATATATCAGGGAGTATTAAACCAAATGACAAATTAATGTTAAATAATTAATAATCTTTAGACACATCTGTCACTTTTGGTATTTCCAAGTGCTACATAAACCATCACTAATTAATCTGTGCAACCCTCTTCTGAGACAGGAGAAAGGTTCATATTAATTGGAAAAAGAACCATTTTCAAGTGACACTATATTGGTACATGTAATCTATGATATAGCAAGCAACCTTATTCTCTTTCTTTCCCACCATACATTAGTGAGCTGCTGTTTTAAAACTATGATAAATAGCGAAGATAGGGTACAAGGTTAGCCAACACAAGAAAAACAACAACAATAAATAATTAATAATAATAGAAATACAAAGTAAAAAATTAAATAACTCCTGGGTCATAATTCATCAAACAGATAAATTCAATATCATGAAAGTTTTATTCCCAAGGAAGCTGAAAGATTCAACAGTCTTAGTATGACTTAAACATCAATATTCAGATTCCTAAAGTAGAATACAGAAATAGCTTGCTCTCATGGAAATCTATCATCACAATGTCAATAATTTAGCTAACATATATTTATTCATACATTTAGATGGATATCACATGCATACATACATACTTTATTTGATGTATAACTATCCATTGATTCATTCAGGATACCTCTGGAAGCCAGTGTGGTGTAGTGGTTAGGAGCGGTAGTTTGGAGTGGTGGACTCTGATCTGGAGAACCAGGTTTGATTCCCCACTTCTCCTTATGAGCAGCTGACACTCATATGGTGAACTGGATTTGATTCGCCACTCCTACACATGAAGCCAGTAGGGTGACCTTGGGCTGGTCACAGCTCTCTCAGCCCCACCTACCTCACAGGGTGTCTGTTGTGGGGAGGGGAAGGGAAGGTGATTGTAAGCCGGTTTGATTCTTCCTTAAGTGGTAGAGAAAGTCGACATATAAAAACCAACTCTTCTTCTTCTTCTTCTTCTACTACTACTACTACTACTACTAGAAACAAAAAGCTCATGTGTGATTATAATTATTTGACAACTATGACCCTGGGAAAACTATGACCCTGGGACTTCCTCATAGGGCTGTTGATTCGGTGCAGATCTGTTTAAAGGGCCCCCGCGCGCCTTCAGGGAATCCCCCTGAAGGCGCGCAGGGGCTGAATTTTCCCCCGAACTCCAGATCCCCCCGAATTTCCAGGGATCCGAAGCGGGGGAGTTCGGACTTTGGCACGGCCCGAATAAAAACAGGCTGAATTTTGCCGAAGCCGAACTATACCGAATTTTTTTTCAACAGCCCTACAGTTCCTCATATTGGGTTGGATCCCATCTAAATGTTGTACATGGAAGCACAACTACTCCTCTCCTCCTCATGAAGCACCCCAAAACACCCCCTGAAATGCTGTTTCTGAGGGAAGAGGAACCCCCAAGTGCAACATGAAGGAGGTGCTCTGTATGATGAAGTATGTAGTATTTTCTTCTGGAACATATTAATAAGCTGAAATCTATCTTAAAAATCATGAGAATCCACAGAGGGAAAAAGCTGTTTTAATGTCATAAAATCAGGCAAGCACAAGTATACTTTATTTATACCTAATTGAAATGTAAGTGCTTAAAAAGAAGAAGCAGAAAGAAGCCTCTACAAATACAAATTCCTTGACCTCAGATCTAGACAAAAATCATTTTTTTGGGGGGAAAGGATACTACCAGTTGAAAACAGTACAGTTGCTCTATTGACAGTTCCATTATGGGCAGCACCAATATCAAATCATTTCTGAAGATTAAGGTTACTTCAGAGGCCAAGGTGAGGACAACTTATTATTGCACCAAATTCTTCCTTATGCCATCCAGAGTTAAAAGGAGAGTTTCCATTTCTCTCACTCTGTCTTTTTAGATAGTTATTATATCAACCTCTCTCTTAAAGAAAAATCTTGACAGAAAAAACAAAAGCCAAAATCACTGGAAAACTTGAATGGAATAAAAAAGAAAGACCACCTGATTCTGCAGAAACCATGTTTGGTCCCAAAATCATCATACAAGTGCACATTATTCAGCCTCTCTAGTTATGCATACGTGTTTCTTATTTGCTAAGTGTTCTTGACATTGAATTATTACTGACAAGAATCCTTAATTCTAAACATGCCCTGTCAAAAGTTCGGTGTGGATATATTTGGGAAATTATTAAACTCTTGCAGTAAACCCATGTGCAACTATATCTTATCAAATAAAATATATACATATTTGAACAAAGTCCCACATCCTCCACCATTTCTGATCCATCATTTTCCCCCTCAGTGTGATAATGAGTGAATAGTACACGAATGTCATTTTTTTACTGCAGGTACTGGGAAGCTGTTTCATTTCCTGTATTCCCAAAGTTTGCACCCAAGGCGAAAAAGACATTTGCACTGCCACTTAGTCATTATGAACTGCACACTTTTCCTAATGTGAAAATTACTCTCTGTGTCAGAAGAAGCAACCTGTGAAGAGGTTATAGCCAGTGAAGCTGGAATATAACATGAGCTTGATAGCCATTCAACTGGAATTACGTAGATTTCTCAATTAATATGCTGTTGCTCTTCATACAGGTCTTGATCTCCCCACCCCCACTTCAGTGTTTTTAATTGTGATATTTACCAATGCACACAATATATATAAAAAACATAACAAGACATTTCTACTCACCTTAACCCAAGAACTAATATAAAAATAAAGCAATGAAAGGGAATGAGAAAGAAAGGGTGGAAGGGCAGGGTACAAATTCTGCAAATAAAATAATAAGTAAACGAGAAAATTTTGTTTCTTAATTAAATAAGGAGCAGATTTGGATAAATCAAGAGCATGTAATACTGATATGGGTTTCTGGAGTCCTGTAGGTTTCCAATCATTTTTTCCCACTGTCCCTGGTATGCCTTCTACAGTTTGCAAGGTGCTGTATTTCAGCTGTACAGCTTCCCTTTGAGATCAAAGTGCTACACAAATTTACCCATGTATCCAATGAAGGGTATTTACAAGTTTTGTTTACTATAGGGAAAACACTGTGTGATATATTACATACTTTTTATTTTATTCTAGCTATTAAATATTTTAAGTGACCTGTCTCTGTTATTTATGATTACACAGAAAATAGAACAATTCTCAAGAAATCAGTGGTCTGGGATATAGAGATAGTCTTTTAAAGAAATGCATGCAATAACAACGCAGTACCCTAGGACCAGTGCTTTGGAGCAGCGGAAACTGATCTGGTGAACTGCGTTGGTTTCCCCACTCCTACATATAAAGCCAGCTAAGTGACTTTGGTCTAGTCACAGCTCTCTTGGAGCTCTCTCAGCCCCACTTACCCCAGAGGGTGTCTGTTGTGGGGAGGAGAAGGGAAGGTGATTGTAAGCTGGTTTGATTCTTCCTTAAGTGGTAGAGAAAGTTGGCATATAAAAAAATCTCTTCTTCTATATGTACTCGTTATCAGCCATCAAGTGTCAGAAACTAATATAATCAAATTCTCTGGTGGTATAATTGCTGATATTAGACCTGTTGCTGAAAAATACCTAGTAAAGTAGCCTGCAGATCAGATTTTAAGAATTTCTCATGGTGTTCATGCGGGTGTGGGGGGTGTTTCATGTGTGAAGCAAATTCTTGATTTCATGCACTGTGTAATTAGTCACTCTGCCCAGGATATATCACAGAACAGTAATGGAAGTCATACAATGCTTTTTCAGTTCTTACTATCCAGTTGGGACTAACACAGGATTAACAAGAACAGGAAGGATTCCAAGCAGTCCAAAAGCAAAGCTTCCAGTAAGTGGATGATAATACAAATCTACAGGACTTCCCTGCTTATTCTCAACTGGATTTCATCCTGCGCTAAACGTTACAGATAATCTGGTTTTGTTCTTTCTGACTGGTATGGTTGTCAACCTTCTGATGGGGCCTGAAGATTTCCCAGAATTACAACTGATCTCCAGATTACAAGTATCAATTCCCCTGGAGAAAACATGTTTTAGAGGGTGGTCTCAATGGTATTATACCCTGGCTAAGGTCCTTCCCCTTCCTAAACCATGCAACCTTTTAAAGTTAAATTACCATTTTAGCAGAAATTTTTATACAGCCAATATGACAAAAAGAGTGCCCACACATGCAAAACTTTACACATCTACCTTTAATCACAGGCCTGAATTTACAAAGCATAGGTTCAAGAAAACCTCATTAACGGTCCTCTCAAATGGTTGATGTTTTAGGCTGCATGACATGGCCAAGAATGTTTGAGCCTCAGGGAAAAGAAACTGTGCAATCTCAGAGATTAATTATTATTTTTAATAATAAAAATAATAACAACAATAATGTTATTTAACATTTTCTGCAGTTATAATTTCTCCTAGTTTTTCTGCTTACAATGAACTGGCAAAAAACATTCCTCTCAAGCAATTCAATCACCTTGTCCAGCTCTTGACAATGAATGATCTCCCATTGTCTACTAAAAAGATTAAAACAAAGTTACTTGATAAAATTATGAGGGAATTGTATTTTTAATTAAAAATAGGATTAATTATTTAGAACAGTGCATACAATATTCCCAAACCACTGATAACAATAATAATTGATGAGCAATGATGAGCAATTTTCCTATGCTCAAACGACAAAGGGCATAGTAAATTCATGGAAGCATTAGAGAGGGCTCAGAAAAAAATTGCTGCCTATTCCCAAAAGTTATAAACTCACTCATAATTTGCTTGGCTGTTCCTAAACATCCCAACAACAACCAGTGAAAGATCCCCTGTGGACTATATTTCCCAAGGTTCCTGGTGCTTCAGCTTGTCAAAACAAGTAGAATTTCTGGCATTAATGTCAAGGAGAAATTTGCCCTGGCCCACTAAAATTCAAAGGAGGCATGAAGCCTTATCGGGCACTATAAGGACAAGCAGCCAGTAGGAAGGCACGAGTCTCCATCTTATATTTTGGCTGTGCCTCCTCAGAGCCTCCTCCTTGTTTACAAAACTTGGGTGGTCTCTTAAGAAGGCTTGTCTGAAGCTCCGCTCAAAGTTTGGGATCTGCACCCCCAAAAATGCGCCCCCTGCAGCCACGGAAAGAGAAAAGGGGGGAGCCGATATTTCTGCCCCCACTGAACCCATCTTTACAAAACTTGGGTGGTATCTTAAGAAGGATTGTCTGAAGTTATGCTGAAAGTTTGGGGGCTGTATCCTCAAAAAAGCGCCCCCTGCAGCCATGGAAAGAAAAAAGGGGGGAGCCCATATCTCGGGACCCCCTGACCCAATGTTTACAAAACTTGGGAGGATTCTTAGATCTTAAATTCAAGCATTGATATTTGGTCTAGTTGCTTCTCCTTCCTTTCATTTGAAGCTGCAAATGACATCTCCAGGGTGTCCACCTTCTTCTTGATTTCTTTGGTCTCCTGTGTATTCTTTGTAAGTTTGGTTTCAACCCTGTCTTGTCTGATAGTCAGAGATGAAATTGTGTCTTGCAAAGCAGCAATTGCAACTGAGTTCTGAGATGTAGTAGCTGTATTTTGGGCAAGCTCTTGCTTTATTTCTGCAATATCTTGAGTCTTAGATAGGAGTTCAAATACAGAGTTCAATGTAACTTCAGGCTTGGCTTTTGGAGTCATCTTTGCAGTTACAGATGCAGATGTTACTGGGGAGGTTGTCTGTTTAGCTGTAGTTACAGACACAGAGGGCCTGCGTTGAGGAAGCTGTACAGCAAGCTTTGTATCTTTAAGGATTTCCTTGGTGTGCTTCTCTTTTTCTCCCATTGAGAGGCTAAACAGCAACCAACTGTAATCCACAGAGGGGGAATGGGGGGACAGGAAGCTTCTTTTAAATCATAGCATATGAAACAACATTATTTCAGATGTATCAAGTCAGTTCAAATTAGAGAATCACTCCTTATGACATCTCAGATATTGTATTCCGAATCACTGTGATTATTTTCTTACTCTTTTCGTTATATTTAAAAAGTTCTCCAGTGATGAGAAAAAGTTTTCAAAGTGCGTCACTCTACTGGCAAAAAGCCAAAACTTCCAAAATCAAGGCGTAATGATATTGTAGCTAGGTCAAAGTTATATCCTTCAGAAGCACCTCTGCCACACACCCCAATTTGATATTTTGAAGATGAAAAGAAAAATATTGTAAGCAACTTGCTTGTATAATCGGCTCCCTCCTCGCTCTTTCCAGCTGTCCCTTTAAGATGGTGCCGGCTCTGCAGCGGGACCCGTCAGAGCAACCACCGCCGATTTCTCGGTGGCTATCGCTTGGATGACAGGGCTGCCGCCGGCTCCTGACTCTGCATCCCCTCTTGCTCCGAGGGGTGCCGCTTGCCGATTTTGACAGGGGCTAATTGGATGTCCCTGGGCAGCGGTCAGCTGGAGCGCTTGCGGCGGGGGGGGGTCGTCCGACCCGGAAGTTGCCTACTTCTATAATAAATTGCATTTTTATTTATACACTCTTTCCTTTGAATCATTCGTATTTCATGACAAACTAGTTGATTTTTTTCTATATTAATAATTTCTATGAATAGTGTAGTTTTTTAAAATTATTATTTTATAGGTTTTAATTGTGTATTTGCATTGATGGACTGGCTTTAGACATTTCTAAGCCTTCAAAAGATTTATTCATTTTTATATGGTCTTTTTTTATATATAATTTTTTTATTGAGTTTTATAATATACAAAAAAATTATAACAACAAGGAAAGGAAAAAAAACATAAAATAACAATAAAAAGAACCAGGAGTATCAATATATATTCATTAATACATTTTTTTAAATATAATTTTTGAATCTTACTAGATACCCCCTTTCCCACCACCCATCCCCTCGTGACCCTTCACCTGACTTCCGCAGACGTGTCATATCAGTTTTAAAATTACAGTTGTGTATATAATGTATAGATATTAAAAAGAAACCTATTTTCTATAACTCACTAAATAACTTTATAAAATCCGTTTTTGCCAGTTTATCCCAATATGTGGCGGCCTTTTTCCACGTATTTTTAAATTCTTCCATATCCTTTCCATGAAGGAATTCCGTTAATTTGGCCATCCTCATATAAGTCCATAATTTCTCTCTCCAATCATTTATTGAAGGTTTATTCGCTTGCTTCCAAATTTTTGCAATTACAATTCTTGCAGCAGCAAAACTATATTGACAAATAATTCTGTCATTTTTATTCAAATTTTCTTGTGGTATTCCTAATAAACAAAATGCTGGCTTTCTTTTTACACTAATATTAATCAAATTATTAGTTTCTTTTACAACTTTTATCCAAATTTTTTTAATTTTTTTACATGTCCACCATGCATGCATAAAGGTACCTCTTTCCTTACCACATTTCCAACATAAATCCGTTTCCCCTTTTTTCATTTTAGCTATCATCACAGGTGTAATATACCATCTGTAAAACATTTTATATAAATTTTCTTTAATTTCATTCGTAATTGTAAATTTAAACTCCCTTTTCCATAATCTTTCCCAAACATCCAAATCTACATTAAATCCTAATTCCCTCATCCATTTCACCATTACTGGTTTAATTCTTTCCTGTTCCAAATTAATTTCACTTAATAGTTTATATATTCTACCAATCATACCTTTATTTCCCTTCTCTAGTATTTTTTCTAAATTAGATTTAGATTTGTTAAAACCCAATTGCTTATCTTTATTAAATATGTCTTTTAATTTGTAATACATGAACCAGTCTTTAATATTAAGTTCTTCCTTACTTTTTAACTCCCATTCTCCATCTTTAAATTTTATAATTTCACTATATCTATCCACATCTAGATTTAAATGACTTCCTCTCTTCATATATGCTTCTATTGGTCTAATCCATCCTGGAGTCCTAACTTCCAAAACCCTTTTGTATTTATTCCAAATTTGAAATAATCCTTTTCTAACAATATGTATATAAAAATCTTTATTTATCTTTTGCTTTTCGTACCATAAATATGCATGCCATCCAAAACACAGGTTAAAACCTTCCAATTCTAAAAGTTTAATATTATCTAATAATATCCAAGTCTTTAACCAAGTAAAGCAGGCTGCTTCGTAATACATTCTTAAATCCGGTAACCCTAACCCACCTGTTTCTTTTAATTCAATTAAATTGTTATAGGCAATCCTATGTTTTTCCTTTCCCCATAAAAAAATTAAAATGTCTCTTCTCCAAATTTTAAAATTTTTAACCCCTTTTATAATTGGTAAATTTTGAAACAAAAAGAGCATTTTAGGCAAAACCATCATTTTAACCACAGCAATTCTTCCCCATAGTGTTAATGGTATCCTTCTCCAATTTTCTAAATCTTTAATAATTTGTTGCCATATTTTAACATAATTATTTTTAAATAAATTTAGATTATTTGAGGTTAACCATATACCCAAATATTTTATTTTTGATTCAATTGAGAATCCCGAATGTTGTAATAGTTCTTGCTGCTGCAACAACGTCATTTTTTTAACCAGTATTTTCGTTTTATTTTTATTTATTTTGAATCCTGCAAGTTTTCCATAAACCTCCAAAGTTTTATTCCATTCATCAATTTGATTATTAGGATTAGATAAAAAACAAACTATATCATCAGCATATGCTTTTACCTTAAAATTATTTTTCCCAACTTTGTAACCAGTCAGTTTTACATTATTTCTAATCTTATTCAATAAAACTTCTAATACTAATATAAACAATCAGGGCGACAGCGGACATCCCTGTCTTGTGCCCCTTTGAATTTCAAATTGTGATGTCATGCATCCATTAATTAACAATCTAGCTGTTTGATAAGTATAAATTTTATCAATAGCTATTTGAAATTTTTTACCAAAACCCATATATTCTATTACTTTTTTCATAAATTTCCAATTTATATTGTCAAATGCTTTTTCTGCGTCTAAAAAAATCATTGCAATAGATTCAGTAGTAGATTCTGTATTTTCTATAATATCTAACACCACTCTTACATTTTGATTAATTTGTCTACCTGGGAGAAATCCAGCCTGATCTTCATGTATAACCTGATTCAGTACAATTTTAAGTCTGTTTGCTAAAATAGCTACAAACAATTTGTAATCATTATTCAATAAAGAAATTGGTCTATAATTTTTGACATCCAACAAATCCGTGTTTAGTTTTGGTATTAACACTATATTTGCTTGTTTCCAAGTATGTGGGATGGAACCCTTCTGCAAACATTGATTCATCACTTTCAGCAAATGTGGAGCCAATTGTTCTATAAAAGTTTTATAATAAATTGCTGTAAAACCATCTTCTCCTGGAGTCAACTCTGCATACGTGACCAAATACAAAGTTCCACGGGATTGTTTGGTGCAATTTTTTTCCAGAAGTCATCGGGATCTAATTTTGAATAAACACTATCAGACACCATTTACTGTTGAAGATATACCGATGAGATTGATGAAGGAGATCCCGGAACGACTGCTGAGGAAAAGAAAAGAGTTTGCAGAGATTGTGGAAAGACTCAGATACAATGGAATCCAACATCGATGGGAATTTCCACAGGGCATCTCGTTTATGTACAAAGCCAAAAGATTCAAGATCACAGACACTGTCAAAGCGGATCAATTTTTGAGAAGATATGGAGGGGATCTACGCAAGCCACCACAACAAACAAAGACAGAACTTGTTGGAAAAGAGGTTCCTGAAGAAGAAAAAGCAACAGAAGCAAGTGGGGGGGGTGAAACATCGTCACCGGAGGAGGAAGAAGATGGCTGAACAGTGAAATTATTGGAGGAGGAGGAGGAGGGGGAGGGTATGAAGGGGATTGGTTATAGAATAATAATAAAGAATAAAGAAAGGGGTTCGAGTGAATATTGAAATGCTACAAATAATGTCATGGAATGTTAATGGTTTGAATTCTCCCAACAAAAGGAAAAAATCTTTTACCATTTACAAAAATCAAAAGCTAATATTTTTTGTTTACAGGAAACTCATATTTTACCAAAGGATGTCGTAAGATTGGAACATGTAAAACTTGGCAAATTATTTACATCATGTAATGAGAAGAAAAAAATAAATGGTTTAGCAATGTATATCCCCTCAGTAATGGAGCCCAAGGTGGTATTTACGGATAGAGAAGGGAGGGTCCTTTTGGTGGAAATTGTCTCTGGCATCCAAAACATTTTGTTAGTTGGTATTTATGCACCCAATATTAATCAAAAAACATTTTATGATAATTTAGCATTGATACTAGCAGAATATGTGTTTGATAAAATGATATGGATGGGAGACTTTAATGGGGTTATGGAACCTAGGTTGGATAGATCCTCAAAGAAGAAAAAGGGTAATTGTGAGGGTAAGCTACCAGGTATTTTTAATAATCTTATTGAACAATGGGAAATGTTTGATATATGGAGATTGTTAAATGGTAAGAAAAAGGGATATACTTTTTATTCATCTAGACATTCTTCTCATTCAAGAATAGATATGTTCTGGCTTTCTAAAAGTATTACAGGTTGGTCGGAAACTCCGGAAATTTTACCTAAGGTATTGTCTGACCATAATGCACTTTTGATTAGAATTCATTTTGAAGATAGAAGAAATAAACCATGGGCAATAAACGAATACTTACTGAAAAATAAGAAAATAGTGGATAAGTTAAAGGTAGATATACAGATTTTTTTTTTAGAAAATGTAGATAAAGATGTATCAGATGAAATAGTGTGGGATGGTAGTAAGTCAGTAATTAGAGGATTTCTGATACAGCAAAATTCAAGATGGTTTAAAGAGAAGGAGAGGCAAAAAAGAAAGATCTTAGAAGAAATTAAACAAGGAGAGAGACAGCTTAGAAAACTGCAAGATAAAGTATTAAAGAAAGAACAGTTGGAAAGAATAAAAAAGCTACAACTTCAATATGAATTTTTATTAACTTCGGAAATGGAAAAAAAATTATGTTTAACAGACAGAAATTTTTTGAACACGCCAATAAACCTGGTAAATTATTAGCATGGCAAATTAAATCTAAGAAGAGGAAATTACCAATATTGAAAATTAAGAAAGATGGGAAAATAACAACTGATAAACAGAAAATTATGGAAACATTTAGGGATTTTTATTCAAATTTATATAGACAGAATGTAGAATTAGAGAGGGAAATAGATGTTTATTTAAATAATTTTGATTGGGTTCAGTTATCCCAAGAAAATAAAGACTTATTAGATTCGGATATAACAATGGAGGAATTAAGAACAGTTATTGGAAAAAGTAAATTTTTATATGGTCTGATACTGTAGGGATTTGAGCCATTTAGTAGCTTAAATAAGTATAAACTGGCTACACTGTTTTTAATTAATTAGCATAATTAGGCTTTTTACAGCTCTTTTCAGCTTTCTGAGCCTGTTCTTGATTACAGAAGTATATGAAACTTTTGGCAATTTCATGAATCTCCAAACAACAAAGATCAGTTCTCCTGGAGAAAATGGCTACTTTGGAGGGTGGACTGTATGGCATTATACCATGCTGAGGTCCCTCCCCTCCCCAAACCCTGTCCTCCCCAAGCTCCACCCCCAAATCTCCAAGAATTTCTCAACCCAGAACTGGCAACCATAACTCACAAGAACAGGCCATACTGACCTTAAACATCTCCATTTAAATGGCTGCGAAAGAGCTCTGCCTGAGATTTGGAGATCTCCTTCAAGTTTGCTAAGTTTTGACTAGACTGTATGGACTAGTAGTGTAACAGTGTAAGGCAGCTTCATACTACCATATCACAAGCTTAGCAGAGCTACCAAAAAAGGCAATCTCTTAAATTAATGTTGTTCGACACTTTACAAAATGTTGGTGTCTCAGTCTGGTCTCATTTGCATCTCTTTAAATTGATTTAAAGAAGTTATTCTTGTGTAAGGGTCTGATTCATCAATATCAAATTAAAAGAGGAATAAAGTCCTATACATTTGTTAAATGAGGTGATGACCTCAATTGACCTAGTCACAATATAGATGGAAGAGTTACGAGTGAAAATGCAGCCAAATATGGTTGTCATCTTGTAGTCTTAGTTATATTAATTTTTTGCTTACAGTACATAAGGGAATGAGGGAGGCTTCCTGATGAAGGTAGCTTTGACCCCTGAAAGCTTATACTTTTGTTGGTCTCTAAGGTTCTACTGGTCTCAATTCTTGCTCTACTACTGCAGGTCAATGTGGCTACTATCTGAAAGTATATTAAGTGTGTTTCATAGTAGGTTGCAGTTGAAGTGGGTATCTTAGAGAAAGTATTATAGTTGTATCAAGTTTGGAGTCAAACTGTTTAAAAATGGAACATAGGTACATAAGAACAGCCAACTAAATTAGTGGCCACCACTGCATCCTGGGGCAATGAATTCCACAGGGTAATCATTCTTTTGACAGAAGAAGAAGAAGAAGAAGAAGAGTTGGTTTTTATATGCCGACTTTCTCTACCACTTAAGGGAGAATCAAACCGGCTTACAATCGCCTTCCTTTCCCTTCTCCACAACAGACACTCTGTGAGGAGGGTGAGGCTGAGAGAGCATGACTTGCCCAAGGTCACCCAGCTGGCTTCGTGTGTAGGAGTGGGGAAACAAATCTAGTTCCCCAGATTAGCGTCTGCCGCTCATGTGGAGGAGTGGGGAATCAAACCCGGTTCTCCAGATCAGAGTCCACCTCTCCAAACCACCGCTCTTAATCCCTACACCACGCTGGCTCTCATAAGGGGGGGGGTACTTTTCTTCTCTGGCCTAAATCTCACCATTCATTAAGTTCATTGGATGCCCACAAGTCCTAGAATTATGGGGTGTGGGTTTCTCTCTACTTATCTAATCCATATACTTTATAAATCACTATCATGTATCCCCGTAGTAATTCTTTGTTATAAACTAAAAAGTTCCGTACTCCTTAGCTTTTCCTGGTAGGAAATGTGTTCCAATCCACTGACCATTTTCATTTACGTTTTCTGCATCTTTTACAACACTATTTTTTTTCTTTCTGGGATATGGCAATGAGAAGTGTACACAGAATTCAAAATGTGGCAATTCCCCATACATCTGTGGCAGTTTTAAATCCTTTCCCTATTGTCAGCCCCCTACTATATGGCATCAGAGGACTTTTTGCCTGAATCTTTATACGGGATTGAGCACAAGGATTCATATGGCCAGGGCTAGGCCAAGTGCCTTGAATGGCCAAGAACACCAAGAGAAGGAGACTGGGGGAAAGAAATTGTCTGCCAGATCAGCCTGCAGGGCCAAGAAACTGGGCAGGGAGCAGTAGCTGAGCACTTGCAGCTTCTCCCACCTAGCTTCCATTACTTATTTGTAAGATTAAGTGTGCAATCCTGAAGAGGGGTGCAGCACCATAGGAGCCAGCATGACCCCTTCAGTGGCATCTGGGCCACTGTGCACCATGATAAGTGGCACCTATGCCAGCACAGGAGCACTTACACCAGCCCCTGGGAACAGAGCAGTGGCGCAGGCCTCGGGCACCAGCACTGTCTCCTCATCAGCATTGTCCAGAGGAGCATCCCTGGGGCATTCCCAGGGACGGAACTGCCTTTAGGCAGCTTCCTAAGCCCTTTTGGGCTGAAAATGTGCCATTTTGTAGGCATTGAGATATGGCTGCAAATCAGGGTGCAGCCCCATGGAACTCTATAGGGAGTTCCACGGGTTCCCCCCCCCAAAAAAAGCCTTTTTGATTATTTTTTTGGCTTGCTGTGTCACTTCTGGCTGCTGCTGAAACCACCCCCCCTTATGAATGGGCTGCCCGTCTGTAGCTGGAAGGTAAGGGGAAGGAAATAGGGCTGCCAAGCCTCTGCCAGCAATTCCAGAAGCTTTTGGGAACAGAACATGGCCAGTGAAGCATTGATGTCACTTCTGGGCAAAGACTCAGAAAGATTTGGGGGATTTACCATAAAGATTTGGGGGAGATCCTAGAGTGTCAGTGAAAGTGGTGACATCATTTCCGGTAAGTGATAGAGATGTGTCGCATGATGTATTCCCCCACCACCACCACTTGATGAAGCAGGATGGGTGCTGGTGGGAAGCCTCTGCCTGCAGCAACCCTAGGAGGGAAGGGCTTTCAGAGGCAAAATTCTAGCCCCTATCAAAAGTACAGAACTTTGCATCAGTGTCCCACCATAGCAGAATATTAGAAACAACAGCCACTGTTGCTATGCTCTCTGCCTTGCCCCGTGACAATGCCCACCCATCCCCATATGCTAATGTGCAAAGAGTTGGAAGGAAGGAAGGAAGGAAGGAAGGAAGGAAGGAAGGAAGGAAGGAAGGAAGGAAGGAAGGAAGGAAGGAAAGAAATTGGGAGAAAGACAAGAAAGCTTGTCTGCCTTTCCCAAGCTCTGGTCAACAGCTGGAAGCTTGGAATGACTTGTGAAGGGTAAGAGACAGTTAAGCAAAGTTCTTCTTCAACCTGGTGTGACTGAAGCATGTGTTGTACACTGTACAGTGCCAGGCTATCTTGCAGCAACTGTATGCATATTTACACAAAATTAAACCCCACTGAAGTCAATGTTTCTTATTCCCAAGTAAGTATATATTGAATTACAGCATTGCTAACTTCTATTTTTGCTGTAGATATTTAAAGTAAAACATTTATTCTTGGATGCATTTTCAACTGTCTTGTATTTAAAGTAGAAAATAAACTCAGCCAACAACACAAATAATAAATTCAAGCTTTTAAAAAAGATTCTTCCTCTCTAGTAGTTATTATGGGCCTAGGGCTTTTTTCCCATTTAACTGAGGTTCTCTGCCATCTGTCCCTGTATGTTTCAGACAGGTTGCTTCAACATTTCACATTTTTGCTTACTTCTCTAGTCAATCAGTTCAAGCCACTGCATAGCTATCAAGAAATAAATCCACTGCTTCCTTGATTGGTTTCCTTCTCCTGATAGCTTTAAATAATTTCTTATTATTTCTCTTGTATCTGGCACTATGCCTCTGTATTTTGTTTCTTGCTTGCCTTATCAATTTATGTTTGTTTTGTCAGAACATATCTTCTCTTCGCTCACCTCATTCAGGGAAGAATTCCACTTTTCAAGGAAGGCATCTTGTATTTTATGGCTTCCTTGACTTTGTTTCTTGCTTGCCTTATCAATTTATGTTTGTTTTGCCAGAACCAGGTTATATCTTCTCTTTGCTCACCTCATTCGGGGAAGAATTCCACTTTTCAAGGAAGGCATCTTGTATTTTATGGCTTCCTTGACTTTTCTTATTAACCACCCTGACATTCCCTTAGATTTGGTAGCATCTTTCTAGAGAATTAATTTCCTTTACTTAGAGCAAATGCCAGATAGTGAAATAACAAAAGGGCATTTTAGCTGAGAAAATTCATTCAGACTTCATTCATTCTGACCTGGTTCTTCCAAAGATCAGATCCCTGGATTGTATGATTACAAGCTGTATGATCCTCCATATAAACTACCCCCCTCACACTTAGAAAACCTAAAGGATTTTAGAATAGCATCCTCCCTCACATTTTAGTTTTCTATTTAAAGAACTAGTTTTGCATGAAGGAGTTTTAAATGAACTTTCCTCCAGTAGTCCAGACCATAGAAGTATCTTCTCATCTGATATTTCTGATAACTAGACCTAAACAAGTGGGAACCCAAAATGGCTTGCAGGAGGAATCTCCATTTTCCTTCTCCCACTATTTCCTCTTTCTCTTTCCTGAAAGCCCTCATAGTCTTTCCTCTTTTCCTGCTTCCTTGTATACTTCTAAGGTTGCCAACCTCCAGGTTGGGCCTGAAGATCTCCTAGAATCACAACTAGGGCTGTGCATATTGGGTTTACCAAACTGAAAATAAATGGGCTTTTGGGGGGTTTATTTTCAGCTGAATAGCAAAACTGAGAATCCAGCTTAAGCCTGATAGCCAAAAAAGCTGAATACCTATTTGCCTTTTTTCTGCTTTAGCTTTCCCAAGGCTTTTCCCTTGAAAAAAATCTCCATAGGATATAATGGACCTGAATTTTTCAGGAAAACTGGGGAAAAGCCAAAATACCCATTTACTGGTATGGGTATTTGGCTTATTTCAGTTTTCAAAAAAAAAATCAGGACCAATAAACCTAAACTTGAAATTTACCAGATGAAAAATGCACATCCCTAAACACAACAGATCTCCCAACTGCAGAGATCAGTTCTCTCTTAGGGTTGCAAGCTTCATGTTGGGAAATTCCAATAGATTTGGGAGGGGTGCCTTGGGGAGATGAGGTTTGGGGAGGGAAGTGACCTCAGCAGGATATAATGCCATAGAGTCCACCTTCCAATGCAGCCATTTTCTCCAGGGAAATTAATATCTGCCATCCAGAGAGCAGTTGTAATTCTGGGTGATCTCCAGCCCCCACCTGGAGATTGGAAACCCTAGTTCTCATGGAAAAAATGGCTGCTTTGGAGGGTGAAGTCTATGGCAGTATACCCTCCCTCCCATTCTCAAACTCCACCCTTCCTAGGCTTCACCCCCCCCAAATCTCCATGTAGTAGTTGTAGTAGTAGTAGTAGTAGTAGTAGTAAAATTTTATTGCGGTGTTTCGCCAATAGAAAGTTAAAACAAATGATACAAAGATATTTCAGAAGGTAACTTAAAAACTATATAGGTTATATCATAGTAGTTTAAAAAGAAACATACATTTAAACTGTTTTGTGGTAAAATAGAATACAATATCCATTTGCGCACTATTTGCAGGTTAAATTTAATAATTTCTTTGGGAGTTCACTAAACAAGACTGACAAATTTTATAAATTGTAGCACAGAATTTGGCAACTTCACTGGTTAGGTATGGATTCTCATCTGAAAGAAGCTTTCTGATCCAAAGTTTGTCAGAGTATCCTGAAATTTTATCTGCCAGAGTTTAAAATTAGTTTAAAACGGGCTACCTTATAAAATGAGCATCGGAAAAAAACATGTTCCAGTGTTTCGACTTCGCCAGAATTACATGGGCAAAATCTCTCTAAACTTGTAGTCTTATTAAATCTCCCCTGTAGAACTGCCGAGGGTAAGGTCAAACACCTGGCTAAGGTAAATACCCTCCTATGGCTATAAACTTCTAAAGAAGAAAGGTAGGCAGCTGGGGCAGGAATGTATCTAGTCATAGGGGCAGACATGAATACAGGTAATTTTGACAGATCATACTGCCGTTCAGTATCTTTGACTCTTTGAATTATGATTTTCTTTGCTTGGTCTCTACCCATCTCTAAATCTCCAGGTATTTTTTAACCTGAAGTTGGTAATTCCATTACCTTCCCACCCAACAGCTAACTTACCTTTACCTGCCTCTCTGTCTTAAGCTCCCCCCCCCACCCATGCCTAGGAAAGCTGTGTCCCAATTGTGTGGTGTCAGCCAGTGGGCCAGGCCCACTTGCATGGTAGGGAACCTCAAGGACTTGTGGGGTGGCACCTCACTTTCCCCCTCCATCCCCCTCCCCACACTATTTCCTCTCCCCCCCCCAGAAATCCCCATATCATCTCCCCTTTCCCTGCCTTGTTCTCCTTTTCTCAGCCATTCACCAACATACCTTTTATCTGCTTCCCATCTTCAGCTATATTTATTATCTATTTACTTCATTTACACCCCACAGTGGGGACCAAAGCAGCTTACATTATTCGCATCTCCTCTTTTTTATCCTCACAACAACCCATAAGGTAGGCTAGGCTGAAAGTGTGTGACTGGCCCAAAGTCATTCAATGAGCCTCCACGGCAAGATGAGGATTCACACCTGGGTCTCCCAGAGCCCACTTGGAAGCTCTGCTACACCACACTGGCTTTCATAGGGTGGCTGTTTTTGAATAGTACCAAACAGCCAGGTCTAATTGAGTCATGCAAATTGGGGGGTGTCAAGTCAATCAGAGGTTGCTTCAAGCTCTAGGATTGCCAAGCTCCAGGAGGGACCTGGGCATCTCCCAAAATTACACTTGAACTCCACATGGCAGAAACTTGTCCCCCTGGAGAAAATGACTGCTTTGGAGGGTGGATTCTATGGCATTATATTTGGTTAAGGGCTGTCCCCTCCACAAACCCTGCCCTCATCAAACTCCATCACAAAATCTCCAGTAATTTCCCCACCTAGTGCTGGCAACCCTAGTCAGGCCTGGCCCCATGGTTCCCCTCCTCAAAGGCCAAAATACACCTGAAAAAGGCCCTGTCCTCCCTTGCTTTTACAGACAGAACCAAGCCTTGGAACTCTGTGGCTGACTAGCAACAACCACTGAGGGAATCCATTGCTTAAAGCTACAGGAGCTAATTTTTTCATGTTTGAGTTTTTTAAAGCCCCAATGTTTTGTTTTGTTTTTTAGATTTCTAAAAAAAAAATACATTGGGGCCTTCTCTGGTTTTTAGAAATATCTGTCTTGCTCATTCACAGTTCCAGTTGCCAGATTTAAGTATCCTCAGATTTGGCTGACTTCACTGTTAGTATATAAATTCAGTCTTTTGTTAGTAATGGCACCAAAGTGAATGTGTGTGAATGCACACATGTAAACACCCCTCTTCCCATTCAGAAAAATGAGCCATTATGGGTAGTGTTCAACTTAGGATTGCCAACCTCCAGGTGGAGGCTGGAGTTCTCCCAGAATTACAAGTTACCTCAAGACTTCAGAGATCTGTTCTCCTGGAGTAAACGGCATCTTCAGAGGATGGACTCAATGGCATCACATCCCTTCTAAGCTTCCTCCCCTCCCCCCAAGCTGTGCCTTCCTCAGGCACAACCCCCAAATCTCCATAAATTTCCCACACTGTAATTGGAAAACCTAGTTCCACAGTCTTGAAATTTGGGCTTGACACGTAGTGCATTTCTGGGCTAGTTATCCCTTCCACAGCTTCCACCCTTCAGTTTTATAAAACATACCTTTACACTTGCTACCTTAAGAACATCTTATAACTGTGGAAAGGTTTACAGTTCAAAATAAACCTGACCCCCCCCCCCCAAATCATAAGAGGCTGTGTGGGTCCACTCAGGTGGTAGAAAAGGCCTTTCACAGTAACCTAAGCAATTTGACTACTTCAATGGACTTACAGGGATAAAACTCTGCCTAGGATTGCACTGCCCTGCCATGTACTAAAATGTATTGTGCTCATACTTTCTCTTTCTTTCTTATTCCTTCATGTGATTTGCAATCCAATCCTAAGCAGGTCTATTTAGTATCATACTGAAGTCTACTTACTGTGGCTTACTCTCACAAAAGTTGTTTAAGAGCATTGCTTGCGATCTTTACTAAGCTTACCGGGTGCCCCACTGTGATGGGCAATGTAGGGGAAATAAAAGGGAAAAGCATCATCACACCAATGGCACATCACTTACAGCACAAACTCAGAAGTGACATCATAGCAATATGGTGACATCACTTCCAGGTTTGGACCCAGATGTTATGGGCAGTGTCAACAAGAGATCATCCGCTGCCCAACCCTGCCCCTCTCCTACTGGTTGCCAGCCAATGGCGTACAATCCTAATTACTACCAAGTGAGCAAACTATGGTTGGCACTTGCCCTCTAACGTGGATTGCAGATTGCAGCACCATCCAGCTACCTATCTTACCCTTTCTCCAAAGAGGTTAGAATGGCATACTTAACCTACCTTACAGAGGTGTTATGAGGATACAAAAGTAGATGTATCCTCATAACTCTGTCAGGTACATTGAGAGAGAATGAAATGCTCGTGATTGAGCTGGGATTTGTCCTCTTATCTAGCAAGGAGAGGCAGAAGTAGTCCAAACCTGGCTTACCATTACAGTTGAACCAACTCTGTAAATAATAGTTGCTTTGCTGAAGCTATATTGCCTGGTCTAGTTGTGTATAAGCATATGATGAATGAAATAAAGACACAAAGAATGAGGGGATGTTGAAAGTGATCTTTTTACAACAGCATCTATATGTCACAGAATTTGTTCATCGCTAATAAAGAGGTGGGAGGGGAAGTAGGGTTGCGGTCCAGGTAGTATCAAGTACTGCAGTCCTTTTTTGTTTTCAGTGGGAAAGTTAAGCATGTCTCCTTAGTGGTGAAAATCTAACTTAGCTGGATCAGCTACTTTTTCTTTTGACATCATCTGGATCTTTTTCTGTAACATGGCCAGTACTCTTATTTTTTAGTTATTTTGTCCTGAACTGAATTGACCTTTTTTAAAATTCAGAAAAAACTGGAATGCATCTGTGAGTGTGTGTATACAGACACATGCACATATACAAACTGATTCAAGGTGCCACTGGTCCAAAAAGCTGCTTTCATGAGAGATTTCAGGTAGTCCTTAAATAATTTATCCAGAATAAATATTGTCTTTATAACGCATGGTCGCAGTATCCTAAAATTATTTATATATACTTAATAAATGTTTTATAATGTTTTTTGATGTATAGGATAAATGATAAAGAGGTGAATGTAGATACCTTATTAAATATTAACAATGCATAGTAGTTATTGCTATGTAATGGTTGTGAAAACCATTATTAAAATATTTAATGGTTATAACTAAATGCTCTCATGCTAACTATAAAGCATCTAATTCTTGGAATAATCACTTTAGGGTGATTTGGGGAAAAAATGGTTTCCTGCTATAACTGCTACTGAAATATTTTTAAAACAGGTTTCTATCCCTTGTGGTTTATATGTTAAAAATGGCTACAGGCATCAGTCCTTTTCAAAACCAATGTTTTGCAACCTCAGGCAGCTGCTTATCTAAGCCCATAACTTTTCTGAAGCATTTAACACTAAAAGGGCCATGATGTGCAAATAGCTGTGTGTTTGTGTGGCAAACCATACTCCTGCGAACGATCCCACAAATGGCAGACATGTCAATAAGTGCATCTGCAGGATGGAATTATCTCACTTCAGTAATCGCTTAATGAGGTTTCACAGATACAGAGCATGAAAAACTGTTCACTCGCAGCCTCCATTTATTTCAGTTGGAGTAGTATGTGTGTAAAGTGCCGTCAAGTTGCAGCCAACTTATGGCGACCCCTTTTGGGGTTTTCATGGCAAGAGACTAACAGAGGTGGTTTGCCAGTGCCTTCCTCTGCACAGCAACCCTGGTATTCCTTGGTGGTCTCCCATCCAAATACTAACCAGGGCTGACCCTGCTTTGCTTCTGAAATCTAACGAGATCAGGCTAGCCTGGGCTATCCATGTCAGGGCTGGAGTAGTATACATGGCTATTTATTCTTTCTGGTCTTAAAATTAGAAGCTTGAATGTACCATCTAAACCTGGGGGTTGGTTTTTCTTCTTCTTTATCTCAATATTTAATAGTTTGGGGACCTATTTGTTGTTGCTTTGGCACACCTACCTGCTTTGGCACATATTTGCTGTGCCAAATATTTGCTCAAATTTCTGAACAGGAACAGGAACATACATGACCAAGCTTAGAGTCAGTGACCAACCTGTTGTCACAGCAGATAAGCTCCAAGATCCAGAGAAAACACAACAAATTCGGTAAACGTTGTACATCTCACAACAGCTGCCAGGATCACAAGGCCAGAAAAAGGGGGAGGTTCTTTATGACAACTGAAGGGATTTTTGAAATAATTTGTCATATGGTTCATGAATTTTCATTCAAATAAAAAAGTCCCTTCCAACTTCTGCTGTATAGATGGAGGCATTTGGCACAGCCTGAGCATGTGTCAAAGACTGCTGTTCAATTGAAGTACTAAAAGAATAATCCCCTGCAGTGTGAGGCCATGTGTGGCATGGGGAAGGAATGGCCAAGGGTCCTTTGCCCTTGGCACATTCACTACTCAATTGGCTCACTTTAGAATTGACAACCTCCAGTTGAGGCCTGGAGATCTCCCAGAACTACAACAGATCTCCAGGCAACAGAGATCAGTTCCCCTGGAGAAAATGGCTGCTTTGGAAGGTGAACTCCCGATGAGATCCCTCCCCTCCCAAAACTCTCTCCTCCCCAAAATGTCCAGAAATTTCTCAACTAGGAGTTAGCAACCCTAGTGGTTTCTAGATGCCCCCTCCCCAAATCATAATGAGAGCTTACACTGGTTACTTTGGGTGGGGGGCAAGCAGGAATTTTATTGCCTCCAAGTAAGAAGTTTTTAATTCACTGCTGCAGATTGGCCTGGGACAAAGGGGTTTGTTTTTTACCCTCTCTGCACTAGCCCTAGTGGGCTCTGTATGTCAGGCTAAGTCATAACAGTCTGTTATCTTTATAGGTGTTGCTGTTGCAGTCATTTAGCTGCAGAACTCAAAGCTGTGCTCAGTTGAAAATGGCAGCCCTCAGTCAGTGACTGGGAAAGGCTTGCTTCTTAGGGCCAACCAAGGCATGAAGCAGACTGCCAAGAAACATGGGATGTAAGGAATATTTAACCTGGTGTGCTGTCTGGGAAATAAAACCTTGTAGTCTTGCCTTTTCACCACTCAGTGTGGTAAAGGCAATTGGACTGAAGATGGTAAATGTTGCATGTCAAGAGGTTTCGTCTAGGCTTCTGTTGATATTCTAGTTTTTCACGAGCAGTTCATTTTTGTGCCAGGGATGGAAAGGAGGCGATATTTAACCATAAATTCTTCCGCCAGTATTGGTTGCCAGGCTGCAGCTGGGCAACCTGGGACAATTTAGAAGAGGAAATGGGGAGGGATCCGGGCTTGTGCTGGTATGCTGACATCATTTGTGGTGAAAACTGTGAGAGACATCACAGGATGCTCTAGGATTTGTAAAAAACCTCTGTGGTTTATGGCAGAGTGGGGAATACCCTTGGCCATTCCTCCCCCATGCCACATGTGGTCTCACAGTACCACAGTGCTGTGGTCTAGTTACTGCAACAGATTCTAAAATCATTGTTTTTTTGTGAATTGAAAATAATTAACCTTGAAATCTTTATTATACGAAAGAAACAGTCACTTAAAGATCTAAACAAAATATACTCAAATCTTTCTGATAACAAGGAGTATTTAGACTTTATAATGCAGTGCTCTGCCCTGATTCCCAGAGCATGCTGCCATATTGTTGACATATTGTTAATAAGGCAATGCTTGTTGTGCTGCTGTAGAAACAGAAGCACAGAATCAAGCTGTCTTAATTTCAGAGGATATGGCTGAATGAATGAAATGGGTCTGTGTTGTTAAAAAAAAAGTATAGTTAGATTGCATATCATAAATACTGAAAACTGTTACTTCAACCTCTTTATATAGTGAGGAAATAATCATTCTAAGCCATGGGTGATAGTAATGGAAGTTCTGGTACTTGCACACAAACGTTTTGCACAAAATATCATTGGGCTCAGATTCATCACTTTCAACTATGCTGCAGAGATTTGCTTCAATGTCTTCTCTTTCTGGTTGATATAAAGAATAAGCAGCTTAGTTCCATTGAAATGTGTGGTTCTGGAAATATATAGTGCATCTGAAACTTGTGTAGAAGAAACCTTGAGGATCTGTGGCTCTCTTGTTTCCTGTTCCAATGCAGGGCAATATTTCATATTTAATCATATCACACTTGTAAATAATTGGGTGTAGATTGAATTAGTTGTTTTATCTCAAACCTGCTAATATTCTGTGGCAAAAGTTCAGAGTTATGATATAAAGTTAGAACTATTTAATAAACAAAGATCTGCAAAACAAAGCAGATTTTTGTTTCTAGTTATTTGCAAAGCAGTCTTAGTCAATCAATAACTTTAATACGGTCCAAGACCAGCAGATATGCAGTCTTAGTCCATGGCATGGACTCTAGGATTCTGCTATGGAGGGAGGCCTCCTGCTGATTGTCATAATTGCTCTGTGCCAATCAGCAGTGGGTGAAAAACAAAGAAAAAATTGCTGCCAGCCTCTACACCAATATGTGTTACCATAGAGTTTCCAGTGATTCCTAGAGCTACCCATTGTCACTTTCAGGTTGTATCCAGAAGTTACACAGTAATGTCCATGACATCAGTGTCACACCTCCCCATGATCCTGCCCCCACCCCTCCCACTAATTACCAGGCTCAGCCTGGCAACCCTAATGGATTTAGTCTAATAGTTTTGCCATCATAACAGCAAAACAACAACTCCATGTTATACTTAGGGTTGCCAGGTGAGTGGTTTTGGCAGGCAGTTACCCACCAATCCACCCAGCCACTCCGGAGCAGCAATAATGTGCATGTGTGGGTTTGCGTACATGATGATGATGCACTAGCAACTTACCTCGCAATTTCAACATGTCCAGAACACAAGAATCCAACTGGACTTTAAATTTCTGTTCCCACCGCACTGCCTTTCTTCGCTGCGTGTGATAAGCCGGTATCAATGGGCTCCCACACATGCCCAGTCGATGCTGGAAGCAAGAGGATGGCGATTGGTCCAGCGTCCCTTAGGGAGGCGGGAGGAGTGGGGTGGTTGGCTGGCTGCAGGAAGTGGGCTGGCAGCAGGAAGTGGATTCAACACTGATTGCATGTTCCCACTGCAAGGCTCCCGGTGAGGAAGATGCTTCATTTTTTTACTTCGCCGTATAAGCGGATCCTCTTACCGCGGAGAAATTGCGCTCTGATGACGCTTTGGAGATCCTTCGAACAGAGTAAGTGGGAACCTGCAAGGAAAGCCCGCAGAAGTTGTCGCCGCAAACGCCCAGTGCGGACATGGCCCTGGTTTTACTTCAGGAAGTGCCACATTGCCACAGCTGCTTTAGCACTCAAACCTCCAAAATTTGGGAGTTTGAGTGTTTAATCGGCCTTGGCGATTTGACACTTCCGGAAGTAAAATCAGAAGTTACTTCATCGCATGTGCACATCCGCAGCCGCCCCAGCCCCACTCCACCTCCCAGTGATCGGGAGGGGGGACCTGGCAACCCTAGCTATACTGTTCATTGTTGAATTTTTGTCTGATGTGCAGTTAGCATAATAGAAAAATCCTGTTTCTAGTGCAGCATTAGTTAACTAATCTTACTAAATCTTAATTTTAGAACTTATATTTCAGAAGGATGACTTTTTAAACTATAACCACCTTTCAAGGTATGAAATACATTTAGCAAAATTTCCAGTTATTAGTCTAATATATGATATAAGCACGTACATTTAAAGTATATAAAATATATATAGACTGCACATTTTATTGAAGATCATTGCATGACAATGGAGCAAAATGTAGGTACCTAATCAGCTAGAAATCACCAGAGCTCTTAAAGCAGGAATTAAAAGTTAGGGCTTTGAAGGCCTACATTATAATTAGGGATCATGCGGGTTACCTACATAAAAATGCTTCATCTGATCTGTGCTCTTGGAGTTGGAACCAATTTGTAATGGAAACGGTTTCCCATTTTGGAGGAAGGGCAAAGGTTTATTCTCATCAATATTGTCAGGTACCTAGAATACTCAATTATCTGCTGCAGTCTGGCCAAGCTTTGACAAAAAATATGCCCTATTAGATGGCTTTTGATGGTCATTAGCACCTTGTATATCTAGTGGATTAATTTTTTAAAATACTGGATGGTTTCCACAGTCACCGTTCACCCTGAGGCCTTAAATTGTGTGATTCACAGCACATGTATATGAATTCAAATGAAATCATCAAGGCTTTCTTTCAGCCATATGTGCTGACAATCATAAAGTAGTTCAGAACAGAGTACAGTAACTTAACAGAGCAATACAGTAACTTAACAGAGCAATACAGTAACTTAATGCAGAGAGAGAGCATTTGGAGTGACAGATTTGATGCAGCTTAATTCACTAATATTTTCAGGGATTCCACTATACCTCTGTGAGCACAATTTAAATCTAGGAAAGTCAATGTGTGCAAGAGAAGTGGAATTGCAATAGCTGCCACCACTCCAAATGTCCATGTTAGATCATACATTTGTGCACAGAGCCATTGTGTTAGCACATTGTATTTCATGAACTTAAAGACAATTTTCTTACCCTTTTAAATCTGCCCCCTCCCCCACCCAGGATATGTTGTTCTGGTTAGAGAAAATCACCTTTGGAATCCCCTCCTGGGATAGCTAATGAGGTCTAACTCCTAAATGGGTACTTCTTGTTTATTTGAACACAAACCTATTTCAGTACATTTTTCCAGTAGAAGAATGGATTTCAAATGGCTTTTTGTATCACCTACCCCATATCTCTTTTATGCATGGCTGCCGTTTAAATGTCTCCTTGGGGTGTATAATTTTTTGTCATCTCATTTTTAATATACTAAGATAGGTGTCTTGACCACTCAAATTCAGTAACTCCCAAAGCCTTTACATCTACAATAAACCAAACTGGCAAGGTCTGCATTGGTCTCCTATTGTCGCAACATTTAGTTGTTCAAAAGAAGCATAATTGATTTCAGTAATGTTCATTTGTAAGCAAGTAATAAGAATTAAATGTAGATGTAATTGAGAGAACTATAGTGAATGTCTTATAGGTTGGATCAATACTCTAGATTTTCTTTTGTAGAAGAGTGTATAATTTAGGGTATATATTTTTTTGTCGTCTCATTTTTAATATACTAGAGATTCTTGTTTTAACAAATTTGAGTGGTCAATAGCTCTCAAAGCCTTTACATCTACAATAAACCAAACTGTCAATGTCTACATTGGTCTCCTACCATGGCAACATTTAGTTGTTTAAAAGTAGCATAATTGATTTCAGTACTGTTCATTTGTAAGCAAGTATTAAGAATTAAATGTAGGTGTAACTGAGAGAAATATAGTGTATGCCTTATAGATTGGATCAATACCCTAGATTTTCTTTTGTAGAAGAGGAGAGAAAATGTTAAATGAAAACAGATATCAGTATGACAGTTCATCCGCTTATACCAAACAGCACTCTGCATTGAATCAAACATGTTGGATTAAATGCTTAAAAACATCTAAAAGTATTCAGGCTTCAGTTAGGTGGGAGACAAAGACATTTCCATAGATGAGAACAATAATTGAAAATGACTTTCCCATGTGTTCTGGCAGTCTAGACTTGATGATGTATTGTTCCAACTACTAATATAGCAGTTGTCAAAATCACTGCATAGTGTTCCTAGATAATTCAAGTGTATGGTGGTATGTATCTGTCTTTATTGTTCGTACACAGAGTTCAGGCACTTGTAAAACATTTCAACAAAATTAACAGACTCTCTAAAGACCTTTAATCCAAACTAGCAAAAATACAGTTTAGGTGTGCATTAAATTTGGCTTCTTTTTCATAATTATTATTTAAAATGCATTTTTATGCATTGGGTAAGAAAACCTATCAGCAGCAAAAAGCTTAAATTGAGTATTATTTTGGAATCTTTACGATACTACCCATTCCTCAATAGCTAGGAAATATGGCACTTATGTTCAAACTGTTCATTGTTTATTTTCCCCCAAGTGTTCAAGTACTATAATTTTGTAATCATTAGGTTACCATACACTGTTATATTTTCTCTCTTGTGTTTATACTCCATAATATAGGGATATAAGCTCTTTACTATTATATTCTGTGATTCTTTGCTTTGTACTCTGTTTGGAAACACTTATTTACCATAAATAAATACCTTATTTACAAGCAGTATCAAAATTCCAGCATTTCCAGCGCTCAAGGCTGGATATGGGGGGGGGAGGGGACAGGTGCCCCAGGCGGTGAGCAGAGAGAAGGTGGTGGCAGGAGGTGGGGAGGCTCAAATGCCCAAAAGGGATGGCTTGTTCTGCAGAGTGTGTACTCCATTCCCCCGATCAGGCTGCTGCCAGGAGGTGGGAGAGGCTCAACTGCCCAGCAGAGATGGCTTGTTCTGCAATGTGTGTACCCCGTTTCCCCGATTAGGCTGCTGCATGAAGGTGGGGGAGGCTGAATAGCATGGAAGAGATGGCTCGTTCTGCAGCACGCATGTCCGATTTCCCCAATTAGGCAGCTGCTAGGAGGTGGTGGAGGCTGAATTGCATGAAAGAGATGGCTCATTCTGCAGTGTGTGTAACCTGTTCCCCCAAATAGGCTGCTGCTAAGTGGTGGAGAAGGCTCAATTTCCCAGAAGAGATGGCTCATTCTGCAGTGCATGCACCTTGTTCCCCTGATTAGGTGCTGCTAGAAGGTGGGGGGAAAGGAAAGGGAGACCCCAAGCCTCAGAGGGGAGTTGCAGCCCTTAGTAAGGCAAAAGCTGTGGCTGTTGCTCAGGTGAGAGTATAAAGAGCGATGAGGAGGGGGAGCTAAAGTTTCCTGAGCAGATGTTCAAAGATGTCAAGTTCTATGCAGTGGGAGACATAGACCCCCAGGTAACCTTTTTTAGCCTCACTAATCTTCCTCCTTCCCCCATCCAACAGCCTCTGCTCTTCCACCTGCAGGACTTTCCACTTCTGTTGTGACCCCAATTGTCATAGAGTCCAATGAAGACTGTCTCGTCCAGCGCCTGGAGCTCGGCCCCCAGGCCCCTTTTCACAAAGACAATAAGGAGGAGGTTGGATAAACTTACAGCTCTTTATTTTGGCCAAAGCAATAGAACTGGGTGCACAGACTCCAAACCAAATATAGTTGGGAGACCTGCCACACCCAAGCAAGGGGCAAACAGTATGCTTTATACTATGAAGGCGGTTACATTCCATGAAGAGATACAATTAACCATACAAGTCTTCAGCATCATCTTTGAGTATGAAAGATACAAAGTCAGCGGTTATTCTTGCGCAGGCGCGTCTAACCAGTGTTTTGCTACATTGGACAATAAAGCAATCTATAGAGGTCAGAGAGTTATTTAGTATGCACGGACGGGGAAGGAGGGAGGGGAGTCTTGTCCTTGAGCAAAGGCAGTTTAATCAGGCTGTGTGTGTGTGCGCGTGCTTGTGGTATCTGTGCTTTCCAGAATGGAATGTGTATGTGTGTGTGTGCTGCTTGTTACCAAACAGTGAGGTGAGTGCGTGTGTGTGCTGGGGGGGGAGGTTCATGGACACAACACTTCCTTGTCTTCCCACCCCCCTTTCAAGGACTGTACATTGGCAGTGACTGTGGTTAGCTTTGGACATGTGAAACTTCTGGAAAGGGGAGCTTAGGATATGTTCTAAGTACTCACAGGGGGAGGAGAGTTCTGGGGGCTGGGGGCCATTTATGGTTTAGAATGCCTGATGTGCCTCTCTTTCCTTCCCCCTCCCGCCTTGTGCTCTGCTGAGGCACTGCAAGCCCTGGGCCAGAGCGGAAGAGGATGAGCTCCCCTCCCCGCTTTAAAACCGGGGACTGTGTTATGCTGGGCTTTGCCAAAGGCCACAACTAGACCTCCCCCTAGGGTTGCCAAGTGCCCGCTGGTGGCGGGCAAACCCCCAGTAATGTGCCCCTCTGCCCATTGACCAGCTGAGGGCCGGCAGGCAATTGTGCACATGCGTGCAGAGGAGCTCGTGCTGCCCCGTGTGCGCACTCACATTTGTACGCACACAAGATTAGCAAAGAAGCCTCCCACCGAAGGTGAGTGGGGACCTGGCAACCCTACCTCCCCCTCATCCGATAGGCTTGGCCTTCCCCAAAGAGCCTGGTTTTTACGCTTTCCCCAAACAGCCTGATTTTACACCTTGGGAAAGGGAGAGGAACAAGAATGGAGGACCTGTTCATGTGCATTATGTGCCGTCAAGTCACTTCTGATTTATAAATCACTGACCTCCAAAATGTCCGCTGTTAACCGCCTTGCTCAGGTCATGCAAAACCGTGGCTTCCTTTATTGAGTCAATCCATTTCATAGAGGGTCTTTTCCTACTGCCTTTTCCAGTGAGCTTCTGGAAAAAGTCACTTCAGTTTAGTCATTTTTGCTTCTAGCAGCATAATTACAATTTTCTTGTGCTGTACTTTATCAGGCTGCGAAGGAGTGTGAGGTGTGTTTGGTGTTTCCCATGTCAAAATTATGTGTGCTGTATTTTTAAAAATGTCTGGGAAAAGGCTAGGCTGAAAAACGTTCTCCTTGGGCTGTGTTTTTATGTATGCACAGGGATTGAGGGAATATTCAAACATTATAGATAAAATAATGTAAAAGTGTAATTATTCATTAACAGTTCATTGAGGTCAACATTATTTATTCTATCTTTTAAAAAGAGTTGTTGACAATATGTGTATTTATAAAGAAAGCATATGTATATAATATATGGGGGGCGTCATTTTGTACTTTTGCAACCCTTAAAAATGTAGATCTGGCCTTGCCTGTGCTGAAGATATAATTGTTCTATTCTCATAGCATCATATTACCATTTCCATGTGTTCACTGGTATGTCTGTATAGCTCATAGGCTTTTAGCCAGGAAAAATTCTATATGTAAAATACAAAATTTAAAATAAAATAAAATCAAGTTCCCCAAGCTAAATAATTCATGGCTAACAAAATCATTGGCAAAAGCAGATGATTACAAGGAGGTCAAAGAAATTAAAACAAAATTAACTAGAAGAAAATTAACACAAGGAATTAAATTCCAGAATGGTAATCAATCTTTAAATAAGTAATTTGACATCTCAAAACTGCAGAAATATATTTGGCAAGTGCCAACATAGTATCTCTGTCATTGCCGGAGAGGAGTTTAAGGAGATTGTTATCACTGGAGTGACTCAGAAAGGAGAAAACATGGATACACTCAAATCTACATATAGGAAAGAAGAAAATGTTTGATAGTTGCAGGAATGTGGAAACCACAGGGACAAAATCTTACTGCAGATTGTTGGGAAATCTTCCAAGAAATCTGCAGTTACTAAAGTATTACATCTAGCCAGAGAAAAGTATCTACAATAAGCTGACACAGTAAAGAAGTAAAAAAATATTGATTGCAGGCAAAAGGGACTGAAGTAAAAATTGTAAAGTAAAAGGTTCCAGGTTCCAGAATTTATTTTGATCAAGAGATCAGTCAAGTCAAGTAAAAGGTGAGCAGATGCATTTAGCATCAGATATGAGATCTGACCAATTTTGCATCTTGAGGTTGTTCACAGCATCTTATAACATGGCACATTACGAAGAAAATATTCTTCTTCCTACGGAAGCTTTCAATATTCCTGGAAAGTGCACCTGTCCCCTTGCAAAGTGAAAACCAGCCATGCAAACTGTATGGCATCCACTGCTCTCATAAAAGTCAATGCCAACTCTGCAGGTTGGTAGGGAATCAGTATGGCTTTAACGTACTGTAGAGAATCACCTGATTCTCTAAACAACAGCAGTGGTAAACCTGCCCCAAGGAGCCAATGGGCTTGCCTGTGGAATATTTTAACACACATAGCTAAATAAAGCATGGGTCTTACTACCTCCTATAAACTCTGAAACTAAAAGTGCACCCATGCCTTCCTTCTCTTTAAATATGAATTGGTGGACACATCTATACACAAATTCTTCACAGCTGCTTTGAAATGAGAAGAAAGTTCTGATATTCTCTTGCCCTCCTCTTCTGTGTGCGTGTTTGTGTGTTTTCATCATGAATGGGTGAAAAATAAGCATAGAGAATGGAGGCAAGACCAGGCCTCCTGAGCATTGGCTGCCTCCTAAAGTGACCCTAACCTGGGGGGGGGGGTGTTGCTGGGAACATCTTTTAGCCCACTTAATGAGATCTTGGCTGAGCTTCTGTCCCTTGTCTTTTACAGATATGTTCAGAGGAGCAAGCCTTTGGGGTGAGCTGAAGGGAATGAACCAGAAGTGTCTTGGTGCTTGGCTTTTAACCCGTGTTTTGCAGCCTGTGTCCCTGAATGAGTAGGGCCAGTGCATCCAACACCAACCCAAGAGTTTATAAATATTTTTCTCTAATTCCTTTGTGCTACTTAGCTTTTGAGTAACCAATGGGGAGTTAAAAATACTTAAATAAACATCAGTTTGCTTAAAGCATCACTTCCCATTTCACAGAAAATATAGTAAGGTTTTTGTTTGCCAGTTTCCCCAAAAAGTGCTGGACATGTGAAAGGCTGTGGCAAGGGTGTGAGGCTTAAACAAAAAGCCACTTTGTCTCTGATCCTCTTCCCACCAGACCCCAGTTCAGACAGACATGCAAACAAAAGTATGGATCCTCTTCTACCATAATGATCTCATCTACTAATGTAGGACCTCTGGTTATAAAGAATGAAAACACTCCCTAAGTAGGGTTGCCAGGTTCCTCTTCGCTATCGGTGGGAGTTTTTTTTTTTTTTGGGATGGAGCCTGAGGAGGGAGGGGTTTGGGGAGGGGAGGGACTTTAATGTCATAGAGTCCAATTGCCAAAGTGGCCATTTTCTCCAGGTGAACTGATCTCTATTGTCTGGAGATCAGTTGTAATGGCAGGAGATCTTCAGTTAGTGCCTGGGGGTTGGCAACCCTATCCTTAAGCCAGTGATCCAGCAATGTGATTGCTATGTAGAGAAACACCAACAGGGATGACTCTGTGTCACAAACATGGGGTAAGTGCTGCTGTTGGCCAGTTTGGGATGCTATCCCCCCTGTGGGCAAAGGGGATCCCCTGCCCCCAGCTCCCCTTTCTTGCTGCTGCTCAGAGTGGCAGTGGGAGAAAAATAAAATAAGATAATGGCTGGCAGAAGAAAAATAAATTAAAATAATGGCCATTGGGCCTATGGGGTGATGCCACTTCTGGGGAAAAGCCAGAGGTGAAATCATGCCTCTCTAGGAATCACCACAAACGCTATGGTAAAACCATAGACTTTCCAGTGATTCCACAAGAATTATGGCATCATGTCTAGGTTTTCCCAGGAAGTGATGTCACACCATTGTTGATGGCTGCCCCCTAGGTCCCCTTTCTGAGTCTCTTGTTGGTTGCTGGCCCTGGCAACCATACAGTCAGTGCCCATGAGGCACTTATATACTCAGAGCTTCTCTTCTTCCCTGTCCCTGGAGAAACATACAGAAAGCAGAGTTCCTCCTAGACATCTCAACACAATCAGAAAATTGGCAAAGCCAGCCTAGCTGATTCAGATAAAAATTGGAAGAAATTTCATTTAAATTAGCCATCAGCGTCTAAGAAGCAGGGCATGCTTGGCTGATTTTTTAATTAGTTGTTATCCAAATGCACATTCCTAATAGATAAGCCAAAATTTGAAACAATTCTTGCAAAATTGTGTTCTTTACAGTGTAATACAAATAGCTATCTAAATGAAGTCAGGGTTATGACAGTAATATATATACTTGTTTTTTGCTCAAGCAGTGCTGACTGAAACAGCACATATTTTGTTAGGCAGCTGATCAGAAAGGAGAGTAAAATAATGAGCATGTAAACAAGCTGTATTTGGATGGGAGACCACCAAGGAATACCAGGGTTGCTGTGCAGAGGAAGGCACTGGCAAACCACCTCTGTTAGTCTCTTGCCATGAAAACCCCAAGAAAGGGGTTGCCATAAGTCGGCTACGACTTGACGGCACTTTACACACACAAACAAGCTGTAGGAAAATATAAACCACTTTATTCTTAATATCAATAGATCTTGTTAGACAAAAACTAACAGAAAGAGATTTTGGTATGAATTAGCTGAAAAATAAAAGGTAACTTCAACAAGCAGCTTGATAGTATCAACTTTTGGGGAAAAGCTATACAAAAAGTAAATACACGAAAGACAAAATACTGCTGTTTCTAGTGTTGCACATATTTTAGCCTGTGTACCAGAACTTTTAGTATATTTGAATTTTAGCTACCTGTTGCTGATATTCAGTTGAAGAAAAATATGGCTGAGCCTACCCATGCAGCAGGATAGCAGCATAACAAAGCAGTAAAATTCTATGGTGGTAGAATGCATTGTACTATTGCAGATTAAAGATAGTGTTTTTGGACATTAGGATTTTTCCTCATTGTGTATCACCTTACACTTCCCAATACTGAACGTCTTTTCCCACTCACCATATGTCGAGAAATCCTCCTGGAGCTTTTTTTAAAATATTTTTTTTATTATTTTTCAAAATTATTAAACACAAAGTTCAAGAGTTAGTATAAACAAATAATAAAATATAAAATGCAATAGAAAACATTGTTAAGTATGATCAAAAATATATTGACTTCCCCTAAACCTCCCTCCATCTATTGATTAATTAGTAATCTCTTTTACATAAACTTCTAATCCTAACATTATTACTAATACCTATCAATCTCTTTGGCATTTATATTCTTTAAAGAGAGAATGATTAATTATTAATACAATCATAAAAAAGAAGAAAAGGAAAAAAGTAAATCTCACTAATAATAAATGGATTAGAACAATAGGAAACATTTAGTTGTTTTCATTAAAAATTAAATATTTTGTAAACCCTCCATTTCTCCCAAACACTCATTTTAATACAAATTATATTTCTACTATATTGATATCTTATGTTATTTCATTTCCATTAAAACCAAGCCTTTTAACCAATTCCTGTTTAATCCCTTCCAAAAGACAAACCAGACTCTTTTAAATCAGTTCCTTTGTCCGGAATTTCCAGCATTTTCTTCTTTTCTTCATTTAGACTAGACATCGAAGAGCATCCTTGGAAGTTGTTGGTAAGATTTCTTCTGCTGATGAATGATCTTCATAGTAGATCTGCATTGCAGTTTCTTCCATCTCAAAGTCAATAAAGGAGATCCCCATAGCTCCAGTTTTTCTACCCTTTAAGTCCTCCAAGCTGGTGTTAAAAAGTTCCTCAGGCAGATTATAAAAACAAAGTCGCTCACATTCAGATCCATTGTTGCCAGTTGGACTATTGCAGTTTGTTTATTGTCATTCTCCATTTCCTTTGCAAGGTTCTTCTGTTCTTTGTCTTTTTTGTCATCTGAAGAACCCTCTGATCTCACCTCCGACCTCATTGTGATGATTTGAATTTTTATACCTTTAAGGTCATCTAAGATAAAATCCAGTTTTTGGTTCATCAAAGCAGAAAATTGATCCAGCTGTTTAATCAAACATTCCATGGTTGCTACATCTGAAAGTTCCATTGAGACTTAGTTGGTAAAGTCCTGACAAAGACTGGTGTTATAAATAGCAGAGAGGTGCTGCAGGAATCAGTGTCGTAAACCTTCCGTCTTCCTTTTGTTTAGGAATTTGGGAGGTATTTGCCAGTTGCACGATGATGCCACATGTCCAATTCCAAGTTCTCTGCTACTCTCGCGATGATAGATTATTTCCAGGAAGGACATGGCAGGAAGACTTAGTGCAGTTAGAAAGACGACATCTCGCGATGTGGGGGGATTACTCCTCCTCCCTCCTCTTTATACGTCATAGTTTCTGATTGGTAGCAGAGACGTCTTTCAAAAAATCTTAGTTGTTGTGTCTTCCCACTGATCAAATTGATAAGATTCTTGCTGATTTATCTGATCTTTTCTTCTTTTCAGAGTCATTTAAACATTAAGTGGGGAGAGACAGATTTGGCAGATGTATTTAGCAATCTCCCGGTGCTTCCAGATCCAGGTAAAACAAAAGAGTTCTTTTAACTTACTCAGATTTTAGGAGATTTTAGGAGAGTAGGTATTCTTGCTTCTGTGTAGTTGCTTAGATGGTGATAGATAGGGGAGATCGGAGCCTAATTCCAAAGAGACGTTTTTGGCAGTGTTTCCCCCTCAGGCCAGCGGGACCTCTTCCAGGATTCCGAGAGTCGTCTGAAGACTCTCTCAGCAAAACTGGGGGTCAGACCGCTCTTGAAGGCAGCAGGGGTGTTCCTGTTCCTTGGTCCACTAATTAGAACCGGGGTGCGGTGCAAAAATTTGCCCCCAAGTTCAAACGTTTCTTGGTTCTCTTGGGAGCCCCTGAGAAACGTGGCGCTCAGATCAGCGTCCCTAGCAGAAGTGTCCTCCTCCTGGAGCTATTGACCATCTTGCTTGGTTTTCACCATCCTGAATAATCTGGTATTATCCACAAACTTGATCACTGTACTGTTCAACCCAAATTCAAAATAATTAAATAGCACTGGTCTCAATATCTCCCCTTGCTCAACCTCACTGCTCACTTCCTTCTAGAGTTGCCAACCTCCAGGTTAGGGTTGCCAGGTTCCTCTTTGCCACCAGCGGAAGGTTTTTGGGGAGGAGCCTGAGGAGGGTGGGGTTTGGGGAGGGGAGGGACTTCAATGCCATAGAGTCCAATTGCCACAGCAGCCATTTTCTCCAGGTGGACTGATCTCTATCAGCTAGACATCAGTTGTAATAGCAGGAGATCTCCAGGCAGCTACTACTTGGAAGTTGGCAACCCTACTCCAGGTGATGGCTGGAAATCTCCTGCTATTACAACTGATCTCCAGGCGACAGAGATCAGTTCACCTGGAGAAAATGGCCACTTTGCAAAGTAGACTTTATCTGTTTTCTGCCTGCAGGTTGTATCATGATAAATGGAACTATGTTATCAGGATCTGGTTTCCCAGGGAGAGAAGTTCTAAGGGAATTGAATTCCACCTCTCTGGGTCTACAATAAAGCCTTTGTTATGACCTCAACTGTTTGTCGATGCCCTCTTATTACCATAACATGGTGGCAGCAGGAGAACAATAATTACTACAAAACACATCCGTGGAAGTTAGTCTAGAACCTCCTGTACCTCTGGATTTCACGGACAGCGATCTAACTCAACAATGGAGTCACTGGAAGGAAACATTTCAGCTGTATACAGACTTGACAGTAAAAGCAGAGGACAATGTCAGAAAGGCAAAGCTTTTATTTTACCTGTTGGGGGAGCAAAGCAGAGACATGCAGCATTCTCAAAGTAAGCAAAGATTTGAGTCTCTCAACGGTTCTAACAGAACATCAGCAGCAACTTGTTCCTATGGAGACTTAACTGATACTTTGATTAGGGATAGAATAATCTGTGGGATTTGGGATCATTCCCTACAAGAGAGACTACTTAAGGAAGCTGATCTCACACTAGAACAATGTCTTGATATGGGGAGGGCAGCAGAGGCCTCCAGAGAAAAGAGTGAAGGCCATGGGAAGCACCCTAGTTTCTGAAACACCTTTCCTTTCCTTTCCTTTTATCCCTTAGAAGCTCCTTGATCAATTGTTCTTGAGCAGCATATATCTAGTGTTGGAGGGATATAAGGACTGAAACAAATCGTTTCTGAAATACATGCAGTGAAACAGCTGATGAAGAAAGCAACTATTCACCATAGCATACCCAGTCTGAGATGTATTTATCTCAGACTTCATGAAAAAATAAAGGAGGAATGTCCAGCTCTAGTAGGTTGCCAACCTCCAGGTACTAGCTGGAGATTTCCTGATATTACAACTGATCTCCAGCCGATAGAGATCAGTTCACCTGGAGAAAATGGCCGCTTGGGCAATGGGACTCTATGGCATTGAAAGCCCTCCCCTCCCCAAACCCTCCCCTCTTCAGGCTCCACCCCAAAATCCTCCTGCCAGTGGCGATGAGGGACCTGGCAACCTTAAGCTCTAGGCCAGCACAGCAAAGAATGTGGCAAATGAAATCATTTTAGCAACACGTGCAAAACACACACACACAGAGAGAGACAAGCTCTAGCCAGTCAGAGTAAGACTGGTAGAGGAAAGAGAAGGCACATCAGATAGCAGTGATGACATCATGGCCATTATTCTGAAACTAAAACAGCATGATTTAACATCTACAGGATATGTCATCACAATGGAAGGACTAAAAGCAGACACTTGTAAGAGAGAGGCTATCTGAAATACGCCAGCCGTGAAATATGCGAAAGAAGTAGAGCACATTATTGGAATAACAATTTTTTAGTTCTGTCCCAATTTGGCTACAGTTGCAGAACCCATGACACAACTTACTAGGCAGGATACAGCATTTGATTGGGGGATCCAGCAGCAGCAGGCTTTTGATTTGGAGGAACAATTGATTACTGGTGTGCCAATCTTACAATATTACTGTCCAGGGCAACAGTTAACTCTCTGATGTGATTCATCTGAAAATTGCCTTGGTGCAGTTTGTTGCAGGACCGTCCAATTGCATAAGCAATCAGAGCCCTGTCAGACACTGAGAGAGGATATGCCTGAAATGAGAAGGAGCTGTGGGCAATTGTTTTGGAATGGAACAATTTCATCAGTTTATCTATGGACAAGCAATTATCATGTTTTCATACCACGAAGCTCTTGAGACAATCATCATAAAAAGTTCCAAAGAGATTACAGCGAATATTCATATGACTCCCGTGCTGTGATATGAAGATCAAATATTGTCCAGGTCAACAAATAGTACTAGCTGGCACCCTATCAGACCATATACACCTAATAGCAGTGAGCCTGAAGAGGGGGACCAGGACATCGAATCCATCAATATGTTATACTACCTCTCAGTTTCAGCAAAGAAACTCTGAGAAATTCAATAGGCCACAGATAAGGATGTACGTTTGCAAGTTGTCCATGCAACAATACTAAAAGGATGGCCTGAAGACAAATGTCAGGTACCAGCAGGAGCTGAGCCATACTTTCAACTCAAAGATGAGCTGAGTGTACAAGATGGAATAACTTTTCAAGGGCAGACATCAGTTGTACCAGCTTCCTTATGAAAGGATGTTACGGGGGGGGGGGGGATTATGCTTCTCACCAGGGCATTGAAAGGTGCCTTAGAAGGGCAAGGGTGTGTGTTTATCGGCTTGGCGTTAATTCACAACTATGACCTCTGATAGCAGGATGTAATACCTGTCAATCCTATAACAATCAACAACAGTAGGAGACTTTCCTGCTTCGTGAGATGCCAACCAGACCATGGGGAAAGGTTGGAGTTGACTTGCGGTGCATTCCTGAGCTTCCGGCTGCAGCACCTCCTAACCCGTTTCCCCAGCGCCATAGAGAAAAGCGAGGCTGCGCCTGCTAAAAAAGCAGGTGCAGCCTCGCTCTTCTCAATGTCGGCTAACGACAGCTCCTCCCCCTGTCCCGCCCCGGGAATGCCTCCTGGGATGCTGGAACACCCCCCAGAACACTGGTGCGGGCCTTTACACCAGTGGGACACCGGCGGAAGAGGCCCCGTTGGCGTCCTAGGGCAGCACTGCCATGGCAGCGCCTGGAGGCCAGCATCCAGGCCTCCCTGCCCCAGCATTGGGGCCACCAAAGCCGGCGCAGTGCCTTCCTGGCCTCTTAAGGGCTTTCGCCCTTAAAGCTCAGGAATGCACTGTTATTTACTTTTAGGGACAAGCAGTGCTTTTGGGAAGTTGATGCCTTGTCAGACCCTAAGAGTAAAATGGTTATTGCTAAACTGAAGGGTTTGTTCCTAGGGACAAGGATTCTAAGAGAAAAGAGCTCCACCACTCTGGGCCTACACTTGGCAGTTCAATAAAGCCCTTGTAACTAGCTCAACTGTTGATGACCTCGCCTTATCCTAACACAAGTGATGCCATTTTTGTTTCATCTAGCATTCCCTGTTAAACTCTCCTCCTTGTTTATTTTAATTGTTTTGTAACATATGTACTAGTTTGAACATTGATTTTTAATGTCATTTTAATTGTTCACCACTGTGAGGGCCCCTATTTGGTAGAAAGACAGGATACAAATGTTTTAAATAAATTTGACCCAATTCTTCAGACACCCTTCCCCAAAACAGTAGCTCCTACATGGGTACATGCCCTACATTTTCAACAGTGAAAACAGACTCAAATAATTAATTTAATTTCTTTCTCAGATTTCCATCTTTCTTAAGCAATCCGTTCATTCCTATGTAATCTAAGGGCCCAACCACCTCCTTAGCCAGGTTCCTGCTCTTGATATAGTTGAAGAAATGCTTATTGTTTGTTCAAATGCTTTTTAGTCATCTTCTCCTCAAATGTGCTTTTTTCCTTGCCTTATTGTCAGTTTTCATTTGAATTGCCAGAATCTGTGCTCCTTTCTGTTGAGGTCATTCAGGAAAACCTTCCACATTTTAAAGGGAGCATTTTTTGGCTGTTATGTCTCACATTTGTAAGACTGAAATTGTATTAATGCTTTGTGTAGATAAAGAATACAGCAGGCAGTAGACAGGGAGGCAATAGTATTGTCAGGGAAGAAGTGGCAGTTGAACAGAATGTTCCACTTCACTGATGGCAACATGAGCACAGGTTATAAACTGAACCAGCGAGTGATTGAGCATCTGTGCTGCAGGCCCTCTTTCTCCGTGGTGCTTTAAAATGTTCTCCTGTCTGTGTGAAGTCACCTATCCATGAGTGATCCTCACATAGCCAACAGTGCAATCATAAACAGAGTTTCACCCTTCTAAGGCCATTGAAATCAGGATTGCACTGTAACAGCTCATTCCTGAGGAAGGGGGCCGAATCCCCTTAGGAGCATAAGTGCATCTAAACACGGATTAAGATGCACTTACGCTGCTGGTGAGGGCAGTTTCTCCGGCGCCTGAGCGCCGTGGAGCCACGCTTCACCCCTCGGCCTGCATGGCCTCTCCATGGCGCAGGCCACAGTGTAGAATGGCCACACCAGTGCAGGGGGGTGTTCCCAGGGCAGGCTGGGGGGAGGAGCCGCAGGTTAGGCGGCTTCCTATCCCCGCTCGGCCTATTACACCAGCGCCAGCAGTGCTGTGCCTGCTTTTTAGCAGGCGCAGCCTCGCTGTTTTCAACGGGGCTTTTAGCCCTGTTGAAAACAAATAAAAAGCCTTTTCAAGGCTTTTTTCATTCTCATGGTGTGTGCGAAACGGCTTAGGAGGAGGTGCAGCTGCCCCTCTTCCCTGCCGTCCCCGCACACTGCCAGCTCAGGAATGGGCTGTAAGTGACCCAACTCTATTGCTAGAACTGGTTGTTTGATTTAAAAAAAAAATCCTGCTGCACTTAAAGTTCCATAACAGAATTCCCACATGTCCAAGCTTGCCTCTAATAGTTGAATCATTTAGATATTATCCCAGCCATGAAGAATCACAGAGAAGCATGTCCCATGTGGCTGGGAAAACTTTTAAAAGGTACCTAAGTAAAATGAGTGGAACAGCCTGTGATGTTATCAAATTGACCTTTCGATCAGGACCTTTATATTAAAGGTGTTGGTGTTGAAAATAATTTTGTTCATGATACTATCCGTAAATCAAACCAGTGATTCAATACTAGATGTGAAAATGTGAAGTGGCCCTTCACTATTATAGTTTAACAAATCAAAGAAATTTAGCCTCATAGTAGAAAAAAATCAATATTTCCTGAATTTTATATGTTTTATTTACACTTTGCTTATCCCTTGGTGTAATAGAAAATACATTTTATTTTCACTCATGATCAATTCTTTGTTTTATTTTCTCTCTTGTTAACAATGCTATAATTGCATTTGCCACTTATGTATGTGAATTGTGTAACCAGTTTATATTTAATCTGGGGGGAGGGGAGTTCCTGCTTGTTTCAATAGGAGATGTACTATCCTATCAAAACACATTTTACATACTCATTTTCAATCGTAGACTTTCCAGTACATTTTATTTTATCTTTTTATTTATCTTAATTTTATCTTTTTCATAAGTGCTCATACTGAACACACCAGTATAATCTATACTATAATTTAAGGTGTAAGTAAAAAAAAAAATTCAATCTGTCATCAGAAAAATGTTAGGAAGAATCACAGAACACTTTAGAAAAAATCAGCACAATTCAAGTCTGTTCATGTTGTGCCATTATACATTAAATTAATAAAATATCTCTTAAAATTGTTTCATTTTCCCCAAATGCCAGCAATATTTTATTTAAACATTATCATGTATGTATGAAACTACATTGGGAAGTATTCCAGCAGAATATTTCAGCAGAAATAAGAACCATAACTTTTGGTCACAATCAAATTATGTGCATGTCACTTCAAAAACCAGCCTATTGGGATTACTCAAAGTGAAGACTGCTATGTTAAAAACCATCTGTATATGAAGGCAATCACCATATTATTTTATGTTATATTATTTACAATCTCCAACTAACATAATTTATATGCGTAGTTACCAGTTTTATATTTTACTCCATCTAAAAGTTGTGACCAAATATTGCAATGGGCATTTAAGTTGTGACAAATGCAATGGCTTAGCAAAGACATCATGAAAAATCATGGTTTAATATATCTATGGTGAGTGTAATTGTTGGGACCCAGGCCATTTAGGACTGTCAGCTAATCACTGGGAACAGACAAGAGATGAGGGCAAGGGCACAGGGGACACAATTGGCATGATATGGCATGAAGGCATGATGCCAATTCCAGGTTTTCATACCAATCACATAAAGTTTCTGGCAATTCCTAAACTAGTGTGACATCACTTCTAGGTTTTCACTGGAAGGGACATCATGTTATTACACCAATAGTGATTTTTTAAAAATTATTTTTTTTTTCTTTGCTGGTTGACAGCAGTGGCAGGAAGCAGGATTTTCAAAAGCACACCTGGAAACACTAAGGGCACTCCATGAATTGTGGTTCATTAGGGTCTGTCAAAATAGTTTCCAAAATAAAATTTGATGTTAGTTGATTAAACTTAGTTAGTCTGAAATATGGTTTTGCATGATGTGTGAATGCAGACATTCTGGCTTATTCCCAAAAACACTCTTGGGTTACAGAGAAAAGGCAGAGAAACAAGAATTTTCAAGGAAAACTATGAAATTATCATCTGCAATCTAGATCCTGATTTCACAAGGTAACCATGGTTATATGTTAAGTCTGAGCTAACTTACAGGTTAAATTTTAGAAAAATGCAGGATAAATTTCTTTATGGAAGTTGTATCCATGAAGAAGTTTGTTTTAGTATTTAGAGAGCAGACTGAATAGACACAATATCTCTTTTCAGAGGGGAGAATTGTGTTTGGTACGTTGGGAATCTTACAACAGACCACTTAATCCATTACTACTAAAAGGTGGAGCCCAGTAAATGCAGGTGCAAGCTTCTATTTCAGTAAGATTTGTACTAGATTAAAGATGGCCTGAATTGAATCAATAACTGCATCAGTACTTGTGCTGCTAAGAAATATTTTCCAGAGTTTGTTAGCCTGCATTAGTGTTTTCCATTGATGAATTAGAGGTATGTAGTACATTTAAGTGGAATAATTCATCTGAGCAAAGGAGCAATAGTATGGTATCCTAGGCCATTCAGAGTCTTCTGAAGTGAAATTAATTTGATTAACAACCTTTTGTTAATCCAAGGCCCTAAAATCATCCAGCTATCCTCAACCAGGGCCAGAGCTTTTTTGGCCCTGGCATGGTGGAACTCTCTGTCTAGTAAGACCTATGCCTTGCAGGACTTGGCCCAATTCTTCAGGGCCTGTAACATGGAGATGTTCCGCCAAGCCTATAGTTGAGGACAGCAATTACATAATAGCTGGCCTCCCCTTTCCTTCCTTTCCTTTCCCCCTCCCCTTTCGCTTCCTTTTCTCCTTTCCCTTCCCTTTCCCTTTTCTGTTTTTCCTTTTCCTTTTAGTTTTTCTGTCTCCTTCCCTCTTGGAGCAATGTGATCGTTGCTAGCTATTGCCATTTTTTTGGCCTACCGGCACAGCATGGTGTAGTGGTTAAGAACGGTGGTTTGGAGCAGTGAACTCTGATCTGGAGAACCGGGTTTGACTCCCTGCTCCTCCATAAGAGGGGTGGAGACTAATCTGGTGAACCAGGTTGGTTTTCCCACTCCTCCACATGAAGCCAGCTGTTGACCTTGGGCTAGCCACAGCTCTTCGAGCTCTCTCAGCCCCACCTACCTCACAGGGTGTCTGTTGTGGGGAGGGGAAGGTGACTGTAAGCCGGTTTGATTCTTCCTTAAGTTGTAGAGAAAGTTGGCATATAAAAACCAACTCTTCTTCTGAATGATCTCTCCCTAGTTGAGATGGGGAGGGTAATAGTTTAGGGTGCCATCTGTATATATTGTATTAATTTAGATTAGGTTTTTATGGTTGAAATTACATGTTTTAACTTTGTATTCACACACACACACACACACAGTATGCTGTTAGCAACTCTGAGCCCAGCTCTACTGGGAAAGGGCAGGGCACAAATCAAATCAAAATAAAATAAATATCTCTAATTCAACTAAAGTTCACTGATCTGAATGACTATTCTGTGGAAGTGATTTTTTAAAATATTTTGTTTCTTTCACAGTAAATTCTGAATCTTTTGGGCTACCTTTGGTTAATTTATAAATGAAATTATTTTGAATGTGAAGACAGACTTTCATGGTGCACTAATGAAACAATGGCATATACTTAGGGTTGCCAAGTCCCCACTCACCTTTGGCAGCAGGTTTCTTTAGAGTTGTGTGTGTGCGTGCGCATGAGACCACTCAGAGGTGGCTGGCGTGCAGGGCTGCCGCTCGCCCTGGGGAGGGCGAGGGAAGGTTCCCTGCTGGTGCTCTCGCCTGAAGCGGACAACCTGCGCACCCCAGGGAGAGCGAGGGAAGGTACCCGGCTGAAAAGCACGCCTGAAAAGGGCACCCCGTGCGCCCCGGGGAGGGAGAAGGAAGGTTCTGGGCTGCTGCACACGCCTGAAAAGGGCAGCCCGCTCACCCCAGGGAGGGTGAGGGAAGGTTCCCGGCTGGCGCGCACGCCTGAAGCAGACAGCCCGCATGCCCCGGGGAAGGCGAGGGAAGTTTCCCGGCTGGCGCCCGGGCTCTGCACATGCACTATTGCCCGCCGACCCTCAGCTGGTCGGCAGGCAGAAGGGCACTTTACTGGGGGTTGGCCCACCACCAGTGGGCACCTGGCAACCCTACATATACTGGCAAAACTGATTTTGAAACGTGTAATGGCAATTTCAATATTTCAGATGAACAAATTAAATCATCTAACTACCTCAAATTTCTAGCGTCCAGCAAGGTGTTTTATTTAATTTTATTTATTCAAAGAACAAACGAACAACTTTACAAAAAGCAATATACAAAGTCTACAACTAAAACAACCTACCTATTTAAAATATTGTCTAAACATAATCATTTGTATCCATCAGAGATACAGCAAATCAAGCCATACGTCATTAAGAAGGCATGCCTAAATCTTAAAAGTTTTAACTTGCTTAAATGGAAAAAGAGAGCCAGCATGATGTAGTGGTTAGTGTGTTAAACAAGGACCTTTGAGAATCAGGTTTGAATTCCCACTTCGCAATGGAAGCTTCCTAGGTGACCTTGGGCTAGTCTCAGCTTAACTTACCTCACAAGGTAGTTGTGAGGATAAACTGGAGGATAATTTTGTAGGCCACCTTCGGTCCCCATTGAGGAGAAAAGTGGGATATAAATGAATGAATGGATGGGTAGATGGATGGATGAAGAGCCTCCTATTAGGTACATTCCATAACTCTGGAACAATATCAGAAAAGGTTCCTTCTTCTCATGGAGGCCACTCTTGACTCCACATAGGACAGCCTTTAGTGATTTCTATTGTTTTTAAACACACTGTTCTGAATGAATGTGCACAATTCTAGGCACTAGACATTCTAAATAAATGTGTCTGTCATCTCTTGATGCTTTGCAATTAATGGACAAAAGGCATGAAGGAGAAAAAAAAGGAAGAGGAACAACAGGAATGAAAAAGAGAGACTGAAATAGCATTCAGTTACAGAAGAGGCAAGGTGTGTGTGGGGGGGAACGGTGAGAATCTAGTAGTACATTTTTTGCCAACTCATAGGTATTGAGTAGGAGGTAGCAGTGACTAAACCAGAATCAAGGGACTTTGGAAGTGTGTATCCTGAATAGAAAAAGTGAACTAGGAGAAATAAGAACAAAGTAGTGAAAGGAAACATTTTCTATTGAAACAGCACATTTTCCATTTCCAAATTCTACCTTATCTATAAAGAGTGTTGTTGTTGCTTACTACCTCTGTGATCAGATTCTTGCTCGTTTTTGCAAGTGATGTAAAGGCCACCTCCATGGACAATCCTTGCTTACAACTTGAAAGATTCAGTTTCTTTGGGAAAGAGTAAAGATGTTCAGAGCTATTCTTGTGTAATTCTTTCTGCCTTGTATAATTTGTTTATCTGCCTTGTCTGTCTCATTGTATTTCAAGGACTATTGGCACACACAAAAAAATCCTTAATGTATCAGAAATTAATTTCCTCAATGGTTACTGGGGAAAAGAACATTAGCCTACAGGGTTAATTTTATGGTTTTAGTGCATTTGTTATTTATCATCCTCAGTTTATGGGGAAAAATTAGAGTTATTACCCATTAAATTATCCATGAAAATCTGACACTACTCTAGACCAAACAAACCCTGGGGCTTGCTAATTTTCCCAGTATGAAACATCTGTAACTTCAGCTAGAAAGAACTTAACACTGTCTAATTAAATTTACAAGATTTACAAGGTTCAGATACACTATTAGAGACCTCAACATTAGATCAAGAGTTTAAATTTGCACTTATTTTTAATGTAGTTTAAAATATTTTAATTGGGGCCGTATGTTCCTAAGGTCTGTGGGGTTTTAACTGGCACCGGCTGCCAAATTGTTTACCATATTCGGTAGCAGTAGGGGTAGAAGAAAATGTTCTCCTTGCTTAACTGGGAAGAGGCACTCTTCAACTTCAGTAATTAAAAATATTTTATTGAAAATGATGGGGTAATTATAAGGTTATTTTCATGTCCTAATTTGATGTGAGGGAATTTTAAACCAACAAAAACCTACTCAAGCAAAAAAATGATCAGCCTACAACATTCCCAGAGAGTGAAGTAATGTGAATGCTGGTTGCGGCGGAGAGACAGCATCTTGGTATGGTTGTTGACTCTTTTGATGAGCCTGCTGCTCTCTTTGCTTGGATTCATACATAGACTCTCTATTATTATTTGTAGCGCCTTGACGTATTTCATAAACACTAGTCAGATCAATTAATATCCATAGATTTTACATATCTAAACAGTCAAATTTGCTGTCTGTCGTTCAGCAAGATTGGCAAATTAATCCTGGAATGCTTTCATGCAGCTGAAATTTGTTCCAGATAGATTGGGGTGAGGGGTTGAACAGTATATTATCTGACATATCAACAGACATTTATGAACTCACTTCTAAGACATATATTGAAGACAGAAACCATGGTGCCTTTATTTGAATTCATGTTAATAAACAATGACACAAAAAGCTGGGATTTGGTACATGGGCAGATACTTTGAATGGTGTTCAGCTGAACAGAAGTATACATCTTTGCTGAAAATGTGGTGAAACGTTGTGCGTATTGTAATGTGCTTTTTTTAAAAAAGCTGGAGCAACAGCTATGGTACAGTTTTGTTGGGCCATGTGCTTTCATTGGCTACATTTTACTTTGAAATATTATCCTATGTATGTATACAAAGAGAAGGTTGGTCTGGAGCAGGTCCAAACAACGGGTGACATGCTTAGAAACTATAAATAGAACTATGAATAACTCTATTTTTAAAAGTATGTAATTATCACAAAAGTTGATAACTTGAAAGCACCATGTACACTAGAAAATGCAACAGAATGGATAACTATTACTAAGTTTTGTGTAGGATACCATATTTTATACAAGGCATACCAAACAAGGGCAGGGCTGCTATGGTTTGGGCCCTGCTCATGAATTTCCTGGTCTGAGTAGCCACTATTAGAGATAGGGTTACCTGCTCCAGGTTGGGAAATATCTGGAGATTTTGGGGGCATAGCCTGAGGAGGGAGGGATTTGGGGAAGGAAGGGACTTAAATGGGGTGTAATGCCATACAGTCCACCTTCCAAAGTGGCCATTTTCTCCATGTGTACTGATGTCTGTTTTCTGGAGATCAGTTGTAATCCCAGGAGATCTCCAGCCACCACCTGGAGGTTGGCAACCCTAGTTAGAGACATTGAGAGGACTCCAGAAGTGGCAATCTGCTAATGGAAGGAGTCCTATTCATTGAATACAATTTTCCCTCTATGAAGTGTTGGATTCATCCCAGAATGCTGGCCTAGTTAAGACCTTGGTTTGATAGAATTGGCCTTTTTGTTTTCTTCATAGTGGCTATCTATGTAATAACTAATTTAATTTGCTATTCAAAATCATTATTATCCACAAATAAATGTGGATATATGTTTTATATGTGTTTTATATGACTCATCAAGGTGGTCCAGGCAAATATTTAAAGAGATTACTTAACATTGCTCTTGATCATCTCATCTCCTTAGGGATCCTGACATCAAGCATTTCATTTCTAAATTGCAAACAGTATTGATTTTTAAGAATAACTGACACTTTCTTTGATTTTATAGAATTATTAGCATTCTGAAGCTGACACTTTCAGGTCAAGATGGAGGAGTGAACACAGGCTGTCTAATCCTATAATAATAATTATATGGTGTCATGGAAGTTTGTTTTCCTACATTAGAATAATTACACTATACTTTCTCTTAAAATATATTTCAGGACACTAGGGAAGACAGAATATTTGCCAACTAATTGTTGTTTGCTAAACAGATTGGATTGAAATACTAATCATAGACATTTATGTCTGAAATGTTACGTTATCCTTTCAGTTTGAAAGATTTTGGGTTTCAATCTTGGAGGCAAGCTATAGCCTTTGTATAGTTCCATAATAGTATTTCCCATTAAAAACAAGAACAAAAAAATACAGAAGTAGTTGTGGGGGCTGTGATTTAAAGGGAAAGACCAGCATAAGGGAGAGTGGTCATTTAATTCCTCCCTTGCCCTTTCCATTGGAAGCTATATCCCCACTCCTGCCTTTTCTTACCTGTGCTGGTAAAAGTAGTCATAAATTTTCTCCATCATGAAGTAAAAGCAGCTACAATTAATAATTAGTAAAATTAATAAATAGAGACAGCGTGGTGTAGTGGTTAAAAGTGGTGGACTGTAATCTGGAGAAGTGGGTTTCATTCCTCACTCCTCCACAAGAGCAGCAGACTCTAATCTGGTGAACCAGGTTTGTTTCCTCACTCATAAGCGTGAAGCCCTTTGGGTGGCTTTGGGCAGTTCTTTTAGAGCTCTCTCAACCCACCTACCTCACAGGGTGTCTGTTGTGGGGAGGCGGATTGCAAACCGTTTTGAGACCAACTATTCTTCTAATAATAATAAAAATAGAATTGCATATGATATGTAGTTCCAGCCTTGGTTTCTTTTTTTCTTGAGCCACAATGATAGCATTTGTACTTCATTTATCTAGGGTTTTTCTCCTGCCTTAGCAATTCTTTTCCTTCAGCTTCACCATAAAAAAATACAAACAATATATAGTATTCTCACTCTTACACTAAGCTGAACGCACTCTCAAGAAAACAATGAAAAGGTTCTTTGCAATAATAAAGTGAAGTGCTTTTAGGATTTTTTTTTTTTTACCTTTCTGTCACTTGAGCAAAATTAAATACTTCAATCAGAAATTTCAGAAACTGAGAAGGAAGCATGCTTTATATATGAAAGCATTTGTCAGTGTGTACAATAAATGCATTTATCACTCAAACAGGAATGGATGAGACTATTACAACATAGTTTCAGGTGTCAGTAGCAACGGTTGAAAGTAAAGATTGATTGGTATAGCAATACCTTTTTCCCTTGGGAAGAAAGGGATGCAATTAGAGTAGAAAGAACATCTTTCATTTCGCTTTATTGAAAAAAATTATGAAAATATTTGGCAACCATCCTCTAGTAAAATGTGATATCACATTGTATATATATCCTGTCTGTTTTTTTTTTTTTTTTTTTTAAGAATAGGACCATGTTTAGAATTCAGGGTTACCAACTATATCTTAAGGAAGAATGCAATCTGATTTGATATTCCAATGGTAAGTTAAAATAATAGAGTATAAGCTTTAAGCCAAAGAGAGAGAGAGAAGGTAGCAGCTGCACCAGCCTTTCTACCATGGGTGACTAATAGGGTTGCCAGGTCCCCCCTCTCCTCCGGTGGGGGATTTTTGGGGTGGGGATTGCACACACACAGCTGTGAGCGAAGCGATCCTGTCACTTCCAGTTTATTTATGGAAGTGCTGCAGTGCAATGGGACGATTTACCACTCAACCCCCCATTTGAGTGGTAAATTGTTCCTTTGCACTGCGGTGCTTCTGGAAGTAAACTGGAAGTTACAGGATCCTGTAGCTTGTGGCTACATTAATTATTGTTATAATTATTGTTATCCGCCCTGAGCCTGGCTCGCTGGGGATGACGGCGGGTTATAAATTTGAATAAATAAATAAATAAATAAAATATGCATGCACACATATGCATGCTGTGAGTCGGCTGATGGATTGGCGGGCAATTGCCCACCATTCCAAGCCACTTGGCAACCCTAGTGACTAGGTATAATCACACTTTGAAGACTGTACTGGAGTTCTGTAGGTCAAGGTCAGCATCTTTAATTCTGTCAACAAGGTTTAAAGGTGCCAGGAAACACTACTTAGTGTTTGTATAGTAGAATCAGTGTGCTGCAATGGATAAACTAGGAGGGGACAGTAGGATTCAAATACATCCTCGACCAAGAAACTCACTCTGTAACAAAATATTGTCGAGGCTTTCACGATCAGAGTTCATTGGTTCTCGTAGGTTCTCCGGGCTGTGTAACCGTGGTCTTGGTATTTTCTTTCCTGACGTTTCGCCAGCAGCTGTGGCAGGCATCTTCAGAGGAGTAACACTGAAGGACAGTGTCTCTCAGTGTCAAGTGTGTAGGAAGAGTAATATATAGTCAGAAAGGGGTTGGGCTTGAGCTGAATCATTGTCCTGCAAAAAGTAACAAAGGTGATGTGCTAACCATTGTCCTGTAAGTATCAAGATAATGTGCTAATGAGGGTGTGATCAACAATAGCCATGCAGATTAGCTTTGGATTTCACACATTAACAGATCACTTCAGGATACAATGGTTCCATATTAACATACCACACCCTCATTAGCATATTATCTTGATACTTACAGGACAATGGTTAGCACATCACCTTTGTTACTTTTTGCAGGACAATGATTCAGCTCAAACCCAACCCCTTTCTGACTATATATTACTCTTCCTACACACTTGACACTGAGAGACACTGTCCTTCAGTGTTACTCCTCTGAAGATGCCTGTCACAGCTGCTGGCGAAACGTCAGGAAAGAAAATACCAAGACCACGGTTACACAGTCACTCTGTAACCTTAGATCAGCTACTGTCTCGCAGCCAAACCTACTTCACATTGTGAGGATCATATAGAGGAAGAGAGAACCATGCATGCCATCCTAAACTCTCCTCAGCCCACTTTAGTTAAAGCAGGGTTTCCTGATTTATTCTGTGTAGAACAGCTTGTATATTGCCTCTAAGAGCACTCAGAACGTTCACCCCCCTGTGACCCACTAAGGGGTGAATCTACTAAGGGTGCCTTCTATCTTTGCTAGGTTTTTTTCCTGATTAAGCATGGTATTTGGGTAGTACACCCCACTCCTCAAAGGAGAGACAAAGGCATGGACCTAATTCTTAGGGTTGTCAGGTCCCTCTTCACAGCTGATGGGAGGTTTTTGGGGTGGAGCTTGAGGAGGGCGGGGTTTGGGGAAGGGAGGGATTTCAATGCCATGGAGTCCAATGGCCAAAGCGTCCATTTTCTCCAGGTGAACTGATCTCTGTCAGCTAGAGATTAGTTTGAATAGCAGGAGATCTCCAGCTATTACCTGGAGGTTGGCAACCCTACTAATTATCTCCATTTTTGTTTGTTTGTACAATATGTTTACCGGCCTTCTTGCCAAAGAGACCAAGTCTATATTACCTAGTTTGGTTTTTATACTTGTGCCATATTTCACTTCCTTGCTTTTAGAGTCAGTATAACATCTGAAAATTGTTTCACTGTTTACCCCTGTGAATTCTGGCATCTTCCATTACCTGTTTGCACACAGGAGTCATAGTTCTAGGGTTCCCTCTTATGCTGGAGGCTGTGGATTGTACAAGGACTGTGGACTTGGTATCTACAGGTGCTTTTCTTCTTGTGTACATTTTCAGGAGACACAGTTTCAGCACAGCAGCTCCTATCTTGCTGCTATGGTACTAGTTTGTTTCCTTTTAGGGAATCTTTAGCACCCACCACTGTGGCTTATGTTCTGCTCACAAGCAGGAACCAAATAATTGAACATACATCTCAATTGATAATAAGCAGCTTGTGGGTTTCTGTTTAGAGGGTTACTTCCTGCATTTGTATCCAGGAATTGACCATTAGCTATGAACATAGTTTCAGAGGGTAACCATGTTGGTCTGCTGTAGAACAGTTAGATTTGAGTCCAGTAGCACTTTAGAGGCCAACAAGAGTTTCCGGGTATAAGTTTTCAAGAGTCAAAGCTCTCTTCATCAGACAGGAGTACAAATGGAGATCTCGAAGTCTTTTTACCTCAGTCAGAAGGTGAGAGGGGTATTGTAAAGAATGCTTGTAAAGGACACAGAAGTACAATGTGTATTGTAATCAGCTTGATTAGAGCAGGGGGGAAATGCTTTGGGGCTGATAATTAGCATCTGTAGTGAGATAAGAAATCCATGTCCCTGTACAGCCCTAGGGGATCCATTTTTCTAAACTTGTGAATGAACTCAAGTACAGCAATCTTGAGTTGTAATTTCCCCTTTAAATTTCTTTGTTTGGGGACTACCACTCTTAGGGCAGCAATGGAATGACATGGAAGATTAAAATGTTCTCCCACTGGTTTTGAGTGTTGTGGTTTCTAATGTTGGATTTATGTCCCTTGTTCTTTTGTGTAGTGACTGACCTGTTTGTCCCATGTAGAGAGTGGAAGGGCATTGCTGACATTTGATGGCATATATAACATTGGAAGATGAACAAGTGAATGAACCTGAGACGGTACGGCTGGTGTTGTTAGGTCCGGTATTGTGTTGTCAGAGTGGATATGGGGACAGAGTTGGCATCTTGGTTTGTTGCAGGCCCTGGTCCCAGAGTCTATGTCCATGTTTGGAAGAGTATTGCTGTGGGTGAAAAGTTGTTTGAAGTTAGGAGGCTGCCTGGAGGCAAGTAAACATTTGCCTCCCAATGTCTCTGAGAGAGGAGTATTGTTGTCCAGCATAGGTTGTAGGTTGTTAATGATGCTTTGAATGTGTTTGAGCTCAGAGCTGTATGTGACCCCCAGTGGTGTTCTATTGTTGTTTTGTTTGGACCTATCTTGTAGCAGGTTTTCTGTTGGTATCATTCTGGTTCCCTACTACATCAGGTGGGTATTGTCATTCCAAGAATTTCTGTTGTAGATCCTGCAGGTGAGAATCTCCCTTGCTTCTTCTTCTGGGAAAACTGGACACAGAGTCATGAGCAGCCTTCTTCACCAGTTTAGGCTGCTTTATTTCTAGGGTTGCCAGGTCTCTCTTCACTACCGATGGAAGGTTTTTGGGGTAGAGCCTGAGGAGGGTGGGGTTTGAGGAGGGGAGGGACTTCAATGCCATAGTGTCCAATTGCAAAAGCGGCCATTTTTTACAAGTGAACTGATCTCTATTAGTTGGAATAGCAGGAGATCTCCAGCTATTACTTGGAGGTTGGCAACCCTATTTATTTCTAAATGGGGCTTAAAACAAATGAATGGAAAATCGATTGACTTCTCATATTGTAGCACTATTACCTTTGGGAACTACCTCCCTTGTTTTTTGAACTAGATATTTTTTCCCTCTAAAAACAACCCCTCGTTCTTCAAATGGAAGGTTTTATGCAATGCTATCACTTAGAAGGCATTTAAAAAAAAAAAGTGAGGTGAATCAGTATTCCAGACAGCCTCTGGTCCTATCCTGGCTACAGCCCTGACTGCACAGTTTACTTTTTATTTGTATGGAGTGGAAGGTAAGACTTTGCTCTGGCAGCAAGAGGAAATATAACAATATAGATCCCACAGGACATTGTGTGATATCAGGCATATTGCAGATGAATCTACAGCTGTATTGGAATAACCAAGCAGTTGTGCAGGAAGTTGTGGACAGGAGTTATAAATTAATACACCATCTATATTTCACCCCATCTGCAACTCATGGAAAAAAGCAATATAGATGCTCTTTAGAATTATTGTAATAACCAGAATTAAAATGCATCTAGGGATCGACATAAACCAAAAAACTATAGATACCGTAACCTCTCAATACTTTCTTTTTCCTTTAGGAGGTTCAAGACACTGTGGTAAACGGCGAGTATATTAGGAGTGAATAATAGCTTTTGGAGCAAGGACTCCTGAGCTAACTGATTGCTTAAGGGTGACAAATGTAATTTATAGTGTACTTTTCTCCCTTAACACACTTTTCCTTCTATTAATACATATGAAGACAAATTGCTATATCTATTTATTATGTAGTTTACAATACAATCATGATATTAAGCAAAATAAGACTATTTACCAAAGAGAGAAGATGATAAAAATGAAATAGATTATTCTAGGACACTCCATTAAGTAGAAGGCTTCACTGACCTCTAAAGATGAGGTGCTTCGACAATTTTTTATTCAGATGAATGGAATACATTGGTCATTTATTTTAAAAACTATGGGGAAATCAAAGGAAAAGCTATTTACATGTACCTAACTTTTTGCAAATTTCAGAACCTAATTCTACACTGAACTTGTGACATGGCAAAATACTGGTTAAATTATGTATTTATTCCTTCTGTTTCAAATGATAGGAGGTACTGCAGCCTTTGGTGGGGAGAACCCAACCAGCTTTAACTCTGGTGAGAAAGGGAGGAAGGCTATGTTGGGTGTAATGGGATCTATATGGACAAAAGCCATGTTGGACACAGGCTGTAATTAGGAGGGGAATCAGCCAAGATTGAGCAAAAAACCGGGATGGAGTCAACCCTAATTTTTTATTCTGCCTCTTCCTAGGGTACTAGTGCTGAGAACAGAATTCTGAAAGAAAGTTATCGGTTATTGTGTATCTTGTAATAAGGATTACAGTTATCTTCTTTTATATCTTCTGAAGCAGACTCAGTACCATTATTGATGACTAGATCTATAGGTTGTATACCTGATTGACAGGTATGATTCCTTAATAGTGATCTAAGGTAAAGAGGCAACGTTGTTGAATCATGAAGATTCTTTTTATTGCTTAGTTCAATATATTAAAAAACAAGCTCTAAAGCATAAGACAGAGTATAACAGAATATAGGCAGAGTCACAACAGGCTATTTGTAAAAATTTGCACAGAGTATACAGATCATAATATGCACAAAATACAATTTCATACGTACCAGCCACCGCCCGGGAGATCTGTGAAAGACCTCCAAATTCTAAACAATTCCAGGCCACTTTTATACATTTTGACATGGGAAACCTAATCTGTTTTACTTTTATGGCACTTTCTCAAGGGTCTTCATTCTTTCTCAAAACAATGTTAAACCTTCTAAAATTCTCTCATGACATTATTCTAATCCCTTTCACCTGTTTCGCACCTCACAAGGTTTCTTTATATGGCCAGAGGCAAGGTTTGCCGATATAATCCGCTCTTCAATGTCAAACCCATCACTCAGAATAAGGTGAGAAAGTCCTAGAAAAGAAGCCTGAAGCATCCTGTAAAGGTCGGTAAAATGAGTACCCAGCTTGCTGGGGGTAAAGGGAAGATGACTGGGGAAGGCACTGGCAAACCACCCCGTAAACAAAGTCTGCCTAGTAAACGTCGGGATGTGACGTCACCCCATGGGTCAGTAATGACCCGGTGCTTGCACAGGGGACCTTTACCTTTAATCTCCATGTTTATACTTAGCGAAGGTTATTGGCTTTCAGCCCAGGCTTTTCTGCTGCCAGTTAATGGTGATGTTATGGCATAAGGTTTTTTCTACTTGCCATTCACTGAGAAGAAATCTAGCTTTTAATTAACATACATTGCATGAATATATATTCTTTAAGGCTAAAATATGACTAAAATATGACTAGCCTACTACACTTCTACCACTATTTACAACAAACAACCCCTGAAGGACACACCCCTGAAGGGCACACCCCTCCCCACACACAAGACTGTTACTATTGGGCAAGATGGATGGAAGAATGAATGCCTAATACTTTCCACAGGAGTAGATGCTGGAATGTGCTACCCCTCCCAAAATTTATCCCAGCAGCTAACAGCATGGGGGGATACTTAACCTTTGCCCTTCCTATCACCAGCCTCCAAGCGCCATCTAAGCTCGTTTCTTATAAATATCTGATCCAAGAAGAGACCATGCACATGCAAACAGGTGTAGTACATGCAGTTCCCTATCCAAATTCAGCAGCCGTGGCCTTAAATCCAAGCTGCACTTACACAGATCAGGAGTCTGGATTTATTCATCCTTATTCTGCCCCTATCAGCCGAGCCAATGTAGACAGCTATATAGCTAGTGTAAATGATGTTGGTTCATTTTGAAACGTTGATATTTTAGACAGCTCAGTAAAATACTTCTATGTAGGCCATTATGTACACCTTGGACTCAACAAAGGTTTTTTGAAAAAATGAGTATTTTCATTGGCAAAGGGCTACTTCCCCAAAATTTCACCTTTACCTGGCTTGTTTGTCCATGCTTGCTCTACCTATGGCAAGAACAGCTCTAAAAGCTTTTGCCCTCAGCTCATTCTCACTAGAGCCAAGCTTCTCCCTGTCCTCAGCTCTGAGCCTGCCTTGCAACAGACTCTTTTTTCTACCCTCACATTCATTCTCTTAAAGGCACAGCAATACAGCAATTTCATTCCATATATCCCCAATAGGGAAAAAGCAACTTCACTGAACATCTTGCCTATCTTAGTTGCTGCCTCCACAAAGTTACTTATACTAGTACCCTATTTAAACTTATTATTTTGGGGGTTGGTTGGAGAGAAAACAAACTCCCAATCCCATTGTCTCCCAAAGCAAAGTGCCCTCTCCCTTTTATATCCAACCTAGCTTAGCGTTCACAGCTGTTACTGCTTGATACTTGCTTTCGCTGTTCAGTGAGGAACACTTAATGCAGTCCACCTGTGTGTTTATGAGTGGACATCACAGTGGAGTGAGGAAGTTCTTCCAGAGACATGGTTGGTGTTTTGGATTGTGCTTGTCAATGTTCTAAGGTATATGGTTAGTAGATAGTGTTCACTGGGAGTCAAAACCTGTCCAGGAATGTGAATGAAAAGTTGGAAAGGGGAGAGATGTTTGTAATGGAACAGCTGGAATGATTGGGTGGGTGGATTTGATTGCATTTGGATATGGATTGTGACAAGTTGTAGAATTTTACCATCAACAATCCTTGATGGTGTAGAAGCACATACTTTCAAATCATTGATTATGTCTTTGTGGTAGAGGAATGATATAGAGACTGTATTCCATGTGCAGAAGTTTGGTAATTATGATAAAGGAATTAGAGATTATGTAAGTGCTTTACTTTTGACTATGATACAAATTCAGGTGAACAGCTAGGTATCCTTTTATCTGGAGAGAATGTACATATCATTGGGAAAAAATAGCTATCTTTTAAAATGTAACCATTGAGACTAGATCCTGAATGTTGAAAGAACTTTATTAATCAAACATGTACAATTCCTATAGTTTTAATGACTGTATTACTGAAATATCTATTGACTGTATATTAAAGCTGTCTGCCTGAGTATGGGTCGTGCATTGAAATGAGCAGCAGATGGTTATTTTCTTTCATTGTTTTGTGAGGAAAAGATTAATGCCAGCCTGCCAGATTACTTTGCTAGCCTTTGAGGAAAGATGGGGCTTAGTGGGCCATTGTGATTCTGAGAGTATTCAAAGCTTTCTCACCTTTGCAGCCAATAATAAACAAGTGGGTGATACAGTGAGGCTGGGTGCCACAGTTAGCTGAGATGGCATCTAAGTTTCTGGTGGGAGGAGGAAGAAAGAGAGACAGCCAGGATTTGCCCACAGAAGCCTGATCATCTTTGGGCACAATTCTAGCTTCATTAACTAACTCAAACTAAAATAAACCATATCTTTGTGTTATGTCTGAAGTGAGTCAGTCAGTGTGTCTCAAGAAATTTCTACTCATGAAGATGAGCTAAATCCTGTATGTCTTGGAGTTTGGCTTTTCCAAGTCTGTTAGCCTTGTATAGCTATCGTTCATCTCTAGGTGAATTTCTATTTCAAAATGGGGCTTCAAACAGCTGAATGGATGTTCAGTGATTTGTCATATTATAGCACCATGACTCTGGGAGTGTGCGCTCATATTTTTAAACCAGCTTCAAACAAGATGGCTGGATGCATATCTAACATTCAGAAGGCTTGTTTAGCACTTTTCTGTATTGCATACAGAGTAGGGATGGTGACAATTTTGGGTTTGGGTGAGGTGAGAGAGTTTTCATTATGAACAAGGCAAAACTTTCTCCAGATTCACTCACCAAACTCAAACCCAGCTCATAATAAGGTTCATATCAGCTTCTAAGACCTACTTGCCAGCTCCCCCTTCTTTTTTGAGAGAAAAAAGCTATCCATGAAAAGGGTACTGACATCAGGCTTCACAGCGATGGCAAAGGCTTCTCCTTAGCTGGTAATGATCCACCCCACATTTCATCAGAACTGTATTTTTCCTTACTATCTTCAGTGAGTTCTACATCCCCTCAGGGGACACAGTAGGGTTGCCAGCCAGGCCCTGGAACCCAGTGAGAGATAGGGAGCAGGGCCATGGAGGCAGCAGCATCACCCATAGGGTTGCCAGGTGCCCACTGGTGGAGGGCAAACCCCTGGTAATGTGCCCCTCTGCACGCCGACCAGCTGAGGGCTGGCAGGCAATCGTGCACACGTGTGCCGACGCGGCACTTTTGGTTCACAACCAGAAGTGCCGCCTCACGAGGAGCTTTAGACCACTCAAATTCAGTGGTAAAGGGTCGCTGCGGCCCTTTACCACTCAAACTAAGAGTTTGAGTGGTCTAAGGCTCCTTGCAAGGCGGCACTTCCGGTTGTAAACCAAAAGTGCCGCATTGGTGTGCCCGCGAGCACGCTCACAAGCCCACACACAAGATCGCCATAGAAACCTCCTGCCGAAGGTGAGTGGGGACCTGGCAACCCTAATCACCCATTATGTGACATCACTTCTGTAGAAACTGGAAGTAATGTCACATTGCTTTAGGAATCTCCAGAAACTCTATCCTGGAATAGAGCTTTTTGCTTGTTCAGGAAGAAACTGACAAGGTAGACCACGCTTTTCCCAGGAGTTCTTGGAAAGCATCAACCATTATCCAGTAGAGCCATGGTTCCCAACCTTTTAAAGTATGAAATTCCCTTTTTAACATCAAATTTTCATTCCCCCCCACCACGTTAGTAGTTGTACTATTAGTATCTGTGACTGAGAAAATATATAATGGTTGAAAGATCAAAATGACAAGTGAGAGCCCACAAGGACTTATGAGAGGCATTCCTTTCCCCCCTTCCCCAGTATTTTCTATATTCTTTTTCTGGAAGACCACATAGCTTCTCTGCTTTTCCTACTTCCTTCTTTCCCTCCAAGTGGGGCCTGGAGATCTCCTGGAATCAAAACAGAGATGTCAAATATAAAGATCAGTTCCCCCTTAGGGTTACCTGCTCTAGGTTGGGAAATTCCTGAAGATTTGGGGGTGGACCCTTGGAAAAAGCAAGTGTTGTGGGTCAGCCTGCTATCACCTTGGAGGAGGAGGTAGAGGAAGTCAGCCCCAGGCTGACAACAAAGAAGCAGTCACAAGCAGAAGCTGTTGCACCATGCACTCAGCCCTCCAGCTCAGGAATTCAAGCCATGCCTGAAACCCAGCAACTGTCAGCCTCACTACTGAGGTCACTGGAGCCTATAGAACAAAGGAGGAGGCATTTACAATGGGAACTCCAGGAAAGACGAAGAAATGGCAGATTGATGGCTTAGTATAGATCAATCCCTGATAGCAGCACTGAGGCAATGCAAGGCTGATGAACTACATCAAGCTTAGAATGCAGAACTAACTACAGCTGCCTTATCTGACCCAGCAAGATAATGCCCTCTTTAAGCAGCCAGCAAAGAGAAGTGGGAGCAATGTGTGGGAGCAATGTGACACCAACTCTTCTATGCCTGCTTTCATAGTTGTGCTGTACTTCAGACTCTCTGAGAATCCGGTCTTTTCTGGACCTGGCCAGATTGATTCGCTTTCTCCTGCTTTGACGGTTTGGACTCGGAATTATCTGTGTTTGACCTTGGACTGCATCCACTGACCTGTCTCCTGCTAGTTACCTGATTCTTGACAGCGAGGTTTGGGGAGGGAAGCAACCTCAGCATGGTATAATGCCACAGAGTCTATCTTCCAAAGCAACCATTTTTCTCCAGGGGAACTGATCTCTGTCATCTGAAGATCAGTTGTAATTCCAGGTGATCTTCAGTCCCCACTTGGAATCTGGCAGCTCTAGTTCCCCAGGAAGAAATGGCTGTGTTGGAGGGTGGAATCTATGGCATTATACCCCACTGAGGTCCCTCCCCTCTGTGAACACCATCCTCCAGGCTCTATCCCCCATATTCTCCAGGAATTTCCTAACCTTGAGTTGGCAATGCTATCTCTTTCCCACTGAACAGCAAACCTACCTTTATCTGCCCCCCTGTCTTCAGCTCCCAGCAGCCTCTACCTAGGAAAACTATGGTGAGGTTGTGTGGTGCCAACCACTGGGCCAGGCCCACTTACATGGCAGTGAACCCTCAAGGACTTATGGGGTGGCACCTCACTTTGCCCTGTATCCACATCCCCACACTATTTCTTCTTTCCCTCCTCCTGGCAGCCTGCATATTCTCTCCCCTTTCCCTGTCTCGTTCTCTTCTTAGCCATTCACCAATGTACCTTTTATCTGCCTCCCATCTAGAGCTGTATTTATTATTTATTTATTTAATTTATACTTCACCTTTCTCCACAGTAGGAACGAAAGCACCTTACAATATTCTCCTCTCCTCCTTTTTATCTGCACAACAACCCTGTGTGGTAGATTAGGCTGAAAGAATGTGACCGGTCCAAAATCACCCAGTGAGCTTCCACAGAAAGATGGGGATTCAAGCTTGCATCTCCTAGATGCTACCCTGAACCTCTAACCACTGTACCACACTGCCTTTCACAGGGTGGCTGCTGTTGAAAATAGCAAGCAGTCCAGCCTAGTTGAGTCATGCATGTTGGGTGGTATTAAGTCACCCAAATATCGCTTCCAGGCCTAGGGTTGCCAACCTCAAGTGGGACTTAGAGACCTCCCACAATTACAACGGAACTCCAGACAATAGAGATCTGATCCCCTGAAGAAAATGGCTGCTTTGGACAGTGGACTCTATGGCATTATGTTCAGCTGAGGCCTCTCCCCTCCGCCACCCCTGCCCTCCTCAGACTTCACCACAAAATCTCCAGGAATTTACCAATGTGGAGCTGGCAACCCTAGGCCTGGCCCCATGGTGCCCTCCCTCAAAGGCAAAATAGACCTGGAAAAGGCCCTGCCCCTCCCCTGCCTTTTACTCACAGAGGTTGAAGCCTGGAATGGTGTGGTTGCCTAGAAACAGCAACTGAAGGAATCCATTGCTTAAAGCTACAGGCCCTCCTTTTATAATTTTTTTGTTTTTTTAAACCCCCAATGTATTTGTTTTTAGAGTTCACTTTTTTCTACAAACCTGGGGCACTTTTTAGGTTTGCCTTGTCTGTTCATAGCTCCAGTCACCAGATTTAAGTATCCAAAGATTTGGCTGACTTCACTATTAGAATATAACAAGTGGGGATCCGAAAGTGTGTGTGTGTGAACTGCTGTCAAGTCACAGCTGACTTATGGTGATCCCAAAGGGTTTTCAAGGGTTTTAAGGCAAGAGATGTTTGGAGGTAGTTTGCCATTGCCTGCCTCTGCATCATCCTGGTATTCCTTAGAGGTCTTCTATCCAAATACTAGCCAGGGTCAGGGCTGAAAAGTGTGTGACTTCCATGGTGCGAGTGGGGATTCGAACCTGGTTTTACCAGGCCCTAGTCTAACACCTTAGCCTCTACACTACACTGGCTCTCAGGCAGATTCATAGAGCACAAATATTAGACACGGTTCAAAAAGTGCTGAAAATACTGACCAACCTGCCAGCTGCCTCTTGTTTTTAGTGAGGATGGCTGGAGGACTGAAGCCAAGAGGTGTTGGCAATCAAATGGGTTTTCATTCTGGATTTAGCTGTTGAACTACGGAAGTCCTGATGCAAGCAGCGTAGGGCAGAAGACTGGGAATATGGCACTGTAGTCAAATGCAATGTTGTACAGGGTGGTATGAGAAATAAATCTGATTAAACAGTACACAGATGTGTGATCTTGCTACATACGCTCCAGAAGCAGCGTTTACATTTTAATCAGCAGACAATTACAGCATTCTTTAGTATGGATGAAGTTGATGGATGTAGTGTCCTTCAGTTCTTCTATATACTTACCAAAGATCTTGTCTGAATAGGGGTGGTTTTATTCATACGTGTGCTGATATTTCAATAGTGATCAAGGTTGTGCAGGGAAGAGATTCTTAGCATTCATTGGTTTAATTATTGCAAAACAACTTCCTTTTCTATTGCTAGTAAAAAAAAAAAACTGAATAGAAGGTGAGATCCTGAAATTCCAGGATCTGACAAAATGTTGTTTGAAATGCATAAAATAAAGGAAACTTTAACTTGTAGCCTTCAGCTATTTTTTCCCCTTTTTGAAGAGGGAGAAATATAAGGGAGAAATGCATTTTCTGTCTGAGATTCTACCATCTAGCTCCTTCTAGTGGATCATTAGTAGAACTTCAAGATCTTACCAAATAGAAACAAAATGTCCAAACAATCCCAAATGACAGTTTTATCTAAGAAATATAGTATTAACAACATCTACACTGGTGTATTCATTCATTTGTATCTAATCATTCATTTTTATCTATGTACATCTTTTTGTATGTAATTGAGATTAGGGTGTTACAGTGTTTCGTAATGCTGAGGTTTTGGTTCTTACCACTGAGGGTAATATTTTCTCCCTTTGGCATGTATTTCCTTTTTAATTTATGACTCAGTTCAGCTCATAGAAATTAGGGTGCTGTTTTGGGGCTAAACTGAGCCCAAACAGAAAATCCACCTTACTTCATTCGTATTTGTTCAGTTAAGAGGTGCCTGAATTTGATTACAAAAACAAACAAACAAAAGCAACCCAACCCTCAAGTTTCTATGTCTCTGGTGTTTTTGTTTTTCTTTTGGCTGAAACTCAGAGAATGCAAACAGTAGCAAGATCCCAACTCATATGGCCCCAGTGAACATCTGATACAGGAATCATGATCATGCAGCCAGTTACCCAAGTCCTCCCAATAGGGTTGCCAGGTGCCCGCTGGTGGTGGGCAAATCCTCAGTAATGAGCCCCTCTGCTTGGCGACCAGCTGAGGGCCGATGGGCAATCATGCACGCGCACGCTGACCCAGCACTTCCGGTTTACAACCGGACGTGCTGCCTCGCAAGGAGCCTTAGACCACTCAAACTCTTAGTGGTAAAGGGTTGCTGCAGCCCTTTACCACTCGAGTGGTCTAAGGAACCGGAAGTGCCGAGTCGTTATGTGCGCATGCGCGCACACGCGATCTACAAAGAAACCTCCCGCTGAAGGTGATTGGGGACCTGGCAACCCTACCTCCCAATTCAATCATCCCTTTCCATTCTAGTTCTTGGTTCCTAGATGGGAAGGATGGGAATGATTTGTGTGACTGCCCTTGCTCATGTTGTTCCTATATTCAAATATTTACTGAGTGGTTAGTACTAATGAATAATATTAATATACAAGTGGCGACCCGCAATAAACTTGCGGGAGCAGCTATCCCATTTCCTCCACACACACACTTTTGTTTTCTCCCCTCTCCTCCTACTTCTCTAAGTCTCTTGCTCTTATTCTCCCTCTTCATCCCTTTTCTTTCTCTCTCTCCTCTATGCCTTTTACTTTATCTCTCTTTTTCTCCCCCCCCCCCACCGCATCACTATCTCTTTTTTCCCCCATCACCTTCCTGGCCTTTCTTCTGTATCCTCTTCCCCATCTCACAGTAGCAGCAGTGGGGGTTATGCTCCAAGCCACCTACCTGCTTCTTCCTCCACCCACACAGTGCAGTAGTGGCTCTCCCAGAATCTCAAGGTATCTCCCAACTACAGAGGTCAGTTCTTAGGGGTGCCAGCTCCAGGTTGGGAGATACCTAGAGATTTGGTGGTGGAGCCTTGGGAGGGTGAGGTTTAGGGAGGGAAGCAACCTTGGTATAATGCCATGGATTCCATCCTCCAAAGCAGACATTTTCTCCAGGGGAACTGATCTCTGTCATCTGGAGATCAGTTGTAATTCTGGTTGATCTCCAGCCCTCACCTGGGAGTTGGCAACCCTAGTTCCCCTGAAGGAAATGGCTGCTTTGGAGGGTAGCATTGTACCCTTCTGAGGTCCCTCCCTTCCTCAAATCCCACCACTCAAATCTCCAGGACATTCTCAACCTGGAGTTGGCAACCCTATCTTCTTCCCACCCAACTGCCAACCTACCTTTATCTACTCCTCTATCTTAGGTTTTCTATCTACTCTTCCCTGGCAGCCTCTGCCATGGAAAACTGCAGTCTTTCTCCACAGTGGGGACCAAAACACCTTACATCATTCTCCTCTTCTCCTTTTTATCTACACAACAACCCTGAAAGGTAGGTTAGATTGAAAGTATGTGACTTGTCCAAAATCACCCAGTTACCTTCCCAGCAAGATGTGGATTTGAACCTGTGTCTCACAGACCCTGCTCTGAAGCTCTAACCGCTATACCACACAAGCTTTCATAGGGTGGCTGCTGTTGAACAGTAGCAAGCAGCCAGGCCTAATTGAGTCATGCAGGTCAGATGTTATCAAGTCATTCAGAGGTTGCTTCCAGGCCTAGGGTTGCCAACCTCCATGTGGGGGCTGGAGATCTCCCAGAAATACAACTGAATACCAGACAACAAAGATATATCCCCCTGGAGAAAATGGCTGCGTTGGAGGGTGGAATCTATAGCATTATATCCTGCCCCTTATATCTGGAACTCTAATCTCCCCCAAAACTGCCTCCTCAGACTTCACCATAAAATTTCCAGGAATCTCCCAACCTGCAACTAGCAAACCTAAGCAGACCTGGCCCCAATGAGTCCTCCCCCAAAGGCCAAAATAGGCCCGGAAAGTAGGGTTGCCAACCTCCAGATAGAAGCTGGAGATCTCCCGCCATTACAACTGATCTCCAGCCGATAAGAGATCAGTTCACCTGGAGAAAATGGCTGCTTTGGCAGTCCCTCCACTCCTCAAACCCTGCCCTCCTCAGTCTACACCCCAAAAACCTCCCACTGGTGGCAAAGAGGGACCTGGCAACCCTACCAAAAAGGGCCCTGCATGGAATGCTGTGGTTGCCTAGCAATAGCTACTGAGGGAATCCATTGCTTAAGGCTGCAGGCGCTCCTTATGTCATTGTGGTTTTTTTTTTTAACTCCCCACATTTTTCTGCAAACCTGGGACCCTTTTCAGGTTTGTAGAAAGATCTGTCTTGCCTGTTCACAGCTTCAGTCACCAAACTTAAGTATCCTCAGATCTGGCTGACTTTGCTATTAGAATATAAGATTAAAATGTCTATTTTTGTGCTTTTAGTAGAGGATGCAATGACAGTTGTGTGGTATATTTATTATGTGTGTTTAAATGTTATCATCTGCTTTCAAAGCTGCCTTTTTAATGTCTCTTCAGTGTTTCTAGCCTGCTGGCAACTGACTATTTTAGCCACACTCTGGTATTGCACAGTTCTGTAGTATCGAGCACGCTTCTTGGCAAGGCAGCCCTGTAGAATTAGCTCTGCCTTGTAATCACTGCAACACATTGTGTAGCATTCTCACTTGTAGGAGCACTTAATACATAGCAAACTTGCCTACTTATAAAATGTTTGAAATGCATTTGGCAGCTAGTGAACTTTACAGGATTTTAACATGTTGCAGGGACATATTGTAATCCGTTCTGAATATTCACTTTTCATAAACGTAACAGGGAAAAGAGAGAGCCTAGAGTTTTTAAGGGTGGCCTTCAACGCACGGTTCTTCCCCCCACTCTTATCTACAGGTAAAGCCTGATAGAAGGTATTAGACTGTCAGCACATCTCTGAATTTACTTTGATGCAGGCTGGCAGTAGCAATAGGCACTGCAAAACTAATCTTTGCAATAACATATGTCTCCTAGAAAGAGACAGGACTGTGTGTATTAAAATAGCTTGATAGAAGAAAAAATATATTGACTGGGATTTTCTTAGTTATCTGATATTTACTTTTATGCGCTGTGTCTTTTCACTATCTCCTCTTTTTGGTCTTCTGTGGAACAAAAAGAAACAGGTTGCCCTCAATCTGTTTCTATATTTATTTATTTGTTTGTTTGTTTGTTTATTAATAGAATAGATAACATCTTCACAGGGGGAGTCCTTCTTTTTGACTCACCGTCTCTGTGACAAATAAAACGTACACTGAAGCTGCTTGTTCAACCACCAAATTGTTGTTTCCTTGATTTCCAGCCACCACATTTTATATCCTTTTCCTGCCATTCCTGGTATAAAGGTGGAAAGGAAAGATCTCCTCACTTTTATTTCAAGCTCATCTGACCAAAGATCTTGAGTGCAACATACATAAGATGCAATACAAATATACTGATGATAGATCAACATAAAACCTCAAAACAGCATTATACTTTTGAGAAAGAAAAGTTTTAGAACATTATTAAAATAATGTCTGGCTGATGCTTCTGTCTTAGCAAAGTAGCCTACTGATTACACCCATCTAAACCCATTAACCTCAGTGGACTTAGAAAGGTATAACTCTGCTCAGGATTGTACTGTAAATTCCTTATTCATAAATTTTCCCTGCTAAGTCTTTTGATTTGGTTGCCAAGTCAGCCATCAATTAACCATGTTGCCATGGCCACCAGGCTGTCCACTAGATGAATTACTGCAATAAAAGTAACAATAGGGTTGCACTGTGTAAAATGTTTTACAAACCTACTTGGATAAATTATTAGGCGTTGTGGTCTATACTGCTGTGTACAGCTTACTGAAAGTAGGATCCAATTATGTAATTTTTGTACTGCCTAATGTGCCATGTTGATATTTATGCTACATTTCAGTTCTTTCTGGTGGTTTCCAGACTTCTACAATCCTAATGCATTGTAGAAGTCTGAATGTCCCATTTTGTGGATCATACTGACTCACTGTGTGTAATCCGCCTTGAGTCCCTGTAAGGCAGACTGTAAATAATGTATATAAATTAAAAAAAAACAACCATAAAGATAATCTCTACAGCCCTGTTGACTGTTAAAGAAAGCAGGTTTTTAATGTACATCTCCCAATTAAGAAAGGTTTTCTTCATCAGACAAAAACAAATGCTTAGTATTTCTGGCTATAGGAGGAGGGAGGGGGGGGGACTCTGAGGCAAATGCCCTCTGAACTAACGAATGGCCAGTCTCACACTCTGGCCACTTCTATGGATTCTTTAAACCCCAACAACCCACAATGAGGTAAAAAGGGGGACACAAGCTTTGATTAAAGGGTTGGTAGCATGTAAGCTATGTGTTCCCTAAAGGTCTTTTATTGGGAATCTGCCAATGAATTAAGAATGAATAAGGCTTGGCTTCCTGTCCTGAAAACCTCCAGACTAACAAAGACTACAGTCCACAATAGCCATGCGGATTAGCCTTGGATTCCACATGTTAACAGATCACTTCAGGATACAATGGTTCCACATTAACATACCACACCCTCATTAGCACATTATCTTGATTCTTACAGGACAATGATTTGCACATTACCTTTAATACTTAGCAGGACAATGACTCAGCTCAAACCCAACCCCCTTCTGACTATATATTACTCTTCCTACACACTTAACACTGAGAGACACTTTCCTTCAGTGTTAATCCTCTGAAGATGCCTGCCACAGCTGCTGGCTAAACGTCAGGAAAGAAAATACCAAGATCACGGTTACACAGCCCGGATAACCTACAAGAACCTACACAGCTATTGTTTAGACACACAACTAAGAGACAGTGGAAAGTAAAGATGGATTTTCAAAGGATCTTGCCAAACAATGAAAGGAAAGCCTATACACCAACCTCAAAAAGAAATATCTGAATTGTGACAGTACTTATTCCTTTATTGGTCATGTACCTATCCAATTCCAAAGGACCTGAGATTGAAAAGGTGATTAGAGGAAGCTGGCAATCTCAAAAGTGAAGTTTGGTAGATTAAGGAAACAAAGGGGGGAAACAAAGGAAGACAGCATCTAAGGAGCAGAAAACCAAAGTTAGGAGGACTGTTAGAAGGAGAGATTAAAGGTGATGGAAATAAAGACTCACCTGCCTAGTCAGATGCAGTGTATTTTTATAGTCATATTTCAATATTACTTGGTTAGCATCTCACTCTGTATGTGCATATGGTCAGATTAAAGAATTATCTTAGGTGTTCTTTGGTTTGTTAGTTTGGTTACCACACTTAGGGTCATGGAGTGCACGGGTCATGGAGAGCAGATGGTGTAATCCCCTCCCATCTTCAGTCTGGAGCCTTGTGGTCCCTGAGGTAAGCAAAGACAAGCAGACTGGATGGGAGCTGGAATGGGGGCTGCTGTTCAAAAAAACAAGCTCAAAGCCTCTCTAGGAGTACAGAACTAGTTGTACGGTACATAACCAATCTATGTATGTTCTTCCCTGGAATCATTCTGCAAAGCACTTCTGTGAAAGAAACTGAACATACTGGGAAGAACCGTTGTTTAATATGTTGCTTTTTCAAACAAACACAAATCTATATGGTTGCCGGGGTGAAAATCTATTTTGATAAGTACCAACAGCCTGATTATAGGTACCATATAGTTTGAACATAATTCTTGACAGGAATCGATGACAATAAGTAGTCTTTCACTATGGTAATTTAACCCAATTTGGCTTTAAATTTCTTTATCAGAATATGAAAAGAATTGTGTAACAAGTCAATCTCTGTGGTATGTTGAAAAGGTTAATATGTCATTTTTGAAGTATCCTAGCTCGCTATAAAATATTTTCTCATGGTACTTCTAGTCTTCATAAATGCAGCCTGTCATCCAGCTAAATCTTTCCCCCTCAAGTGTGTGTCTTTGTGTGTGTTTTTTACATCAGCATCAATATTAGGCACTTTTAAAGTTATGTGCATTTAAATGGATTTACATGCTGAAATAGTGATAATTTTTCTGTCAAAAGTAGAAATGCTGTACAAATGTTTCTGTAACCTTTAAAGCATGTAGAAAGATGACTTTGGGTATTTCTTGTTGCGGTGCTGGTCTATATTAAACTATTGATTGATTGATTTCTTGAAGCAGAAGTACATGGTTTACTATTGCTCTCTCAAACATTTACAAGGCTTCACAGAGTGGCTGAAGTGAGCAAAGGTTTTTATGTGCCATATCTGTACAGATCAGGCAGGTTTGTGTTGTCTTGTATAAGGATATGCTTGATCAAACCCAGACAGTACTTACATTAGCCAGTTCTAACAGTTTCCTGTATTGAAACAGTGAGAACAATACTGGTCAAATACTCTTATTGAAGAGTGTTTGTCTAAATCAGTTCAAATGTTGTGTACCTCCATGGCTTTATCATATTCTGGTGAATTCAGAGGGGCAATTGTTAACATCTGCCATGGTCACATTTATATGGCTTAACATCACATACAATTCTCTCTCTGTCATCCCTCTGAAGGATCTAAAATTTCCTTGATGAGTTTGATCAAGCTTTAAACATAAAACAATTTTCATGGACTTGAAGGTGCTATCATTATATTATTGGTGGTCTGTAGTGATACATGCTTAGAGCCCTCTTTTCACTGTACCCTAGAACCTGCTGCTGCACCAGAGGTCTTTCCCCAACCAACATCCAAGCCTCTCAAAGTCCTGAACTACCTCAGCCCCATTGTAGTACTCATTGTAGTACTGACCTGCCCAAGCACATCAACTTTGAATATTGGTAACCTGCTCCTGAAGGAGGAGTCTATATCTCCATCTCCTAACTGTAATATTTAAGGCCTCAGTTTACCCTGAACAACATCCATAATACACTGTTGACTCCAGCTGTAGTAATGATTCCTGCCTTCACTCCTGTAGTAATGATTCCTGCCTTGAGGAGGACATAAGGTGAAACATTAGAGAAGAAAGTTGCATCAACATTTGGTTCTACATGTAATGTAAACCAAGTATGTATCCAATGGAAAGCTTTATAGTAGTAGTAGTAAAAAAAAAAAAAAAGGTAAAGGTCCCCTGTGCAAGCACCGGGTCATTCCTGACCCATGGGGTGATGTCACATCCCGACGTTGACTAGGCAGACTTTGTTTGCCTGGTGGTTTGCCAGTGCCTTCCCCAGTCATCTTCCTTTTACCCACAGCAAGCTGGGTACTCATTTTACCGACCTCGAAAGGATGGTAGGCTGCTTCAACCTTGAGCTGGCTACCTGAAACCAACTTCTGTCGGGATCGAACTCAGGTCATGAGCAGAGCTTGGACTGCAGTACTGCAGTTTACCACTCTGTAATAAAAAAAATTATATTAGAGACTCCTACAAATAACTGCACCTGATATACTCGTCAGAATTTGCTTGGATATCTGGGGCAGAAAATTCCGTGAAAATAAAATGGCAGTGTAACACATCTCCAGTTTTAACCACGACATGTTGGCCACAAACAAAACAGGAGAAAGAGATTAGACTAGAATCCTCATCTCTAATTAGGGTTGCCAGCTCTGTGTTGGAAAATACCTGGAGATTTTGGGGGTGGCACCTGAGGAAGGCAGAGTTTGGGAAAGGGAGGGACATCAGAGGGGTATAATGCCATAGAGTCCACCTACCAAAGTGACCCTTTTCTCTGGGTGAACTGATCTCTGTCACCTGGAGATTAGTTGTAATCCCGAGAGATCTCCAGCCACTACCTTCATTTATGGGTCACTTTGCATGATGTCCATGCAAATGGGCTTCCAAATGGAGGAAATGCAAAGAGAAATGAGGCATGGAAAACATTCCTTTTGGTAGCAAATGACATCCTGTGAGCAGTCCCTTATTGTAGTCATGAAAAATCTGATTCCAAGAGATGGTCACAGTGTGGGGAAACGAAGCCTCTATTTGGGGCGACCTTCAGTTTCAGAGCAGGTTTTCAGGGGGAGGGGTGAGATCAGAGACAGCCTAAGTCTCAACCATGGGGGCTGTCTGAAGGAGATTGCTCATCCACGTGGATGAAAAAATCTCCTTCGGAAGCCTGGTGGTGTCAGCAGCTGTTGAAGCTGGCTCTGTTTAGTTGGACGGTATATCCTTCCGGACAGAACTTGGTGAGCCCCATCTTTTTAAAAAACCCTTATGCTTGATCCATATCAACCCACTGAAAGGTTGGTTAGGCCAAGTTGGCTCCGATTACATAATCCCCATCTCAAAAGGTCCCCAGCTATGGTCGGTCGGTCGGTCAGTGAGGAAAGAAAGAAAGAAAGAAAGAAAGAAAGAAAGAAAGAAAGAAAGAAAGAAAGAAAGAAAGAAAGAAAGAAAGAAAGAAAGAAAGAAAGAAAGAAAGAAAGAAAAGAGCCATGCCTCTGAGCAAAGGCGAATAATTGAATGCGAAAAGCCAAATAACTCTTTGGCTTCTTTGGGAATCGCCTATTCGGCTTTGGCTTTATTCTCAGGTTTTGGTATTTGGTAAACCCGAAATTTACTGAAATGGCTAATTTCAGGTTTATTTTCGGTTTGGGTCTATTGCTATGCACAACCCTAAGGAGCACACAGAAAAATGTACTTTATGGGCAATTTGGAATGCCCAAAATTCCTAGTGATTAAAACAGCCATGCACAAATGTGGTAGAGAAAATACTAGTCCTCTGAAAAGCCTTGGTCATGCTTTTCATGTTCTTCAATAGAAATATTCCCATTTCTCTCATCTGCATCATCTGTCTGTGTACTATGGCAAAAAGTTTCTCTCTGATCAAACAGAATGGATATTTTGAGTACAAACTCAACCCTCCTTCCCCCGCCCCATGATAAATCACTGAAACTGTTGATATCAGAAGTGGGGAAATAACATGCAGGCAAAATCCTTCTTGGCACAGATTCCTTTAATTTTCTTTCCAAATCTGCTTTTGGTATCATACGTGTATCTAATTTACTGCAACATTGGAAATCATTTAAGATTAATTTTATTTCACTCATTGTAGATTATTGTTCTGGCAACATGTGCTGCTGATTGCAGAAATATAAAAGTGAACACACACAGCTAATACAGAGCACACTTATATCTCTTCCTCTAACCTAATTGTCTTAATTGTTGTTTTCTGCAGCTGTACTTTGTTGTTCTCACTGACAGGAGCTATAGGGCCGCAAGATGAGTATGAAGCGGGGGCTGTTAACACAGCAAAATAAATCTGTTCACTTTTTAAAATAACCAATTTGATCTGTAGTAACCATATACTAAACCTCCTCCACGCACATTGTTCCTTCATATTTTCTGATTTCGCTGTCACTGATGAAGTTGTCAGTGCCTTGCTGTCACTGGAAAATCAAGCGGTATCATCAGCAATAATAAATACTGCATGTTTGGAATGTAGATAGCAGCATGGCTGTCAGTAGGATGAGATGAGGTGACTCTAAAGGCCTAACAAGGGTTAAGGAGACAATGTACAATTCATGATTCAAGGTCTGCATCTTTACAATTTAATCACATCAAGGGCAGAGCAAGACAAAGAACAGCAAGTTGGCTGGATTCTTCAGAGAAGTAAGGGAATAGGAGCATGCTGGCAAGCTACCAAAACAAAAACAATTCTTTTAAATATTGTTGCCATGTTTGGATATGTTTTAGTGACATAGGGTTGCCAGGTCCCCCTGTGCCACCAGCAGGAGATTTTGGGGGCAGATCCTGAGGAGGGCGGGATTTGGGGAGGGGAGGGGCCGTGGCTCAGTGGTAGAGCATCTGCTTGGCATGCAGAAGGTCCCAGGTTCAATCCCTGGCATCTCTAGTTAAAGGGATTAGGCAAGTAGGTGATGTGAGATAGGGCTGTTGATTCGGTTCGGCCCGAATTGAAAAACAGCCGAATTTCCCCTGATTCGGTGGTTTTTAGTTTGGGACGAACCGCACTCAAAAATGGCGGGCAACCGGGGAGCCGAATTCAGCGAGTTCGGGAGTTCACGAATAAATCCGGCCAATTCGGGGTGGCAGTAAGCAGCATAACCGTCAGTAAGCAGCATTCTCTTTCCCCGGCCAATCGGTGGCCAAGCTGGGTCTTCTTCTGGCCAATCAGTCAGGATTGAGTACTGGAGGAATCAGCTGCCCGGCCGGGGAGAGAGAGAGAGAGAGGGGGGGAAATCCTCGTGTGTGTGGGGGGGTGCTTGTGCACATTAGCTCCTTTCTGTGGCTGCAGGGGGTGTATTTTTTGGGATACAGACCCCAAACTTTCAGCACAGATTCAGACAAGCCATCTTAAGAGACCACCCAAGTTTTGTAAACATTGGGTCAGGGGGTCCCGAGATATGGCCCCCCCTTTTTCTTTCCATGGCTGCAGGGGGTGCATTTTTGGGGGTACAGACCCCAAACTGTCAGTGGAGCTTCAGATGAGCCTTCTTAAGATACCACCCAAGTTTTGTAAAGATGGGTTCAGTGGGGGCAGAAATATTGGCTCCCCCCTTTTCTCTTTCCGTGGCTGCAGGGGGTACATTTTTGGGGGTGCAGATCCCAAACTTTAAGCGGAGCTTCAGACAAACCTTCTTAAGAGACCACCCAAGTTTTGTAAACATTGGGTCAGGGGGTCCCGAGATATGGGCTTTCCCCTTTTCCCTATTGGGATGAATGGATCAGCTGATCCTGTGTGCATCTCCAGAGCAAAACGTCCTGTGCCTGATTGGAATCGTCTTGGATTACAAGTCCTCCCCAGCCCCTCCTGATGGAACAGAAGACAGCCACAGTAAGACCCCTTTGGGGGCTTTAATCTATAATTTTTCTCCTGTGTGTGTGTGTGTAGGGGGGAAGCAGAGTCTGTGTGTGTGTGGGGAGGGAGCAGTTTCTGTGGGTGGGGGGGGGAAGCCAAAGGGGGCTTTTGCCGGTTCTGCCTGGGGGTGTGTTCCCCCTCGAGTCTCTCTCTCCCTGGTTTGAGGGGGGGGTTCAGTTGTGTGTCTTCAGGTTTTCCCTCATTCATCAGAGCGGTTAGGTCTATTTGGATGCTTGCTCAAAACTGGTTTTCAAATGGTGACTTGAAGAATGCATTTGGAGTCCCATGCAAAAGGGGAAATTCCACCCCTCCTGCTCATTATGCATAGCTAGCTGCCTCTGTCCCTTTCCATGGTTTGCAAACTCCCAGGTGTCAGGTGTTGCTTTGCACAGTTGCAGTGGTGTTGCTTACAAGGTTGTGTTGCTCTGCAGTCATGTTGCAATGCTTTGCGAACGTCTCAGCTGTTTGTCGGGGCTGGGAGCTTTGTGCGTGGGCGGCAAGCTCTGCTCAGACATGCACATTAAGGGTGGGGGGACCCCTTTCGGGGCCCATATCTCAGCCCCCCCCCGACCCAATCTTTACAAAACTTGGTGAGTCTTTCAAGAAATGTCCTTTGAAGCTCCGCTGAAAGTTTGGGACCTCTACCCCCAAAAATGCCCCCCCCCCAGAGCCACGGAAAGGCGCGGTTGTGTTTTTAATGGCTTTATTCGGCCGAATTTTTTTCCTGAACTTTGAATTTCCGCCGAATTGCACGGACCCGAAGCGGGGGAGTTCGGACTTTGGCATATCCCGAATCTAAACGGGCCGAATTCAACCGAATCCGAACTATACCGAATTTTCTTTTAATTCAACAGCCCTAATGTGAGATACCTCTGCCTGAGACCCTGGAGAGCCACTGTCGGTCTAAGTAGACAATACTGACTGTGATGGACCAAGGGTCTGGTTCAGTATAAGGCAGCTTCATGTGTCCAACTGAATCCAACTGCCATGTGTTCAACTGAATCCAACTGCCAAAGCGGCCATTTTCTCCAACTGAACTGATCTCCATCGGCTGGAGATGAGTTGTAATAGCAGGAGATGTCCAGCTAGTACCTGGAGGTTGGCAACTCTATAGTGGCAGAAGCTTCTCATAAGTGGATCCATTAGCAGTAGGTACCTGATCTCTTCCAAATGCCAGCTTGGAAACAGCACCTATAGTACCAAAATCCAGTTTGTATTGTGAGTTTTCTTAGACACTGTAATGTACGGTAAATGAAATAAAGAGACTCTCCTTCCACCTCAGAAATGTCCAAGGCTGCAATCCAGACAGCATCTTCATATGTGTACAAGGATTTACACACACATTGCCTGAGACCTTGGAGAGCTGCTGCCAGTCTGAGTAGACAATACTAACTTTGATGGACCAAGGGTCTGATTCAGTATAAGGAGCTTCATGTGTTCATGTGCTCAGTTAGTTCCTAATACCTGAGGTTTCCAGGCAAGATAAAAATATTTTAATAAAATAAATATTAAATAATTCCAATAAAGTAAACACAAAAATTGATCCAAATCTGACACAAACACAATTCCTACACTCATGCCTAAATTTTACCCAGCTTTAAAAAGTCACCACACAAGATATAAGTATATGATGAAAGCTATGTACCTCAGGTTTATTGTAGTTCACAAAATCAAAATCACACAAGGTTGGAAGAGACCACAAGGGCCATCCATCCCCCTGCCATGCAGGATCCCTCAATCAAAGTGCTCCCGACAGATGGCCATCCAACCTCTGCTTAAAGACCTCCAAAGACAGGGACTCTACCACCCCTCGAGGCAGCGTATTCCATCGTCGAACCGCCCTCACTGTCAGAAAGTTCTTCCTAATGTTTAGGTGAATCGCTTTTCTCTTAGTTTAAATCCATTACTCCGTGTCCTAGTCTCTGAAGCAACAGAGAACAAGCTAGTTCCCTCATTAACATGGCATCCCTTCAAATATTTAAACATGGCTATCATGTCACCCCTTAACCTTCTCTTCTCCAGACTAAACAAACCCAACTCCTTAAGTCTCTCCTCATAGGGCATAGATTCCAGACCTTTGGCCATTCTGGTCACTCTCCTCTGGACACGCTCCAACTTGTCAACATCCTTCTTAAATTGTGGAGCCCAAAACTGGACACAGTATTCCAAGTGAGGTCTGACCAATGCAGAATACAGTGGTAGTATTGCTTCCCTTGAGCTGGACACAATACTTTTTTTGATTCAGCTCAGAATTGCATTGGCCTTCTTAGCCACCACATCACACTGTTGACTCATATTTAGTTTGTGGTCCACTAAGACTCCCAGATCTCTTTCACATGTACTGTTGTCAAGCCAACTATCTCCCATTCTGTACCGGTGCCTTACGTTGTTTCTGCCTAGGTGAAGTACCTTACATTTAGTTAAAAGAGTTCAGGCAAAAACCTCATTACAGATAAATGTTTTGTTGTTTGCATGCTCTGAACCAGTCCAGCATAATTTGTGACTTACCAACCTTAACCCAAATTTGCCAGCAATATACTGAAACTGCCAGATGTATCATAACTCCCAAGCAGAAAGCAAGAACAGGCCATATACTGAGCCTCTAAAGGGCTGCCATAGATAGTGAGTGCGCTGGATTTGCTGGTCTCTGCACATAAACAGTCTTCCTTGTTTTGGCTATGGCCCTGAGAGCAAGTGCAAACTGTATTTTGTTAATATCCCTTCATCGTGAATGCTTATATTCATATTGTGGTCATACATAATTAAATAAATGAAGACCACATTTTCTGTACATGTATTTAAATTATTATCTGTTTTTAATATCGCCATGATACAACCAAATGATGGGTGATTTCTATTATCTTATAAATAGATAAGAAGTATATAGATGTGAAAGATGTACTGATGTGGAAAATGTTAAAATAACAAACTTAGAAGATGAAAGAATTTAGAAATAACATGCCTGGAGGATAATGACCTCAATTAAGTTTTATGTGAAATTATAATTGGCATTCTTAATAAAGGCATGCCATTGCAAACTGAACATTTGATATTAGAATATCATGGTACAGCTTATTTCCCCTTGGCTTATATTTATATTAAATAAAAATCCTTGTGATAATCATAGTAGATTTATAATTTAAAGTGTTTTTCTCCATCTACCTTAAATACCATTTTAGTACATTTAAATGTGAAAACAATCCATTTGAGCAATGCTTCTAAATCCTATTACTCCACCTGTCACTGGCAGAAAAAGTTGGATTTAATAGTGCATTTCTCAGGTTGGGGGCCGAAACTCCTATGGAGGCTGCGTGACCCCTACGCTGGCATCCGTGCCATGCAAACTGGCACAGATGCCAGCGTAGGGGCACTTACACCGGCCCCTTTGGATTGGGGTGGCAGCGCAGCCCTCGGATGCCAGCGCAGCCTCCTGCCACCATTGTCCCAGTACAAGTCCCTACGCCACCTTCCCAGGAGGCATTCCCAGAGCGTTCTGGGGAGGGGGCAGAACCTTTTCAGCCTGGGAACACCCCGTAACGCAGTGGCATTGCCGCGCCACTTTATTGGTGGCGTATTGTCGCTGTTTGCAATGGAGCCTTTTGCCCTATTTTCAGGAATTTTTAAAAGTCATCCCCCCCACCCCAATGGACGTGAAACCTCCGTGTAGGCTGTGCTGCAGCCACAGCATCCCTGGCCACTGCAGATTTCAGGAATGGGCTGTAAGAGTGCGTTTATCTTTGTGAGTTCATTCAGTCAATCAGATCCCTGCCTAAATAGTGGTATTGTGATTATACCTCTACAAATAAACAAACAAGTAAACCAATAAAATAAACTCTACATTAATAAAGCCCTAGTCTTTGTTGAATATGGTGGAGGCAAAGGGCTTTTCCCCATAGATACAAGCTAGAATGTTGTTGTTTTTTCTTGCTTGGTTTCAAACCTGTTCTTGGGCACAAAACCTGTTGGGTGGGCTTGGGCAAGTTTCTTAGTGCCAAACTAGACAAGGCATTGGAGATCTATGACTGGATTGCCTGTCTAGGCAAACTAATAGCAGCCATGTGAAGGACAATTTTGGAATTAGGTAAATGTAGGCTTATATATAATGGGGCCTGGTCCTTTATTCTTACTAGTCAATCAGAGGTAACTGTAACTTCTAGAATTGCCAAGATAAAAGAAGAGCTTGAAAGAGCAAACTGATGTTGTTGTTTTTTACTGTCTTGATGTGCTACATGCTAATCAGTTGATTTCTGATAAATGGAATTCCCAGCTGCCCACAGAACTCACCATTAAGAACACCTCCTTGAAGCAGGCAACCCACTGCTTTCTGTTAATGTGGTAATGTTATAAACTAGGCTAATAAAAATCTACTTGCCTGAATAACTGAATTTATGGATTGAGGACTACCCCATTATAGTTTGAAGAAAATAAAAAGCAAAATAAAAAACATTTGTGTTGTTATAATTACATTATTAGCTTGAAAATTGTTAGGGTTGCCAGAGAAGCAAAGGAGAAAGGTGGCAGGGACTTGGAGGGCCCACTTGGTGAAGGTGTGATGTCACTTCCAGGAAAAATGCAGAAGTGACTGCATATTCTCTCTAGGATTTTCCTGAGACTCTATAGCTTGTGTTTTTAATGGCTTGCTTAGGAATGCTAGCCTCCAGGTGGGACCAGGGGATCCCCCAGAATTACACCTCATCTCCAGATTGCAGAGATCAGTTCCCCTGGAGAAAATGGATGTTTTGGAGGGCGGACTCTATGGAATTGTACCCCACTGAGGTCCCTGTGCTCCCCAGACTCCACCCCCGAATCTACAGAATTTCCCAGCCTTGATCTGGTCACACTACCTCCCCATCTCCCACCCGTGACCAGAGGGGACTTGGCAATCCTAGCCATGCTACATTGTTTTCCTGTGACAAGGACATTCTGAGCCCTGATGCAGTGTGGGGACTGTTCCTGCTTTCCAATTGTATGCTTTCCTTCACTGATAAATATGAGGTAAATAAATTGAAGTGGTAGTTCTTTAACTTATGTTTCTTTTGCAAATATAATGTGAAGCTGGTATTGGGAGTGCAACTGACCAATGAGTAAGTACAAGGTTTCAAATAATTTCCACTCCTCAGCTGTCAGACCACCAAATCTATCCAATGTTTCCCCTCCAACTGGTATGGATTAGGATGCTGAGAATTTTACCACAAGTGTTTTTAACAGTATTATTTACCATGTCCAAAGCTGTCAGTGAGAGGTGAGCTGATCACCCAGCCCATTTGGTTTGTGGTAAACAGCCATGAAAACCAGCCAAATGAGTTTGCATTGGTTTTTGAAGAACTGCACATGTGCAAAGATACTGCTGATCCAAACCAACTGGCAGTGATTTGCATCACTAGGGGCTACTTACACTAACACCGAAAGGTATGATTTTATTGAAACAGATACTTTATTTATGACTGATTTATATGATTTGTCTCCTAAGGGAAGCAGTTTTGCAGGAAAAAAACAGGATAGTAGTAGAACTCAGTTTGGCTGGGTGAAAATGCACATGTGCAAAATGAAAAATTCCTCTGTACGGCATGGTTAGGAAGCACAGTGAAGCAACCTGCTGAGCAGCCATGAATAAGGCAATGAACAGTCAAACCAATAATTGAAAAACCAGCTCCTTTTTGGCAACCAGCAAACAGGATGTGGGCCAAACTGGTGGATGTTCAAGCATCCCCAGTACAGGATTGGCCACTTTGACATATCTTTGGCCTAGAGTGAGGGGATTTTGGAGGTATCTGATCCCAGCAGGCATAGGTTGGGATGTTATCACACTGTTGGAAAACTAAGATAAGAATAAGAGAGTGGTTGTTTGCAGTTTCAGTGACTGTGATAGCAGTGTGCTGACAATAACATGCAATATATCTTGACAGAACAAAGTAGATACTATCATAGAAAAGGCAGAATTAATGCTAGGGGTTTCTAAAGTCCAGAAATATACTTGGTTTTTTGTAAAGATACTACAATAGTAAATGGGTTTGAAAATAACATGAAATAACATTAGATCATCATTATTATGTATGTACTTTGTAAGATGAACAGTAGTTCAACATCTATCCCCTATACATTATAAAACATTAGGATCTGTATGCAGCTGCATCCATGTAGAATATAATAAGCCCTAAATGTCTACCTTCAATTTAAAGCATTTGGTTTAAATAGTAATTTTAGATTTAGAACTAATTTGTTCCATTCTTTCGTACTAACATCTCCTGAATTTTTTATGGGCCTACATGATCCACCCAGTTTTCCACAGATAAAAAAGGGAGGATCTTTTTTGATAATCTAAAAGGCTATGCCAGGTATCATGGGAAATTAATGGAGCAATGCCATATTGCTGTTTACTGATTGTAATAAAATTAAGAATAAAAGCCAAGTGGGATGAGCAAGGAAGGTGAAAGATGATTGGACCCAACCTTATATCTGGAAACATGTTCACAGCCCATGCAAATTAGTTATGGTCACTTACTTTATTAGAGGAACATCACATTTTTTCATACATGTTATAAGTTGGAAATTTTCCTTATTGAAACAACTGCTGCTAGTGCAGACTTTGAAATATACAGCTCAATCCTAAACCCTGTGGATTTGTGCCACGGTTGGCCGCAGCATAAATGTGGCATATCTGAGCTGTGTCCTAAGGGGATAGTTACACCACGGCCAGCAGCGAAAAAGGAGGGATTTTTTTTTACATATTAATGCCAGTGCCGCTGCACCTACATACAGCATAAACCCCGCAGCGGACAACTACGTTGTAGGGGGGTTGGAGTGGGACCCTGATGGACAGGGTTTCAGCCACCAATCAGGGGTGGAGAAACAGGGGAGGAGGGAGCAGGCAGAACCAGCCCAGGGGAGGAGAGCAGCAGGAACAGGCAGATTAGCTGCCAGTGTCCTGCCCCCCAGCCCCCTCTTAAAGGGACCATGGGAGGGAAGGGAGTCTCCCTGTGGGATTTAGAGATTCCCCAGGAAAGTGGCCCATCCCCAGATGACAGAGAACAGTCTCCCTGAGGACCATAGCAACACAGTGAGGTCTCCTTCCCTCATGAGCCTCCATCCCAAATCTCCAGGGCTGTCCCCAACAGCATCTGGATGCCCTATCCCCCTTCCCCCGCATGTCACAGCACTACATCTTAAGCAGTGTGTGACTAACTCCTTGTTAAGGGTCAGCCTCATTAGTGACCCTTCCATCAGCCTAACATTAGATCATCCTAAGGTTTGCCGGGGGGGGGGGCAGTTGGAAGGGGAGTCAGGCAAAGTGTTCCTGAAGCCCCAAAGAACATTCTGCAGTGGTGCCATATGTCTCCTGGAGACATGGCGCCCAGATTACAAATGTGGATGGCCAGGTGTTTCCCCTGGAGGCAGAGAGAGGTACTTTCCAAGGCTCCCTCCAGTGTATTCAGTTCTGCTTTTGACCACTGAAAAGTTCCTCTGAAAAGGGGAAGGGGCTTCAGTGACTTCAGAGCTAGGAACTCTCACATACTGTTACTAGCATGTATAATGCTTCAGGACGTAGATTTGCTCCCTAGCCAGCAGGAGCCATAGCACAGCCAGAATTCTTTTGGAGTGGGGAAACAAACCCTATCTCACCCTATGTGTGTGTCCACACTGTCAAGACCTGGCTGAAACTGGGAGTACTTGTAAGGGTTCTGAACTGGGAGAGCTCAGGCAGAGTGTGTGGACTTTGCTCTCCCAGCAGGGTGTTGGTGCAAAGTGCCCTCTCTGTCCTTTCCCGCCATCTAGGTGCCATGCCACTCGCTCTAAGTCTGCATGGCAGATGGCTGTCAGACAGTATCCCATGCCACATGGGCAGAGCTGCACTGGTAGGAGGGGCTCAGAAAAATACCTTTAATGAAGCCCTATGGGCTACATCATCTTTTTTGATGGCGGAACTTTCTGCCACAAAAAGGGGTGTTCCTGCCCTCAGACAGCTCAGGGGAGTAGAGTCAACTCATCTCCACCCGCTGAATTGACCCTTTTTATACCAGGACAGGATATGATGGCCCATGGAAGCTGCACGGCTACACTGGCCGAGGCACCGCAGATGCACGGGAGCTCTCTGCTGGAATAAATGGCCCTTATACTGGCATATCTGCCAGTTACACCAGCCTAGGAGTCAGTCCACCACCTACAGCCCTTTGCCACCCCCTTAGGATTGGACTGATAGTTATTGATCTAAGAATTGCTGTTAGCCTTTAAAATGCATAAATGAATGATGTCCAGGTATCTAGTTATTTTCGGTGTTTGAACTTCTTGAAAGGAAGGTATATGAATATTTGATCTCTGTATAAACCAGGCTGTCCAGGCTGTTTTAACAGAATCAGAACATTTTAATAGGTATTGTTAGTCCAGTAGCACCTTAAAGACCTACAAGGTTTTCAAGAGTCAAAGATTCTTTCGTCAGATACCAATGAAAATGGTCTCTTTGGCTCATTGATTAAAATAACAAAGACTTTCTGTGCAGCTGACCATTTCATTTTCGTTATTTTATATATTCCAATAGGTTTAGTAGGTATGAGCATCTTACATTCAGTCTATGATATCTTTGAGAATGTGTACACATGTATGTCTGTTTGTGTAATAAGGTCATGCTACATATAACAATGAGATTGGAATGCATAAGATAATGAAAATGGGATGGTGAACTGCACAGAAGTTATTTATTTTAGTTAATGAGCCAAAGTGACCATTTTTATCATATATTCTTACTTTAAAAATTGTATTGTAACTGAGTGTGTGTATGGAAAGCAGCAAAGCACCCGATTGAATCAAATAACTAATTTCTTCTTCTTAATTACTGTTTTTGTGACAAAAGTCATAAACAGCGAGCCATCACACACTAAAAGGGAAGCCTAAATTTTGCCATTTGTGTTACTACAGCAACCAAAAATTAGGCACATACAAAGTTAATTGTTTATTTTCTTCTCTTAGTAACCAAGAAGACTTGGCTTCTAAAGAGATAAAGTCCTGCTTAAGCAAAAGAAAAATCAATTCAGCTCTCAAATCTGAAAATTCAGGGCAATCCGAAAGAATGTGATCTATAGAGTCCGTTTGGTTAGTGCCACATCCGCAGTCTATTGGAGTATGGAATGCCATTAAATCTTCCTAACAGCACCACCAATGGCAAGGTGTTCAAACATGCCAACATAAATGCCCTGCTATACTTTGGAAGAGATCATTCAAACAGGTAGTTTGAAGTAACTAATTTGCTAATTTTAGCCACATTGTTCTAACAATGGGTTTGATTTCCAGGAAGGGGCTTCTAACAGTGGTTTTGATATCCAGGAAAAAGAATTATTATAGTTCAGCAAAACACCAGGCTCACTATTGCTTCTTTGATAACCCAGACAAGATACTTATACTAACAATAATTAACAAAGGTAATGCTCTGATTATTATTAATAAACTTCCTTCACATGGTATTAATTTTAAATTGCACAGTACATTTGCTGCCCTTTTTTAGAGGCAAATGGTTTTAAATAAGTTTAAGTTTATATGAAATGTAACACTTGTATGTAGCATTTAAGAGATTCACCGCTCCTAAATTCAGTCTTACAGGTGCAAAAGCTGTCAAGCAGTAGCATGTCTCAATGACAGTGATCACAACACAACACAGCATGGAATTTAGAAAACTCTGTGAACCAAGCATAGCTGTTTGTAGAAGTTCTATTCTATTGTACAAAGGAGTGTGCGAGCGCACATGTGAGAGCATTGTTGCCCAATTTGCCAAGATCAGTCCTTCTATATCATAACCTACTGATGCAAAAATAAAACCTGCACCATATTTTAGTAGTTCGAGGCCTGCTTGACATGTTATAAATGTCTTACATGAAGGGGAGAGAGGAAAAAAGATGGAGCCTTGTGGCTGGCCAGGATCTTGAACACATGAAGCTGCCTTATACTGAATCAGACACTTGGTCCATCAAAGTCAGTATTGTCTATTCAGACTGTCAGCAGCTCTCTAGGGTCTCAGGCAGAGGTCTTTCACATCCCCTACTTGCCTAGTCCCTTTAACTGGAGATGCTGGGGATTGAACCTCAGACCTTCTGCATGCTAAGCAGATGCTCTACCACTGAGCCACAGCCCCTCCCCTCCGAATCATCTTGAGGATGACCCAATGTGCAGAGGCCTGTGCATAGAAGAGCTCAAGGATGAAGGGTGAGAAGTCAAACCTACCAGTCCCCAAGCACAATCTCCAGAGACAGAGGCAGCACAATGAGCCCAGGTTTGTGAAGAGGGTGTGGCTGTGCTCCAGGCAGCTAAGACAGGTGTGGTTGGCTTGGGCATGTTCCATGACGGAAAGGAAACATCTCTTGGCTTGAATAACCCTGTTACCAATAAAATCAGGAGATCCTACATAGTCAGAAATTGGACTGATAACATAATTTCACGTTGAATCTTTCATTACTGTTACCAAGTGAGTTGGAGATTAAGACTTAAAATAAATAACTTTGAAGAAGACCTAATAAAATTTCAAGTAGAAAAACCTGGCAAGATAGGACTGTATTTAGTATTTCATGAAAAATTTGTTTGAGGAATATCAGATTTTTAAAGCATTTCTTCTACTGTGTTGTCTGGGGTTTTTTTTTTTTTTTTTTAGTTGATACCTGTGTGTGTCATGGTACGTCTTCACTTAGTACTTGATTTGAATTCTGTTTCAAAAATATTTTCAAGAAAGCACTTTAATTAAAAAGAAACATCATCATGAGTTGGATCCCTTTGAAAAGATCTGTACACGGGGTGGTCTGTAACCCCTCCCCCCATTCAGCATCCCTCTAACATCCTGCTCCAAAGTTCCTCCATCTCCCAGGAGCAGCATTTCAGGGGTCATTTCTGGCTGCAGTGGGAATAGAGGAGGAAGTCATGCTTCCTTGCATGGAAGTTTTAGGCGGGATCCAACGCAATGTACAACTATGCCCCACATTTTGGAAACTCTGAAGTGGCATTCTACTTATCCTTTAGTTTCGTTGAACAGTTATTGTCATACTTTTTAAATTGACAACAACAAAGAATCCTGGTTAGTGTACTTCAAGACAGATTTATTTTCAAACACAAAATTCATTCTGTTGACAGAGGTACTTTTTTATTGATTTTTGATGTGCTCCACTTTTACCATGTGGGTGCAAAAAGTGCAACTGTTTATTAGTCAGGGTTAGTTACCTGTTGACATTGGTAAAGACTGGCAGACACATCAAAATGTGATGCAAATGGTTTGAAGTAAACACATATTTGCTGAAGCACTTGTATTCAGGATAGAGAATGTACATCCCATTTTTTTCTATCTTTTGGATGTTAGTAGAAAAGGTTATGACATACCCCTTTTAAATCTGTTAATAGTATTTAACACCAGTAGTTCCAAACTAAGAATAAACTGAACATGAAGGATTTCTAGTGACATGGAAATTTCCATCCCTACCATTTAATATTTTTCTTCCAGGGCTAATAAAAGTATGTATGTTGTGGCTTCTGTTGATAGGGTTGCCCACTGTCCCCTGGTAATTGATGGGAGAGGGGAACTTACCAGTAGCAAATTTAGGCCTACCCCCCATGTTGTCATCGACATGTCGACGTCACTTCCAGCACTCACCGGAAGTGATGTCATCACGTCGTCGACACTGTGGGGGCACTCTGGTATTTGGGCAAAATCTCAATGGTAGAAGTTTTTGCCCAACTACCAGAGCATCGCCATGGCATTGGTGATGGGATGACATCACTTCTGATGAACACCGGAAGTGATGTCAATGCAACAATGATGATGTGGGGGCTAGGCTTCAGTTTGCCACTGGTAATATCCCTTCCAGCCAGCTGAACAGTGCCAGGGGGAGGGCCCCCAAAGCAGGGGTAGGACAACCTTATCTATTGATCATACCATCCAAGGCAGAAGAGTCTAGCCTTGTCCCCTATCCAAGATGGCCGCAGGGGCATCCAGATTGTCTGAGTCCACATGACAACCGAAACAACACATGTGTACAAATTACATGATTTTCCAAGCTTCATGGGCTCCCACATTGAAAAGCTCCTCCCCTCCACATTCTGACAAACTCTTGGTGGCCCCAAACTGTGGCCTACATCTGAATGGGGGAGGCCTGCTCCAATATGTTGCTAAAAAATACTATTGGGAAGACCTGATCATAAATCTCCTACCGTTATATCTAGTTTTGAACTTAGCCTTCTGTTATACTCTCATTTTTCCAGTCTTCAGGCTGTAAGTTTACCTTGTTCCCTCAAATAATAGCAAGGACCAGAAAGAGGGAGAAAGATGAAAGCTGAGGGCATTTTTAATTTGTAGTTAAGTTTTATTTTGTCATTTAGTCCTATTAACAATCATTAAGCAATTTAATAATTAGATGCCTCATTAACATTTTAATGAGGCTAGTGGCCATTGGTAAGTGTAATTAAATTAGTTTTATTGTATGATATTTTGAAGCTGTGATTAAATTAGGTTTTACTATGCTTTTAAGAGCGAACCTATGGAGATCACTGTGCAGCAGCCGTCTTGTTAACTTAGGAAGTGTCTATGAAATAGTAATGCATCGGGAAAAAAAGGGGGGAAAAATTCCCCACTGAGGTTAATCACAAAAGAAAAAAAAATCAAATGTTCCTGCTGCCTCCCACTCCAGGGTTGCTAATATATCACTGGTGTTAGCAGTATGTCTGTTTAACATTATTCATTGTGGATAGTTTTATATAATCTGCTATTAATTTTTTAGAAATAGTGCCTAGACGATGTGGCATCCAGTGCTTTATAAATCAGGGACTAATCCTGTTGTGCTTAGTAAGACAAAACTCCTGTGGAGTTCAAATGGAATTTTACAACAGTAGGAACTGCAGGGTATGGCCTTGCCTGAAGGCTGGCTTCATTATATTATTGCTATAGTGACAAATTGGACTATTGAAAAAAGGGAGGGGGCTGCAGAGCTCTTACTAGCTAGTAAGTGGGCCTTTCTCCTGCTGCTATAACCTGTAGAGGAATAAACAGCAAGGGCTAATGAATAGCAGGCTGGAAACCAGGCTTTTGTTCTGATCACCCAGGGGACGGCATGACCATCCGCTAGTAGTTTTGTTATATGCATTGTCAAATGCTTGTGTCACAGGCACTGGGAGTATCTTTCGTCATTGCCAGAAACAACAGATGAGTTAAGAAACGTATCTATCTGTGATAGTTTCAAAAGGTCAGTATGTGATCATATGAAAAATGTGTTCATATGGATTAGTCTTGCATCTGTAGTTTGGATTAGCCAAAGTCATTTGAGTGCCAGTGTTTTAGCCCCGAAATGGCATCTGTCAGCATAAATAGGTATTACATCTACAGAAAGAGGAACAAGTATTCTATTAAAGCTGCCTCTTTTTATATTTTCAAGATATATCCCATTATTTTTTCCCTCCTTCCAGAAGGCCAAAGGTACAGCTGATTCCAGCTCCATGCAGCACCACTTCATACATTCAAATCCGGCATGTTGCACAGGCTGCAGAAACAGGCCTCAAGATTGTGGCTATTGTTGTGGTAATTCCTGTTTCTTGATAGTTGATGTATAGTGTTGCCAACCTCCAGGTACTAGCTGGAGATCTCCTGCTATTACAACTGATCTCCAGCCGATAGAGATCAGTTCCCCTGGAGAAAATGGCCACTTTGGCAATTGGACTCTATGGCATTGAAGTCCCTCCCCTCCCTAAACCCTGCCTTCCTCAGGCACCGCCCCAAAAATCTTCAGGTATTTCCCAACCCAGAGCTGGCAAACCTATGGATGTAGGAGTAGACACAAGTTTAGATGGCTTTAAAATGGATTAGACAGCTTCATGGAGAAGAGGTCCACCATTAATCATAGTGACTAAAGGAAACTTCCATATTTTAAGGGCAGTACAACTCTGAATAAAAGTGTTTGGAGACAGAGGAGGGCCTTGGCTTCTATGCCCTGTTTGATGGCTCTCCCAGGCAGCTTGTTGGCCAGTGTGTGAAACAGGATGCTGGACTAAATAGACCATTGGTGTGATCCAGCAATGTTCTTCTTATGTGGCACTTAATAAATGTATTGTGAGACAGACCTAGGGTTCCAATCTCTGTGAGCACTGTTCTTCCGGTGCATATTATTCTCTCTGTAGTCATGGTGTATATACCTACCCAACAACAAAGGAACACTGGCATATGGCACAATAGATTTTGTGTGGTCTAAAGATAAAGATGACAGCCTCTATGTACTTGGTAGGATATAGAGTAAATCCATCTGTGCTAAGACTCAGCTGTTTATTCATAGATTTTTGGAAGTATTTGCAAGATCAGAACTACAACACATCTGGCAGAAACTCTAAATACTTTATTTGAAGTCCTGTTTAATAATATTCCAGAGACGGTCTCATAGGGGAGTGATCTTTTGTTATCAAGCCCTGAATATATTTAACATTATTTGCAGTGGATTTGCAAATAAAATGCTTTAGTACTTCAGATGCATTATGCATAGCATCTTCTACCCAGAAATTCTATTATTATCAGAAATCTTGTTTATTATTATCAGAATGATCTGCATATTTTATGTGGTGCTGCATAAGTGTTATAATTCAATAACGTGCAAATACAAAAAAATATAAATATCTTTTTAAATATAAATATCCTTATGTCCTTTTTGTCCCTCTGAAAACTAGGGAAATCTTGTATTGTATAGAAAAAAGGCCGAAGTAACATGCATTCATTTTCATTTGTGTGCTTTTGTTGTGAAGCAGTTTCCAGTGTCTTAGCTAAGGGACTATCCCTGCTCCATTTGCAAGACTGAGCCACATTAACCTAATTGCTAAGGGATTTCTCCTTTGTATTAAAGCAAAATGTTCCTGTTCTTAATTTCATCCCCTTATTGCTTCCCTTATCCCTGCACCATACTCAGCAATTCCTAATGATCTTTGGTGTGTGTTGACAACATGCAAATACTTGTTGACAGCTTTCAACAGCATTCTATAGCCTTTGTTTAGCTTTGGAACTTGTGTCAAACTTTACTGCTGTTAATATTGTGCAATGAATTTTGAAACGCCCTCAAGAGTATAACGGGATAGTTATGTTTTTTGATGAATTGCTTTGCAACAAACCTAATTATGCTTTTTACAGGATAGCAATTTGTATACTGTGTAAAGCACATGTTTGCTGGTGGGAATTACATAGGATTGCTGTAATTATTAGAGCTCATTGATTCTGTTGTGTTATGTTAATGTTTCTAAATTAAGCAATATGAAGCAGTTTCTGCTGTGCTGTTTCTCAGAAACCTTAGGGATATTGTCTGTAGCTTTCAGTGCATACTTTAGAGATTTTTCAGCATAAAACCTCCGGTTAATTTTATTGTGGGGTTCTCTCATATTCTATTCAATTATTCTTATACGGAAGAGTATATTAGGTGACCAATTGTAATGAAATCATTTTGTGCATTGAAAATCTCAACAGCAGAAGGGATCTGGCAAATCTGATGTTCTTTTAAAATAAATAGTTACCCTTATGTCTTTTTTGTCCCCCTAAATCTAGTTTCATTCAGATGCTGGTGAGCCTTATTAACAGATAGACTTGGTGTACTGGTGGAGGGGAGGAAATGGAGAAGGAAATATATTAATTCCCTGGCAGACTCATGTTGAATGGATAAATGTATGAATTCACTAACAAACCAGATACATATTAGTTTTTTAAAAAAGTTTTATTAAAAGTACCTTCTGTGCCGCCATGGCCATTCCGGGGGCAGGGGAGGTGCTGCTAATTAATTGCATGGGGCAAATGCAATCCCATGGTCCTTTGCTAAACTATGCATGGGTTAAACAGCACACAAGTATGAAAGTCACTTGTGCATGCGGATTATTGTGCTAGACATGCAGCTGCCCAGCAAACTATGATGAATGCGTAGTAAGTACTTGATCTAAATATCAATAAATCGGGAGCATATTAGCAACTGGTGATTATGTCATGATCTGAATCTGCAGGAGTTCAGGCATCCCTATTAAAGAAATTCACTCATTATCCATTGAACATTTCCCCTTCAATTTTGGAACACGTGCCTGCGCTCTATGTAAGGATGAAAAAATCAGCAAAGGCTCAACCTTTATCACATAAAATATGCACATGTATTTGAATTACAACAGATTTTTAAGGTACTGCAGGCCACAGATCTGTTCCTAGCAGCTTTAATTTTCTCAGGGCATTTGCACATTGAATTAAGCTATTTGTTGAACAAATAAATGACTACAACAACCACTATATCACTTAGGGTGCTTGCTGCTTTTAAGTTATGCATCATCACTTCAACTTATGATAAGTTAGCGTGAGGCTTCTAAAGTGGGATGTCTGTGCCCCATATGCCTTAACCTTGCACAAGGGTTTTAAAGCCGAACTTCATCACACATACAAGAAATTAACATTCAGTGTCAGTGCCCTTTTTTTTCTTTCTATTGATGAGATCATCTTTCTGTCTGGTTGCTTAGTGGCTCCTGTTTTCAGTTTCTGTGTCATAAAGTTAGAATGAGCACAAATTACAGTGTGAAGAGTGCAAAAAAATCACCCAAAGAGAGATTGGAGACTAACTGGGGTTCTGTATACCTATAGACTCCCTCATGTTTCTCTCTAGGCTGGTGGTATGCACTCCGAGGCTCATGGAGAGCAAAATTCACCATTACCATCAACCCAAAGAGCAGCATTTACTTCTATCTCTGGCATGAAGCCTGCATCTCAGGGAGATTTGGAGCTTACTCGTTCCTCTGGCGGTGACTATGTCAGGATGGGAATGACATGCCAGCCACAACACCACCAGACAAGAGCTTTGTCCACTTTCCTGAAACCTGGAAAACAGTGCCCAGAAGAGCCACATGTGGTGTGCCAAAGACTCACATGTAGCTCCCGAGCCGCTGAGAGGCACTGCTCTAGGCATAGAGATGAAAATAAATGACTACATTTTCTTAAAAAGCATTCTTGTAACGGCAAGTTGGGTGTGCAAATTGGAGATTATTGACAAAGGAAGGGAACACAATAGATGTTTATAAAACAATGTGTGCATATTTTTTCCTTCCACTTTCATAACTCTAGGATTTTGGTTTACTGAGCATTAAAAGTGATTGGAAGTAAGATCAGGACTGAAAAGAAAATACATTTTCACACATAATGCATAATTATAAGGCTTTCACTGACAAAAGTGTGGTTATGGCCTCTAGGATACTGCACAGAGGCTAGATGTTATCAGCAAATATTAACTATGATAACTACCTCCATATTCAGTGGTAGTGTTATGTGCGGATTTTGAAATACTTTTACTAGCTTCCTATTTATTGAAGGTATTTCTCTACTGCCTCTCCACCAAAGTGCCCCCAGGCAGTTCACAGAATAAAAGCCACAGGATAAAAAATTCTCATACAGCCAAAAACAATTACAGCCCATCAAAGCCTACAACTATATAAAAACTGACAATAAATAGGCACCACTAACTAAAACAGCAATACTTTATATGACGCCATAGCAGCCCATTACAACAACATAAGGCTATTCTAATCAACAAAAAAGAGGTATTTCAAGATCTGTTTAAAAGCAAGCTTTCTGTCCCTGCTCCCACTTTGGTTAAAAAGGGTTCGGGTAGTTATGTAGGCACTCAAACTTGATTTCCAAACTGAATATGGAACTTGCCTTAATGTTCACTTGAGCACATTATGAAAACAAATGAACAAACACACAAAAGTAAGGGCAGCCAATTGTCAGGAAGTTACAGTGTCCACTGTAACAGGAAATCCAACCATTTCAGTTTTCCTTTCAATGAAAACCCCTTTTTAATGAAAACCCCTTCAAAATTTGCCAGGGGCTTCTACTGTACACAGGACATGAATGGATAAAATCACACAAACAGCTAGGTGGCATTAACATCATAGAAAAGTGGGGGGGGGAGGTGTGCAGCTGAAGAAGAGAAAAAAAGAGGGGGACCACAGAGTCACCTGCTGTGCTGGGCAAGAAGGTATGTGGGTTGCTTTCCGGGTATAGCTGCAGCCTTGCTCATGGTCACCACAAACTTGCTGGGCGGTTGGCTGGCTTGCTACATCCACCTGTTCCACCTCAGAGTGCGAGTTCGGTTGGGCACCAGGCAAGGAGGGAAGAGAACAGCCACCATAAAGCCTATAAGAGCCTGCAACCCACTTCAGCAGGTTCTGTGACTCACTTGTAAGTCCCAACCCACAGGTTAGGAAACAGTGCCCTTTAGTGCTCTCTGTTAAAATTTAGTACTAGGTAACTGGAAGCTGCCCTGACCTGGATGGCCCAGGCTAGCCTGATCTCATCAGATCTCAGAAGCTAAGCATGGTCAGCCTTGGTTAGTATTTGGATGGGAGACCACCAAGGAAGTCCAGAGTTGTTACACAGAGGAAAGCACTGGCAAACCACCTCTGTTAGTCTGTTGCCATGAAAACCCCAAAAAGGGGTCGCCATAAGTCGGCTGCGACTTGATGGCACTTTACACACGCACACAACTGGAAGCTAAGTAGTGTGGTGTAGGAGGGATACATTCCTCTTTCTGCCTATGCTGTAGGGGGGAATTGGGACCCTGGGGTATATATGCCTCACATACTTCAGGACACAATAAGCTGATAGAGGCTTGAATAGGACAATTTTCCCCTTCTGTTTCCTTGTTTTTTCCTTTAAATGGTACTTAAATATTCTCAATATTTTGGGATTCCTAGAAGCCAATGAGCATGGTCATTCCTCATCAGGCTGTATTTTAGAGGTTTCTCTCACCTCCTCTTCATTTATAATGTAGCATTTTACTGCACGAGGAGTCCTCTGACGATAAACACCTACCCTTCCTGTGAGTGGGGACCTTTCATCATGCAACTGATACACACTTAACCATAACATCTGCTATTAAGAAGAGTGATTAAAGAGTGTAAAATGATAAAGATTCTTTGGAATCTTTGATAAAGATCCATCAGGGTTTCCCTTGTATTGTTCTTCTTATATCACTGAATGCTCTCCCAGGGCTTTTGCATGGACAACTAGCTTATCAAGGATAACAACTCTAGTTTAGCCTTCTCCGTGACATGTGAGATTTCCATGTGCAAGAAATGTTTATGAGATCTATATCTGATTCCCTACTAATGTATGCTTCAAATGAAAATCTACTGTTTTCTTTTGTTCCCTCCTGCTGTTCACATGAGCTGGTGCCCTGGAAAACTGCCCCAAATGCTAGTCATAACTTACTTATGGAGACCCCAACAAGGGGCCTTCAGGGCAAGTGAGAAACAGAGGTGGTTTGCCATTGTCTTCCTCTACAAAACCTTCCTGTTTATCAATCAATGTCATAATAAGGTGTTAAGGAAAGTTCCCACTTCCTCTAAGGCTGAAAGTGTGGCTGGACCAAGATCACCCAACAAGCTTGATGGTAGAGTGGGGTTTTGACAGTAGGGGAAATATCAGTGAGAAGGGAAGGAAAGGAATGTGTGGTAGACCAGGGTTGATGGTAAAAAAAACCCCACTTAATATTAGCTGGTATATGGACTAAGTCATATACTTTTGAAAGAATGAGTTTGGAAATTACTTTGGTGGGAGTCGGAAGGGTAGTAGAGTGTTTTTGGAAGAAGTTAGAGGCATAAAGGTCAACACAATGCAACGAGCAGAGATGTCAGAGAGAGGAGGAAACTATTGAATGGCTGCATATAGTAGTGTTGAAGAGGACACAACAGTTGTGCTCCAGATCCTGATGTGGAGATACACTGCCTGTATTTATCATTTAATATATACTGCCTTTACAGAAATTATTTAAGACACACACAGAGGCTGCACCTGTTGAACGTCTTCAGTGCCATTCCTCATTAGATCCCCCACAACCACTCTTCTTTCTCACCTACAGTACTGTACAGTTGTTCTAGCTATAGAAGGAGGAAGAAGAGGCACATGAGATGTCTCATAAAGAGCACCATAGATTTATCCTCAGTGCCTCATAGCTTTAAAAAAAGTAGTAGGCATAATCTCCAGGCAAGGTAGCCTCAACCTGGAGGTTGGCAACCCTACTGAGGGATATTTTCTGGATACTGTTTAAATTCTTCCATGTTAAAGGAAAGCAGATACCAATGCATGATATTCCCAGAGAACTGCTCCCAAAAACCGATGTTTTGTGTATATATAAAGGAATAGCCAATGAAAACCCAAAATAATATGAACAATGTCAGAAAACACTGCAAACATTCAATGCAGAATGTTATAGTGAAGACATAAACTGAATATCATTGACGTCTGCAGTCTGAAATGTTATAGTGAAGACATAAACTGAATATCATTAACCTCTGCAGTCTGATCAGGAGTCTGATATGAGGTATATATTCTGTTGTAGTTTACAGAACAGCATTTTTAACTCTGAATAAAGACTTCACATTCATTGTCAAATCAAAGCAGGCCAGGTTAAAAAATGATCACAGATACAGAAATGTACAAGTCAAGGTAATATGATAGGTGGCAGTTATAGCCACACAGACTGTGGTGTCATCATAGCTATAATTTGAGTGAATAGAAACATCATCCATATGTCTTTGGTGTCAGCAAAAGAGAAATAGGAAAATATTTCATTTGATTGGAACAGACAGTATGCCCCAAAACAACATATTTAAACTGTCACTTTGTAATTTCATAATTCATTGTCCTGTGCTGGATATAATTTGAGTACTTATTTCTCAAAAATGCGTTCCAATAATCTCTTTGACAGAGTTTGTGCAGACTGAACACAGTGGACTGACAGCTGTTTGTTCCCTGATTATTGTTTTTTACATTTGTCAGTATTTTGTGTCTCTCCTTCCCCTCATCCAACCCCCAGCTATCTCACCTACACTAAAAACATGCCATGCATATCCGGTACATAAGCATTCTCTTGAAACTTAAAGTAATCTCCCTCATCAGATATATTCATTGCAGCTGCCTCACATTCAGCATTTTACATTATAATGTATATAATTTTATAATTTATCACTATACATAAAGATGTACTGATATTTTAACACTAAATCCTGGTGTACAACTGTATCTTTTTTATTACTATGAAATACAAAATACAGTTTCATCTCCTTTAGTGGTGTTTCTATGGCCTGCTTCTAGCCTGAGGGATAGGGTGGCCAGGTTCCTCTTTGCCACTGGCAGGAGGTTTTTGGGGCAGAACCTGAGGAGGGCGGGGTTTGGGGAGGGGAGGGACTTTAATTCCATAGAGTTCAATTGCCAAAGCAGCCATTTTGTCCAGGTGAACTGATCTCTATCGGCTGGAGATCCGTTGTAATAGCAGGAGATCTCCAGCTAGAACCTAGAGGTTGGCAACCCTACTGAGGAGGGATATTTTAAGCTGTCAAATATTTTTTATTCTGCCCTTAGCAGACTCTTGGCTTGTTTTATGACTGAGTTTATGCTTGTACTTTTTATGAAGTTACTGTTGCATTGTTTTGACTTTGTGAACCAGCTCAAGCGGGTCTGGAGAGGCGGCATAGACATTTTCTAAATAAACAAGTAAGAAATGTCACAATTATCACATTAAAGTAAAACATAGGGTACACAGGAAGAAAAATATTTAAACTATCAATATTGCCTCATGACTTGAATGCAATGATCTAATTTTCTTCTAATACTTCCACTATTCTTGTGGCTAATGGTAGCTCTCTTATAGTTCTGTCACCCTTTCTTTCCTGTATTTGTTTAAATGGGAGTTAGGACCAAAGCACGGTGGTGTGAAATAGGTGCACTTGATCAGGTCCCCAGAATGCCTTGCCTTGGCTGCAAGCCGATTATCATGATATGGTACATATTGACATTTCAGAAATCAAATAGAATTTTCATTTCATTTCCCAGGAACGAATTGCATACCATGGGATCACACAGGTGGCCTGCATATATAGCAGAGTCAGAAAAATTATGCTTTGTCCCTCAAACTGTAGTTTTATTCATTAGAATTAGATGACAAGCCTCCATACATTTGTCTCTGAAAGTTTTTCTATGTATTTTAAGTTTTTTTTTCTTTTATCATGCTTCCTGACATTTACAAGTTATCTTTATTCTTTTCTAACATACCCCCATAAGCCTTATAGCTTTCTAACTTTCCTTTTCAATATTCATTCCTTTAACTCCTTTGAGATAGAAAAAAATATTTCAAAAATAATTGAATCACCTTGCATTTGTACCAAATATGCATACAATTGGCCATTATATTATGACAGCCCTGACACCTGCCTGTGACTGTATAGTTGACTGAACTGTAATGTGGTCAGTTCATTTGGTTTGCATTTGGAAGTGGATGAAACATATAAGGAAACTCTGAAGACTCTTTCTGTGCTATAAATATACTGCCTATAAATATGGTAAATATGCTATACATTTACTGGGGTCTGTAACCAATGGCTCAGTAAGAAACCAAATATGGCTCTTTAAAAGAAAATGAAATCTTTAAGTTAACGTCTATTGGAGGGGTAGGTGGGGTGCTAGAATAACCAATGTGAAGGGAACAGCAGGCTAAGAATTTTATCAGACTAAAGGCCTTCTTAGAGATGCTTTACAGAAAGGGAAATTCCTATTCGGCTGATTCGGTGATCGGCTGTTTGGCTTAGGCTTTATTTTCTATTTCAGTATTCAACCCCAAATAAACCCAGAATTAGCCGAAATGCCTTTTTCGGTTTTACCAATATGCACAACCCTACTTGTCGTGCTTGATTTCTCCTGCTCTATTTGGGACAGAGATTGGAAGGCATGGTAGCCTGAACTTGATACCAGTGTGTGTGTGTGTTCGAGTTTTAGAGTGGTCTTTGAAAGGCAAGACTTGTGGCTGTATATCTGTTTTTCATTTGACCTGAAGTTTGCATTGGAGATAAGTGTAGATGTCCTGGGGTGGGAAAGCCTATTGATTGCATTATCTTGGGTTTTATGAAAAGGACTTTTGAAACGTGTGCAAAACCTGAGTCCTACATGGTGCTTCCATCCAAGCAAAGTAACGAAGGTGGCATCACCTTCATGTAATAATGTCACATTTTGTACTCATGTTTTACAAAGGAGCCTACCTAGATTTCTGGATTATACAGCTTCTTGAAAAGGGTTTAATTCCAGATTAGCAAGGGGGAACCAGGATGTAGTTACTGTCTTCTACAGCTCCATATATCTCTTGGAGGCTTGCTTGCCCCAGTTGCCCACCCACTGCAGGCAACCTCTAGCCCCATACTCCCATCCACCACAATCGCTTGATATAGCATTGGGAGAAAATAGGGGGTGATGGTGCAGATTCCATGTCACTTCTTGGCTAGCACCCAGAAGTGACATCACAGTATCCCTGGTGCTCCAGGAATTCCCCCAGATCTCTGTGGTTTTTACCATAGAATTTGGGAAAATTCCTAGAGCATTATGTCAGCCCCTTCCTAGACACCCCCCCCCCACACACACACACAAAATGCTCCTGGGATTCAACAGAGAGCTGGCAAAGCTAGTCACTTGTGCTAGCAGCTATGGAAAAATAGACCTTGATAGGAGTTTAAAGTATTGTGCAGACTTAGACAAAGTGCTTTACTGCTTGGTAAACATTTATACAGAGGCCTTTACAAAGGATGCTTAGAACTTCTCTAACCTGCCACTTTTCCTTTCTAATTTCCTCCAAGCTTTTTTTCCTCTTCAGTGATTCCATACTGGCCATTTATGCACCGAAGATTTTGCCTTGGATTTGCTACTCAATAGATGCACATTTTCCCCATCCAAATTCTCAAAACTCAACAATAAGCTCCCATGCAGAGTTTTGAGAATTCAGATGGGGAAAATGTGCCACTATGTTTCCACTAAAATACATTCATGGAATAGGGATCTGTAGTAATTTCACCACTGCTCTCTGCAACCTTTTGACATGGGATAGAGATTGTACAATGATTACTTAGAATGCATCACTGAGGCCTGGTGATGCTGAAAGTCTGGATTTGACCAGGATGGCTTCTTGGATATTTAGTAAATCATTGTACAAGTGTACGAGCAGGGAATACCTTTTTTAAAAAAATGATTTTACCAAATTTCTAGTTCATGGAAAAAACAATATGTGAATTTTAGGTGAACACTACTAACTACATCTTTAAAGCTGTCATTCTTCAATTATCTTTTTTTTTTTTTTTTACACACAGTGAGTGAGATCAAGAACATACATGTCAGTAAGATATTTTGGGAAGAGAACTTGAAAATGGAAGTATTATTGTTTTGCATTTGGGTTATAGAAAAGGTTAACCTTTATTCCTCCCTTCCTTTAAAAATTGTGCATTATCCTTAAATTTTTGTGAATTCCCTAAGTGGCATTTCTTAGCTTTTGCTAAGACACTCTTGGTATTAAGACATAATTTTCATCAACCCTGTTTTTGTTGTTCTTAATTCATGAAATGAAACTAAAATGGGGATATTATGGTTGTTATATTTCTTATTTATGGGGATGAAAATATTCTTATTAGCTGTAGCAATTCAGAGTTTATTGTATTTTAAATTAATGTATTCATGTTTTGTGACTTTAACAGGCAATAACTTCAAGCTGGCATTGTGAATACAGATTCTGCTACAAGAAAATAACAGTAAGTGTTTGTGTTTGCTATAATTTGCTTTAAAAAGATACTATCTCATATTTGTGGCTACATTATTATTTGAATGAATTTTTAAAAGCCACTATGACTATCTGGCTATGGTCCATCTTGTCATAGCTATGTAAAAAGACTTTCTTTGGATGTTTAATGGACCAGTTTTAAGATCATTAATTGATAAGAAAGGGGAATATTGTAATCTTTATGCAGTTTTTTTATTTAAAGAGTATAGAATTTGTGCTATACCAAGTCAAGGAGTTTGTTTACCTTGGCAGTCTTTTTTCCCATAACTTAAATTGGAATGCCCATCAAAAAGCAGTGTCCAACAAAATTAAACCTGGGGTTGGAGCTATTGTCAACTTTTTTCACACCAAAGGCGGCAAATATATTCCAGGGGCTATTCAGGTTTTTAATCTGAAAATTACCCCAATTATCCTCTTTGGTGTTGCCATCTGGATAACAGTCATCAATGAATCTATAGATCGTCCACTGCTTCAGTTCTTACGAAAACTCCTAAATGCCCCTCGATGTGTTGCTGGCGTTACTCTTCGTTCCAAGTTTGGCAAATGTCACTTGAAGCCTTTAAACTACACCTTAAACTGTACTTTAGCATTGAGGGGTTCCTAGCTTCTCTGAAGCATGACCCTTTTAAATCCTCATGGCAAAAAATCTTAGATGAGAAACTGTCGTTGTTGGGCTTCTCGCAGGATATGTCATTAGAACTTGGGAAAACTGAAGCTTTTACCAAAATTAAAAAGCGCATTAAAGAGCTCGATTATAACAGCACTACTTTTCGTGCTCGTTGCGTCTGTTCATCCCAGTTCTTCGGAATACCCCCTCCATGTGGTCTGCCTGCCTATACATATTATCTGACAACTCCTCGTCTTTGTAGAGCTTTTTGATTGGCTAGATTGAATGCTAACCCTTCTATGGTAATGCAGGGCAGAATTCTGAATATACCATACTCAGACAGGATCTGCCCTTGCTCTTCTGGCTGTATTGACTCATTAGCTCATGCCCTTTTGGAATGCCGCTTTTACGAGGAACTTCGATTGCACTAGATTTCCCCCCTTTTAACATACAAATCCAATGCCTCTGTGACTGACATAATGCCTTTTTTACTAAGCGATAGGGACCCTAAGGCTACATTGTCAGTGGCAAGATTTGTTTCAGTCCTTATATCCCTCCAACACTAGATATATACTGCTCAAGATCAATTGATCAAGGAGCTTCTAAGGGATAAAAGGAAAGAATCTGTGCTATGGAATTTTTGTTGTTTTCTTTCATTCACTTGTCAAAATAAAATATAGGAAAATACTAATGCTTTTAAATATAAAGATTGTTATTACTCTTGTAAGTGAATTGGTGATGGTGTCAGCTTTGGGAAAATGGATTTCAATCTTGGCTGTAAAATAAGAAATTGTGTTGTTATTACTTCATTAGTTACTAAGCTAAGATAGTAAAATGACTAAGAAATCTTTCTGAGTAATCATAATTATTTATAGTGAAATATCTACTGTTAGAGTAACAGTGATAGGGGGTACGTTACTGCTTTTAAGCACAAGAGAAAGCTCTGCAAAAATCAATGGATCAACAATAAGCTGTTGTTCTTTCATCCTGAGGACCAGAAAAGAAACTAAAGGAAATTATTTCCCTTCTTATGAATTGTAACAATTAAAGTTCTTGCCTGAGACACCGTATCCTTATACTGGTTTTGCATACACTTTGATGTACTATTCGTATTTTCTTCCCTTTTATTTCCATCAGTTGTTGTTTACATGGTTTTTAAAAAGAGGTGCTAAATAATGGAGAGCTTCCTTAAATTTTATTATGATGACCAATTCACATGTGATGTTATGAGGTGCCACAGAAGGGATTTTGTGTTCCCCCCCCCCATGCCCTAGTCACTTTTAAATCTACAATGTATAAAATGTGGTCATGACCAGGGTAGCCTAGAATAGCCTGATTTTGTTAGATCTCAGAAGCAAAGCAGGATCAGCCCTAATCAATATTTGGATGGGAAATAGGGTTGCCAGCTCTGGGTTGGGAAATGCTTGGAGATTTTTTGTGGAGCCTGGGGAGGGTGAGGTTTGGGGAGTGACCTTAGCAGGGTATAATGCCATATAGTCCACCCTCCAAAGCAGCCATTTTCTCCAGGGGAATTTATCTTGGTTGTCTGGAGATCAATTGTAATAGGAGGAGATCTCCAGGTGCCACCTAGGATCACAACACTAATGGGAGATCACCAAAAATACCAGAGTCACTACTAGGGTTGCCAACTTCCAGGAACTAGCTGGAGATCTCCTTAGGGTTGCCAAGTGCCAGGTGGTGGCGAGCAAACCCCGCCAATCCACCTGGCCACCTGCTGACCAGCTGAGGGTCGGCGGGCAATCTGTGCAGGCAGGGACAGGTCACTTCCGGTTCATATCCAGAAGTGCTGCATTGCAAAGGGCCGGTTTCCACTCAAACTCCCAGTTTGAGTGGTAAAGGCCTGTTGCGATGTGGCACTTCTGGGTGTAAAATGCATCACAAGGGGCCATTTGAGTGGAAAACGGCCCCTTTCGGTGTGTTTTACAACTGGAAGTGCCGCATCGCAACATGGCTTTACCGGCCCTTTGCAATGCAGCACTTTCGGGTGTGAACCAGAAGTGCTGAAGCACTTACGGGAGCGCGCGACCCCCCCCCCACTCCACTCCAAAAACCTCCCACCAAAGAAGAAGAGGGACCTGGTAAGCCTAGATCTCCTGCTATTACAACTGATCTCCAGCCAATAGATAGGGTTGCCAGGTCCCACTTTGCCACAGGCGGGAGGTTTTTGGGGCAGAGCCTGAGGAGGGTGGGGTTTGGGGAGGGAAGGACTTCAATGCCATAGAGTCCAATTGCCAAAGCAGCCCTTTTCTCCAGCTGGAGATCTCCAGCTATTACCTGGTGGCTAAACAAGAAAAAAGAGAGCACCTCCGTGCTAATACCGTTAGGTTTGGAAACTGGCACAGGAAAAATACAGTACAATGATACAAAATATGTGTATTGTGTTTTAAGACACTTCAACAAGTACAATGGACTGCAAAAAGTGACAATAAACACTATATATACAAAATATACAAAACGTGTTTGATGCAGTCTATAAACAGTACAATCATCTTAGTATATATATATGGAAAATTAGTTTAAAAAGTCCATCAGGTACATGTATAAATGATCACAAAGTCTTCACTCTCTAGATGCATAGGATCGGCTGATCCCATTCATCCCAATAGGGAAAAGGGGGGAACCCATATCTCGAGACCCCCTGACCCAATCTTTACAAAACTTGGGGGTTCTTGCAAGAAGCCTCATAGGAAGCTACGCTGAATGTTTGGGGGCTGTACCCCCCAAAATGCACCCCCTGCAGCCACGGAATGGCTCGAATGTGTGCTATAAATGGAATAAAATGCACATTAAGGGGGGACCCCTTTCGGGCCCCATATCTCGAGACCCCCTGACCCAATCTTTACAAAACTTGGGGGTTCTTGCAAAAAGCCTCATCTGAAGCTATGCTGAAGGTTTGGGGGCTGTACCCCAAAAAATGCGTCCCTGCAGCCATGGAAAAGAGCGAATGTGCACAAGCACCCCACCCACAGGGATTTCTCTCTCACACAAACAGATACTCTCTTTCTCTCCCCGGACCACGCAGCAGCTGGGCTCACGTGCTCAAGCGTGACTGATTGGCCAGAAGAAGACCCTGCTTGGCCACCGATTGGCCGCTGGAGAATGCTGCTTACTAACTGACAGTTATGCTGCTGTGCCGAACCCTGAATTTGCCGAGTTTATTTGCCGAACTCCCTGAACTCACCGAATTCGGCTCCCCATTTTCCAGCCTTTTTTGAGTTCGGTTCCATCCGAACTAAAAACCGCCTAATTGGGGGAAATTCGGCTGTTTTTCGGTTCAGGACGAACCGAATCGACAGCCCTAAATGAAACTGAAATGTCAGATTTGTTTTGTACATCCTCATCATGTAAAAATGGGGTATGGTACCTCTCTACTCCCATGAGATGTGTTAGTTTCATTCTTATGTGGAATTCACTTCATTGTAAAAGACACATGCAGATCCCGTTTTCATTCTAGTCAAAAGCATGCCAAACTCCTTTGCTACTCTTTGGTATGTACAAAGATTTGCTTCTATTGATGAATTCAAACGAATGTTAAGAAAAGCAATCAGGAAACTCCACTGCTGGGAAGAAATGACCATTGGGTATAACGTGAGTGAGCAAGGCATGTGCTCTTATTAATAGACAACATCTGCCCTGAAATGACAGAGAATTTTCACCTTGAAAGCCAGTGGTTTTGTTGTGCAGCTTGAGAGAGACATTATTTAAAAAATAGTTAACAGGCCTCCATTCAGAAACAAGTGTGTGTTAGCAGCTGCCCTGTTCTGGTATGTGTTAAGAGATACTTTAAGACACAGGGGGAAATGGACCTGTAATAGAAATGTTTCTGAATTCAGTAAAGAAAGCAGGAAATGCATGTACAGGGCTTCACAGATATTTTGCAATGACTACAGTCACATTTGCATATACTGATAAAAAGAAATGCAACTCAAATAATTGTAATGTATCTGAAGAGATAATGAAGTGGTACAATGCATTAGTGTGCTATAATTTACTTCAGAAGTATGTGTGGGCCACGGTTTTCTGTACTGTAATATGTGAACATTACTGCAATATGGCTGGTGTTGGGGCGTAGTCACTCTGTGCTTTGTTTTGCTAAACAAGTTATTTGTGCGTTCTCCTAAGTACGAAACGGAGTAAATAACTTTCCTCCACCACAAACTGAAGTAAAAAAAAAAATCTGGATTAGCTGGGGTTCTCATCACTCTGTTCTCATCACATTCATTATCTTTGAATGTTTCAGCAGACATGGGATTCTTCAGCAAATGCAAAGTAAAAACTAATAATGCAACTGAAAATGGTATTCATCAGTTGTATTATCTTTATAAAATTTAAAACATAGATTAGCCATTCAGTTCTGTCCAGTTTGCTAAATGTTGGTGACTGTAATTAGTAATAATATCACCGATGACTAAAAGTTATTTGTATTGTCCTCTGCCTTTTCCTTTCAAATAGACTATACTACATAATAAACTATCCTTTATTTTTATAATTTAAAAGTTTGCAGTGCTGTAATTTACTATTTTGTGAAATTCCAACCAGAGGTTTATGCTCTTTACTCTTCTTTTAATCCTGTATCCAGTTTGGAATTAATTTACTTTCTCCCTTTTATCATGGTCTTGGCTGTCAAATATGGTATGGCTTCCTACAGTTTTTGTTTCCATTTCTGCTTGCTCACATTAATCCAGAAGCAGTTGGAGAATGTTTACCCAATCTTAAATTACTGTAGCTTTATTTCTGACAGATTTGGGAACTTCAAAACAGTATACAGGCAATAAAAATGTGCGGTCTTTAGCTTTGTGACAAGCTATATTAACTCCCCTTACATTTTTCCTTTCCTCTTTCTACTGTCATTGTTGCCACAGTGTATATGGGCCTTGGCACCTGCTAGTATGTTATCAAGACATGCCCATTGCTTGAAAAAACTGACATCGTCTGATGCAAAGTCCTGTATATCTAGAGGACTTACATACTATTACACAAGCACAATTTGACCTGGTAAAATATATGAATTGTTATCTGATTGGACCTTGCTGATCCAAAGTGGGGGAAAGGGGTAAAAAGGAAAACTGAAGAGTGAAATGTATATAGTGGTCTGCAGACTAACGGTAAGAAATAGGATTGCCAACCTCCAGGTACTAGCTGGAGATCTCCCTCTATTACAACTGATCTCCAGCCGACAGAGATCAGCTCACCTGGAGAAAATGGCCACTCTGGCAATTGGACTCTATGGCATTGCAGTCCCTCCCTTCCCCAAACCCCGCCCTCTTCAGGCTCTGCTCCAAAAATCTTCCACCGGTAGCAAAGAGGGACCTGGCAACCCTAGTAAGAAACCAAACTCTCAAAAAATGTAAAGTGAAAGAAGTACAAATAGGCAGTAAGGTACCATTATAGTTTCACTTGGTTGAATTATTTTAGTCAATCCAAATGTGCAGTATGAAGTAGGATAGCCTGAGAGTGTCTGGCCCGAAGTTGCCCAGGGGGCTTCTATATCACAGAGTGGAGATTCAAAGCTGGATCTCCCAGAGCCTAGTGTTAAGGTACGACTGTAGAGTGCTATGTGACTATGACCGCATCGGTGATCTCAGAGAGACCTTTATGAGGGGACCTTAGTGTGATATAGCTCATACTGATGGATGTTTTAATTTCCATTTAAACTGGCTTGATCTGCTGTATTTCACTTTGAAAATTCTGTCTGGGGCTTTCTGTAGTGCAGTCTACTTCAGCTAAGTTGCCCCCAGTATGAAGATGATACTCAGTTCTATCTTGTACTTCCAGCACTTGCTAAGGAGGCTGTGGAAACTGAGCAGGTGCCTGGGGGCAGTTTTGGAATGGATGAGGGCCAACAAACTGAAATGTAATCTCGATAAAATGGAGGTGATGTTGATGGGGGGGAAAGGCTGACCCAGGAGCTGGGATATTTCCTGTTCTGATTGGGGTTGCACTCCCCCTAAAGGAGCAGGTTCATAGCTTGGAGGTGCTACTGGACCCTGGCTTACTGTTGGAAGAACAGGTGACAGAGGTGGTCTGGGGTGCTTTTAACCATCTCCAGCTGTGATCCTTCCTAAGCAAGAAGGATCTTGCCACTGTAGTGCACTCCCTGGTAACATCTAGATTAGTTTACTGCAGTGAGTTCTTTGTGGGGCTGCCCTTGAAGACGGTATAGAAGCTACAGTTGGTACAGAATGCTGCAGCCAGAATGTTGAATGGATTGGGTTGCAGGGATCATATCACTCTAGTCTTGTTCATAGGGTTGCCAAGTGCCAGGTGGTGGCGGGTAAACCCCCGCCAATCTACCTGGCTGCCCGCCAACCAGCTAAGGGTCAGTGGGCAATGCGTGCACGCGCATGCGCCTGCCCGAGGCACCATGTCACTTCTGGTTTACACCTGAAAGCGCCACTTCACAAGGGGCCATTTACCACTCAAACTCTCAGTTTGATGCTGCACTTTTGGGTGTAAATGCATCACAAGGGGCCTTTTACCACTCAGACTGGGAGTTTGAGTGGTAAATGACCCTTGGCAATGCATTTTACACCTGGAGGTGCCGCATCGCAAAGGGCCTTTCACCACTCAAACTCCCAGCTTGAGTGGTAAAGGCCCAGTTGTGATGCAGCAGTTCTGGGTGTAAACCGAAAGTGCCGCATTCACGTTGGTGTGGCTGCACGTGCGATCTCACTCACCTCCACCCCAAAAACCTCCCGCCGGAGGAGAGGACCTGGTAGGGCATACTTGTTCAGCCTACACTGGCAGTTCAAGGTGCTGGTATTCACCTTTAAATCCCCTTATGGCTTGGGGCAAGCTTACCTTAAGGACTGCCTTCTCCTATATGAACCTACATGTCCACTTTGGTGATCTTCAGAGGCCTTTCTTTGGGGGCCCTGCCATCTGAGGCTAGATGGGTAACAACCTAAGAAAGGGCCTTCTCAGTCATGAAACTTTGAAACTATTTTTCAAATGCTGTTTTGATGTATTGATGTTTTCATGGTGAAGTGTTTTGAAGTTCAACACTTTGGGACCCTCTTTAGGTGGAAAGGCAGCATAGAAATGTATAAAATAAATAAACAATGTCCACTGTGACTTAGAAGTCAGATCACAGGAATAGGGGCCCTTGATTTCACTGCCAGAGAAAGCTCAAAAGCTTAAATTACAAGAAACTTCTTCAGGATTTTACTAAGGCTGAAATATTGATTGTGATAGAATGTCCATAAAAGAAGGTGTAATGGGCCTTATGAAATTTCAGGGAATTATGCATATTGTTAGCAATTCTTCCCCACCCCTTCTCTCTGAGTTATTTCCAAGTGGCATGTTTAGGGCTTTATTTCGAAGCTTTTGAATTGTGAGTTCGACATTGTGAGGCTATTTTATTGTTCTTAAAGGTTAATAAATCACTGGAAGCAGGTTTCTAAAGCAACTATAGTTATGGTTTATTTTCCTCTTCAAAATGGTTCCTATACGTAAGTGGTTGTAGGCACACTATGTATGTTAGAAAATAATGTAACTTAAAGCCTTCGTTGAGGTATATATTTTTTCTGGTCTATGAATTAGTTTCATGAATAATGTATATACAAACAAAGTCCATTTTTTCAGAGAACTTTCATCCCTGAGTGGTAACGTTTCACTCAGAAGTTATTATGGACGTCTAGATAAGTAACTTTTTCTCTGTCAGATCCCAAACTCTTCACAAATCAGTTATAACTTGGATCTTTTTGTGTGAATAATATAATCAAACCTGATTAGTCCTATTTATACACATGGGTTCTAATCTACACTATTTGTCTACCCGCAAGACAAACACTGTCTCTAATTTTTCTAATCTACTTTCTCTGACCTCAGCTTTCATTCCTCATCTCTCGCCTTAGCATTTCATCAGCTTCCTGAAAGCTGAGTGGGTGTAACCACAGTATTAAAACTTACTCAGGTGTTTTTAGGGGATTGGTTAGGGGCTGGACGTCCTGTTCATTGTTTAAAGCAGGGGTGGGGAACCTTTTTCTTGCCAAGGGCCATTTGCACATTTATGACATCATTCAGGGGCCTTACCAGGTGTAGATCTCCCGGTGTGGGGGGGAGAGGCTAGGGTTACCAGGTCTCCAGCCACCACTTGGAGGTTGGCAACCCCAGGGGAGGCCACACAGAGAAGGCCTGCAGGGTGCCCCTGCTCCCCCCTCCCAGTCAGGAGGGCAGCCAGTGGTGGGCCCGAGCAAACTAGGCACCAGGGGGGCGCAGCCCACAGTCGATCGGCAAGGGAGGAAGGGAGGACGGAAAACAGAGAGAGAGGGAAAGGGAGGGAGGGAGAAAGAGAGAATGGGAGAAAGAAATGGAGAGAGGGGAGAAAGAAAGAAAATGACAGAGGGAAAGAAAGAAAAGGACGGAGGGAAACAAAGAAAGAGACAGAAAAAGAGGGAGAGAAAGGAGAAAGAGTGACAGAAAAAGAGGAAGAAAAGAGAGAGAAGCCTTCCTCCACACACACACACACACACACACACGCCGGCCCTGCATGACCAGGCCCCAGCCTCCCCCCCCACACACACACAGTAGTGCACGAAGCCCCACGCGACCGAGCCCCAGTCTCCATACCCTCTCCACGCAGAGTCCACAAAAGCCCCCCCCCCGGAAGCCCGATTGGCTCCCTCATGCATGCTCTGCTGCCGGGAGCCGTCGGCCTCTCCCCCCCCCTCACTGCTCAACAGCCAACAGGCAGCGAGAGGGGCTTACAATGTGCCGCGGCATTCCTGCACACTGTGGCTGTAGGGGGCAGGCTTGGGGGAAGCATCCCTCCCCTCCGCTCCCCTCCCCTCTCGCTGACCAACAGCCGACAGTCGGCAAGAGGAGGTCCAAAGGGTGCCGCAGCGCCCCTGCAAGCTGCGGCCCCAGGAACACCCTTGGGGAGGGCTGCCCTGCACCCCGCCTCCGCGGCAGGGCCCCAGAGCTCCCGAGGGCTACAAAAATGTCCTCGGGGGCCGCATACAGCCCCCGGGCCTGAGGTTCCCCATCCCTGGTTTAAAGCAACACTAGGTAGTCTTATAAAGCATTCCTTATCAAGTATATGCAGTAATGCCTGTGCAGTTGATCAGAAAAATGTATATCTCAACCAAGGCTTTAAGTTACATTTTCCCGTAACATATATGATGTGCTTTACTGGCAGAAAATAGCAAAGACTTGAAACTACTAATGATGAACGTTAAAGCAGAAAGTGCCAAAGCAGGATTACAGTTGAACATCAAGAAGATAAAAGTAATGACTACTAGGGAATTACACAACTTTAAATTGATGAAGACATTGAAATTGTTCAAGGTTTTCTATTCCTTGGCTCCATTATCAGCCAAAGGAAGACACACCATTGAGTTGCATCTGGATGGCAAAACAGTAGCAATGGAGGGAGCATTTTCAGTTACTTGATTAGGAAAACAAATTTCCCTGAGATGTTCTAAATTGACTTGTAATATAAAATAACAACATGCAGCTCTGCACATGTGGTGAATGTGTTTTGCTTTGTTTTTCATGCTGGACACTAATCACAGTTCAGACAGAGGGGCATATAAGAGCTGTGCAGTTCTTAAGATTTTCTTAAGCTCGAGAAGCCCACCCCCGCAACTCAGGTGACTTGGCTTCCACACAGTCATTTTCCCCTTCTGAGCAGTAGGAAGACCCTGCAATAAGTGGAAGAGTCCAGACTATGTTGTTCCCAGTCCGGGCACGACTCATCTAGATCCTGTTTTCTTCTCCTTTAATCTTCTGAAACGGATGTGGAATGGTATAGTATAGCCCGATCTCATCAGATCTCAAAAGCTAAGCTGGATCGGTACTTGGAATGGAGCTCTCCAAGGAAGACTCTGCAGAGGAAGGCAATGGCAAATCACCTCTGATTAATCACTGTCCTTAAAAACCCCACCAGGGGTCATTATAAATTGCCTGCAACTTGATGGCACTTTACACACACACAATCTTCTGAAAATAAAAACCCAATTTTCTGTGTTTTTTTAAGTGGGAGCTGCAATATGGCTGCAGGCTGTGATCATCATTGGGATGGAGCAGAGCTAAGCTGTGTTTTCAATATGGCATGGGCTGCCCATTGCTGTACACCATTCTCAGTCTTTTAGCCCTTTATTTATCTAGGTATTTAAAGGCCTCTTTTCTCCTTAAAAGTGTCTCAAATTTCCTTACAACATTGTTCTTCCCTCCATTTTATCCTTATTACAATATCCACATGAGGTAGGTTGGGCTGAGAGTTAGTGACTGGCCCAAGATCACCCAGTGAGCTTTCCTAGCAGCATGAAGATTCACACCTGGATCCCTCAGATTGTAGCCTGACACTCTAACCACTACCGACTCTCATTAAAGGACTTCCTCCACTAAAGAGGTTCAGTAGGGAAAGGGGGATTTCAGGCTCTGCCAACATTGCTGTTATGTCTGTTTTTGCTCAGGAGAAAAGGAAAAGGGGGGGCAGCTGCAGCAAGAGAAGCAGAAATGGGAGAGGGTGTGGATGCCATTTCTGCCCATTCCCATCCCACTTCTGCTGCTGCCACAGCCCCCACATAGATGCAGACCCAGTAGCTTACGCAGAAAGCTTAGTATTTTGGGACCTGGCATGTTAGTCTCAAAGCATCTGCTCATCCTGTTCCAGAGAAGAGAGCGAGAACTTTCAGCAGGTGGTATGCCATCTCGATATTGGCCAGCAAACGGAAAGAAAAAAGGCAATGATACTTAATGCCCATTCTGGTAAATCTTTCCATTACCACCAGCAGCAAATGCCTCCTTACCAAACTCTCTTGAGAGATGTATTTAAATACTTCTGTCACAGGCAGCTCATTCTTGAATGGAGGGTGGATCCATGGCTACTGGGAGCGGTGCAGCCATGCTGCCTCCTCAGAGGCTTCCCAGCTGCCGCAGAGGGAAAAAAGCACTTTTAAAAATAAAGGGAAAAAGGGGGAAATGCCCCATAGTGAACAGCGAGGCTGTGTGTGAGTTACCGCTTCTGTTTCGGATGGGGTTTCCGTGTCTAGCTCGTCTGTTCCCTCCAGCTGTTCCCTGTTATTTCTTCATTTCCTTTGCTCTGCTTAACTTGAAGGTTAGCGCACTGCCTCAGACATATGAGTTAAGAGGGCCGCTCGCCCCTTCGCCTTTTTACTCGTGGTCTCTTTGGGTTGTCCGTCACTTACGGTCGACCCTCAGACCCGTCTCCTCCTTGGCTTGCACTTCTGCCTTCTTTATTTTTACACATTTCCCCTTACTATCTGCTCCACCCACCAATTAACCTTAATTGCTTTCTTTCCTCCCCTGGGGTGTTGCTTCGTCACACCCTCTTTCCCCTTTCTCACCTGTCTTACCCTTTTTTCTTCAGAGGAGACTCCCCCGGGGTCCTCCGAGGCTTGGGAGGATGATTTTCTTACTTTCCCTCCTCTGTGACCTCTCTGACTCTTCCACCCTGTGTCTAACATCTCTTTCTTGTCTTCCTGCCCCCCCTCTCCATCTTGTTTCTCCTGCCATACTCCCTCTCCGTCCCCCTCCCGCGGGTGGTTTCCCAGCCATCGCCCAACAGGTTGCCTCTGTTCAAGCCCCCCTGTGAAAGTGCCGAGGTCGGCACACTGGGCCACCAAAAAAAGGCGTCACAGTCCCACCACCGCTCAAGGGGGCATTTCCGGGGTGAAAGGGCTGTGGAAGCTGCCTAAAGGCAGTTCCACCCCCGGTAATGCCCCAGGAATGCACCCTCTATGCCAGTGTGGGCTTTGCCTTCTGGGAAAGCCCCGCCTGCGTGGCTGCACTGGTGACAGGGGCCGGTGACAGGGGCCCCCATGCTGGCATTGGTGCCACCTGTAGCACTTATGCCAGCATGGGGTCATGCTGGCTCCTAAGGAGCTTGGTCCCCCCTTTCAGGAATGGGCTCTTAATAATTAAGAGGACCTGCATTTCTATCAATCCTCAACATTTCTTGTCTGGCTCTTAGATTCAAATCATCAATATGACCTTTTTTATTGAACTAGTATCTGTTGCTAGATCAGTGTCCAGAGCAGAGAAACTTTTTTTGGAGCACAGGACATTACTTATAGTAATGGGAATTCAGGCATAAGGAAATAATAACTGGAAGCAAAATATAACTCCAAGTCATAAATGTAAAAATGGAAGCTTTTGCTCTCTTTACTGTTACAGTTTATGTTGAATGTAGTATATTTGTACTTGTAGCATGGTAATTCATTCTTGTATTTATAATAATTTTAGCATTTCATTATTTATAGTTGTAATGCCTCTACAATAAAAGCTTCTGCCTAGGGTTTCTGTCTTTTTTCCTGTGGCTTTATTTTACAAATAGCATTTCTGCTTCAGTATTTAATTTTAAGAAAGTGCCGTGTCTAAATACCACGAAGCTTATTTGTAATCTAAAACAATTTGCCACTTGGTGAAGAAGAAGCAAAAAGAACACTAATGAACCTGTACACAGATTTAAACCTATAGGTTGGACGAGCTGGTATAAATATTGGTGCCCAAATTGCACCCCAGAAGTATTTCTATATCACAGTAGTCACAATTTCCAAGGATGTTGCTATTCCTATTCCTTGCATGTCATTGGGCTTGTACATTTTGCTTTGGAGGCTAGTTTCTCTAAAACATATTTTAGCCCATGATAAGCCTACCTCCATCTTATATATAATTGCTAATTTTTTTGTTTGGTTCTTATATGGCCAAGAGATAAGTGGGACTATGCAGATTCACAAGTGGAACAGTAGAAAGTAGAAGAGTGGGAAGCAGATTCAGTTATCCTGGTATACTTCCATATTCTTCAAGGCCTGCACTTCCTGCTCCCTCTATGCTTGTCTATGACATTCATAGTCCTTGAGAATGATCGTGAATGAAGTTTCCTCTTTCATCAAGACTCCTATCTTTCATTTTACCATGGGTTAAGATTACTACTAACAGGCAGCCTACGTTTGCTACCACCATTTGGACAACTCCACATGGGCTCCAAACAGCCACTGCTGCCAGCAGCTTTGTTTACTTTATGCTAGCCTTCACAGAAAATTGTATTGGGAAGGACTCAGTCTCACCCTATCCCTTCATGTGTCATGCAAGCAACTAACAGTGCATTCCTGAGAGGCTGCGCTGCCTCCTCCAGGCGCAAAAAATCCGTGCAACCCTCATAGGCGCGGCCTTTGATGGCGTTCAGACACTGGCAGAAGGCTCCGTCGGTGTCCCAGGCTGGCGCTGCCATGGCGGCGTCCGGTCCTTCTCACTGGCATTCTGGCCACTAACACCACCGTTAGCTGCCCGGATGCCGGTGTGTGTGTGTGTGGGGGGGGATGCTGATGCAGCACCATCCTGGCCTCCTCAGGGCTTTTGCCCTTAGAGCTCAGGAATGTGCTGTAAGGGCTCTGCTTATGATGAAACACCAAGGGAGATCCCTCCCAACCTACCTAGGGGAAAAAATCCATGAAGGCAAGCTTGGGAAATGTCAATTCATTGTTAGATTCTTTAGGGTGCTCACCAGTTAATCCTACCAATTCACTAGCAACTTGGCACTATTTCTGCCCCAAGAGATGATTAGCCATGCAAGCTCAAATAATTTGTCCTTAACCAATTGCAATGTCAAAATGATAGCTCACACCAGGCCCACAGACATAGGGATTAAGCTACATGGCAGTGGGCCAATCAACCTGTCCACAGCAATGCCAGTATTACTGCTGATGTCATAGGGTTGCCAACTCTGGCTTGGGAAATTTCTGGAAGTTTGGAGGCAGTACCTGGAGAGGGGAGAGAGATTAGCAGGGATATGAGGCCATACAGGCCACTCACTAAAGCTGCCATTTCCTCCAGAGAAATTGATCTCTCTAGAGACCAGTTTTAATTCCTGGAGAATGCCAGGCCCCACCTGGAGGTTGATAACCTTAGATATCAGACATCCTAATGAAGTATCCCAATGAGGATGATGTCACATGGCAGTGAACACCCAAGGCCAAACTTCTTGTCAATTGCAACACTGGCAATTATGGATGAGGCAACCCCAGTTCTGGTATTGCCAATACAAAGGACCAGCAGTATTGTAAAAGTTAGTGATCCTGTTTTGTACTAGGCTAGCATATGAGCTTATAAAGGGGTCTGAGGCACATGACTGCAGCCATAGAAGGCCCACTCAACCCAGCCTGAAATCCAACTATGCATACCAATAGTCTTTCTTCAGTATTTATTTATACATGCTTACTTACTTCATTAATACCTTGCCTTTTCTCCCCAGTGGGGAGTGGGGACCCACAATGACTTACACTGTTTTCTTTTCCTCCTGTGTATCCCCATCACAAACCTATGAGATAGGTTAGACTGAGAGTAGCAGAGCAGGGATTAGAACCTGGGTATTCCAGATCCTAATCTGATACTACTCCACACTGGCAACTTGCCAGATACATCCTCCTGACACAATCGAGTCAACTATTGTCCCAAGAGATTTACAATAATCAAGGACTGCCGAATCACAAAAGAAAGCCTCAGTCTATTTGAGTGATGCCTCTGTGCACATCACATTGTGGTACACTGGGATTATCAGTGTACATTTTAAAATGTATTTTCCAGGCCAGCATTGTTAGAGGCTTGAAAATTTGCAATTTATATGGATAACATAATTGTTATAAATGCATTATTAAAATTATAATAATATTAATAAGTATCATTTATTGTGTGCATAATGAAATTTTAACTATTGTATTAATTTTACTTATTAACACTTCTATTATTCTGGTATTCTCATTGTTAGCATAATTAAATTTGGCAATTGGTTAACATGTTAATTGCCAGTTATAAGATAAGCACAATAAAATTAACTGTAAATGAAAAGAGACCAATAAAAAGTGAAATATTGTCGAAGGCTTTCACGGTCAGAGTTCATTGGTTCTTGTAGGTTATCCGGGCTGTGTAACCGTGGTCTTGGAATTTTCTTTCCTGACGTTTCGCCAGCAGCTGTGGCAGGCATCTTCAGAGGAGTAACACTACTACTCTGAAGATGCCTGCCACAGCTGCTGGCAAAACGTCAGGAAAGAAAATTCCAAGACCATGGTTACACAGCCCGGATAACCTACAAGAACCAAAAAGTGAAATGTTTAAATAGTACTGAAACTTTAACAGAAATTATCTTATTTTGACACTGTTATCCTTTACACAAATCAAAGATGTGATAGCTTATTGAAACAAAGACAAAAAGCAGTTATTGTTTACATGATGTAAATTTTGATTGGCACAAATCTATGGAAAGAGCCCACAGCACTGAATGTTTAGGGATCATATAAGTTCAGTACATTGGATTCAAAATGTGATATCCTTAAAACAAGCATATCATGTGACTTACACATACATTATGAGAAATATAACATGTACAACTGTTCATTGAACATACAGGTAAACCCATACATTTCGCACATATAATTACATAGAAAGGCCTCCAGTTAATTGATTAAAAACTTACATGCAATATTTTTAAATAGTGAAGAAAATTGCAGGTCGTCACCACGTGCTGTAAATCATTCCTTCAAGGGCACAATAGCACTTGAATATATGTTAATATATTAAAACAGTACTGAACCAGACAATAGTTTTGCCATTTGCCATTCCCACAACTGTTTCCTGGAAATAAGTTTATGGTATACCATGTTCACATTTATATTAGAATCATCTTGCTGACCATGAAGTTCCAGCATCACTGTACTCTGCTCATTCAGTAAAATATAGTGGCCTATTTTAAATGTCTGAGGCTGGCATACTTTGTGTCTTCAATCCGTTTGCTTGTTATAATAAGACCACAGTTCAAAGAGGAGGTGTGGATGGGTGAATATCTTTCCACTAAAGAAAGCAGCTGGTGATAATGTCAGAGGTACACTGTATAAAATTCAAACACATTATGTATCAAACAATAAAATTCTGACAGTTGATTCTTATGAGAAAAGAAAAGAGTGCACAGTTTAAATTTATCTTTTACAATATTACAAAAACTATCATATTGGAAAGGAAAATTATAGCCTGTTACAACTTCATGAAAAGGAAACACATAAATTCAAAGGCAGTTAACCACAAACGATACCATAAGCACAGCTTATGTTTGTAACTGCTATGTGGCATACAGCTGAACGTTTTATTTAAAAGGAGATGTTGTAATTAATTTATGCAGTCACATAAATTATATTTTTAGTCATTCCAGTCCATGTCTAAAACAAATTATTCTATTTGTATAGTGCTTTTCTGTAGATCTTTGTTTTTTTTATTTGTAACATGGTTGTGTGGATTTGTTTCTATACATGAAAAAAATTAAAAGGAAATACTGCTTAAAATTGGTACTGACCCAAAGCAAGGGGCTCACACATTCTTGCACTCTTTTGAATGTGAGTCCGTTACTAAGGCAACAGGGCCAATGTTCTCTGGCCCCAGCAACTGTGTGAAGATGAACAGTTACATTCATTCATTCATTCATAGCCTTATTTATTGGCATAGTAGCTAAAATATCAAGTACAAAAATGGGACATCCAATACAAAATACAAGGAAGTTATAAAATGGCCATACTGAATCCACACATGTTCTGTGGATCCACATGTTCTGTGGATTCAGGTGATCTTCCATTACAGCTGCAAACTCTGTTCCCGTAGGGAACATGCGTGATTCCTGTCGGTAAAGAATAGTTACTACAAATGGGAAGATGCACATTTGGATGTGCAAATTACATTGAGAATGACAGAGGGCAGACAGACAATCTCCTCATTTAGAAATATATCTTAATTCATACACACTGCATAACTTTCAGTGAGGTTCCCTCGAGAATGTTCATCCCAATGAGGCATTAGAGACACACAACTAGAAGTCCTTGATGAAACCAACCATAGCAAAACATGTATATCGAACAGATTGGGTGGGCTATAGCAATACACTTCTGATCATGTCCATTCAGAATGAATGCAATGGAGAGCTTTCTTAATTGTCAACAGTGTCCTGTCATAGGCAAATAGGTGGGCAGCAACCTGCCATGCTTTCAGCTTAAGAAAAAAAATCCCCCAAATGGCACTGAAGAAGAACCTTGACACTAGTGTGAGGGAGATTTGAAGGGGCTGTAGTGGTTAAGAGCCAGTGTGGTGTAGTGGTTAAGAGTGGTGGTTTGGAGTGGTGGAGTCTGATCTGGAGAACTTGGTTTGATTCCTCACTCCTCCACATGAGTGGCAGAGGCTAATCTGGTGAACTGGATTTGTTTTCCCACTCCTACACACAAAGCCAGCTGGGTGACCTTGGGCCAGTCACGCTCTCTCAGCCTCACCTACCTCACAGGGTGTCTGTTGTGGGGAGGGGAAGGGAAGGTGATTGTAAGCCAGTTTGATTCTTCCTTAAGTGATAGAGAAAGTTGGCATATAAAAACCAACTCCTTCTTCTTCTTCTTCTCCCCTTGAAAAGCGGTGTTAAGCCTTTAACTTCATAAGTGGTCAAGTGCAATAATAAGGCAGAGCACTGCCTAACGTTATTTTCTTAACACAAAAAAATTACATCATAGTTTGATGTGCCCTGTTAAAGGCAGACACATTTTTGAAAAATGCATCTTCTTCACTTCTCTTCACAACCGTGTCTCTCTAGAGTTGGGTGGTTGCATCCACTGAACCACTCACTATGTAATGATAGGATTCTAGAACGCATTCTTCAGCCAGCTCCCAAAGGTTATTCCCAGGTTCAAGTATGTTCAGAAATCTGGAACAAAAAGTGTACTCCAATTTTCTACCTCAATATCCTCCATCTAATCATATGAAATAAGCAGCACAACAAACCTTAAATATTTATATTTACTCCAAAATATCATCCACTTAATTCAGTGGAACTTGTTCTCTAGTAAGTACCCCTAGGATTACAGTAGTTGCTGGAAAGAAGCTGGTTGACTTGGAAGTACAATAGGAAAAAAAGATGGTTGACTAGGAAGTATAATAGAAAACAATTTTTAAATTTTCATAGTGGAACCAATTAAAACACGTCTCTAGGTGGGTAAATGATCCAACCAGTTTAAGACAAAAGTAATGATCCCAGTTATTAGCATAAATTTATTAAAGCAAATAATAGTTTGTGGTAGATTCATAGTTTCAAAGTCCCTATCAGTGTTTCATGCCAAAGTGAATGATATGTTATAGGGCAGTGGTTCCCAACACTTTACGCCCAGGGACACCATTTCTTGTGACACTTGCTGGGAATGTGGCAGATTTGGTGTTTGCTCTGGCACTTGGATTTTGACTGGGTATTTGTTTTAGCATGTGGAAGAGAGCTTCCCTTTATCCCGCTGACCTGGCTCAAGGAACGTCTTTGATCCGTTACAGCTTTTATGGCTCCCTTTTTGTGTGGCTTTGTTATTCCTGCAGTTGATGACACTCACATTTTCTCCTTCCTCCCAAATGCTAATTTGGTATGGGATCCTTTCTTTCACCTCATGAATTATTTCTGCTGGGAGAGGGGAGGAAAGCCCTCCCCCCCCCCAAATAAAGGGAAAGTTCTTGTAGTTTTTAGAGTCTAAAGATCAGCATGTTGATCAGCTTTATTATAAGGTTTGGTTGTTGGACTTGGCTTTTCTTGCAGACTTAACCCCAAAACTGAACAGCTTGAAAGTTGAGCTTCAGGGGAAGGACAAACCCATTTCTCATATGATTATGTCTGTGAACACCTTCAAATGCAAGTTGACTATATGGAAGTCACACTTTTAGAAGAATTCACTTGTTCATTTACCTTCAACGAAACAGGTGGTTGGGGATGGCACAGTTGACAAAAGAGTGTTTGTGGGCCACAAGCAATTTATTGAAATTAAACCAGTAGTGATATTTTTTTATAAGCCATCCAGCCTTGCTGACATAACTCCAGTGGTAATGCAAATTGAGAAAATATCTCAAGCTCCACCTGAAAAAATTGAGATGGAGCTAGCATGCCTCAGGAGCAATACACAATTAATAACTCATTTCAATGATGGGGATTTTTGGAACCTTGTGGATCCCAAAATATACCCTTTGTTGAAAAACATCCCAGCAAAAATTAAATCATATTTTGGATCCACTTATATTGCAGAAGTCAAAAAAGGGCAAGAGTCCAGTAGCACCTTAAAGACTAACAAAAATATTTTCTGGTAGGGTATGAGCTTTCGTGAGCCACAGCTCACTTCTTCAGATCTGAAGAAGTGAGCTGTGGCTCACGAAAGCTCATACCCTACCAGAAAATGTTTTTGTTAGTCTTTAAGGTGCTACTGGACTCTTGCCCTTTTTTGACTGCTGCAAACAGACTAACACAGTTACCCACTGTGAATTATATTGCAGAGTCGCTCTTTTCAGCAATGAAACACATCAAATCTAAAAACAGATCACGGTTGACAGACAACCATTTGGATAACTGCCTGAGACCTGCCTATCAGACCCCCAATTATTGAAAGCTTGCAGATGATATGAAATGTCAGACTTCACACTAGTCTGGAAGTTGTGTTTTATACATTAAGCCTCCTAATAATTTGTGATTTCTGTAAGCCATAAAGTGCAGAAAGCCTAAATCTGAATATGTTATCCCCCACCATTGTACATTAGCCTGCCAAAGAAAGAAAGTAACAGCTTGCTACAAACCAGCCCTCTTGCTTCTGATACAAGTGATAAAACAAAAGTGACTCTCTGGCTTGGTATACTGTCTGAACAGCACTGTTTAATTGTGTATATTTGTTACAGTATATTTAAATTGTTCCATACTTGTTGTTTGCTTTGCTCATAGAGAGAAGATAGGATGTAAATATTTGAAATAAAACATTAAATAAAAGTGTGTGGTTTTATGGTTGGCTCTGCCTCTTCTGGCAGCCATTTTGTGATTGGCCCCATCTCATCTTGTAGCCATTTTGTGGTTGTGCCCAACAACCCTGTGTCACAATCCCTACAGGCTCCAAAAATTTGGGGACCCCTGCCATAGGATATTGTAATGTGTAGAACATGCTTTCCAAAAACTCTCTTCTTCTGTCCTATTAGTATGTTTGCTGTAATCATGAAACAGATCCCTATAGTAGATACAAAGGTACTGAGTGGCAGTGGGGCAACAATAAGTTTACTATCCTGTCTTGCACAAAATTCCTATAAGAGGCAGCCATCAGCAGCTAGAAAAGGAGACACCTGTAGCAACAGCGAACACACAGAGACCAGACTTTCCCTCCTATTAACTCTAGTGTCTTGCCAGCAACATTCTTGTAAGAGTCCTTCCACCACACCAGCAGATTATAGCAAATACTATACCGTTGTCTGATCACACGCTGACAAATTCATATGCATTTGCCCTCTTTTCCTCTTCAGCACCACATTCAGAGTCTTCAATATCAATGTTTTGTAACATAGGATTCATTATATCTCTCATGGCTTTAGCTTTGATACTTGCAGGGGATTCCCTGCTGATGGAAGGCATCTATGGCATTCATCCTAGAAAGCAGACCTTGCTATTTACTGTGTTTAACTGAGCAGGAGGTAATACAAACTCCTAGGCTGGGCATTTTTTGATGTAGGAGGAGAACATAGAGGATCGCAATCAAGCTATGTTTTGATCTCCTAGACAGAGGATGGGATTAGTTCTCACCTTTTGGATTAGTAAACTATCTAGTTAAGAGGGGCAACTGAATCAAGAGAAGCCGAATAACTTAATCAGCTTATTCTCATTGTGGAAGAACCTGCAGTGAAGTCAGAACAAAAAGACAATGAACACTAAGGGCTCATTCCTGAGGTTGGGGGTGATTGGGCTTAGGAGGCAGCATGACCCAGCTGCCAGCATAAGTGCCTCTTATTCTGTGATAAGAGGCACCTATGCTGACAGTGGGGGCAGTTCCATCAGCACCTGAGCACCGCGGAGCTGCATGCTGCTCCCCCAGCGGCACAGTCTCTCCGGGATGTAAATCCCAGAAGAGACATGCAGCGCCAACGTGGGGGGTGTTTCTGGGGTGGAACTGATGTTAGTCAGCTTCCACAGCCCCTCGAGTCTGGGAACGCCCCCTCCAGGAACAGCGTTGCTGCACCAAATTTTTTCTGGCGCAGCCTCCCTATTCGCAGTGAGGGAAAATGCCCATTTTTTTTCTTTTTTAAAATTAAAATGGCTTATTGCAGCCTTTTGGAAGCTGGGGAACCTCTTTAGAGGCGCTGTGGCCGCTGAAAGGCTCAGGAATGGGCTGTGACAAATTCCAGGTGGCTTTCTTTATGATTCTGTCACTGTTTAAATAAAGGTTTTGTGGCATCCTGAAGATTACCGTATTTTTCGCTCCATAACACACACTTTTCCCCCTCGCTTTTGAGGAGGAAAATGTCTGTGCATGTTATGGAGCGAATGTGCGCAGAGCCGGCTGGGCCCGCTGGAACGGCGCGCCCAGCCGGCTCTGTGCACATTCGCTCTAGGTGCGCTGGAACGACGCAAGCCTTGCGCCCCGCCCGCTGGAGGCGGGCTGGGTGCACAGAGCCGGCGCCAGCCTGCAGCCTTCCCTCCTCCCCAGGCGCACACGGGCCGGATCCGGCTCGGCTCGCAAGCCTGCAGCCTTCTCTCCTTCCCGGGCGCACACGGGCCTGATCCGGCCCCACGCGCCAGCCTGCAGCCTTCCCTCCTCCCTCCCCAGGCGCACACGGGCCGGATCCGGCCCCGCGCACCAGCCTGCAGCCTTCCCTTCTCCCTCCCCGGGCGCCAGCTGAAGCCTTCCCTCCTCCCTCCCCGGGTGCACACGGGCCGGATCCGGGTTCGCCTGGGCCAGGGGTGGGTGGGAGCGGAGGCGCCGGGGACTGAACTTGGGACCTCCTGCATGCCCAGCAGAGGCTCTGCCACTGAGCTCACAGCCCCCTCCCCTCGCTTTCCCCGCTGCCCCCTCTCCCTTGCGATCCTGGCCCCGGAGAGGGCCAGGCTCACTTTCCCCACCGTCCCCCCTCTCCCGGGCACAGTCAGGCTGCCCATTGGTTTGCATGGCAGTAGACCTGGCCTCCTGACTGAGACAGGAGGCCAGGTCTACTGCCATGCAAACCAATGGGTAGACCTGGTCTCCGTGAGGGGGGGTCTCCCATTGGTTTGCATGGCAGTAGACCTGGCCTCCTGACTGAGACAGGAGGCCAGGTCTACTGCCATGCAAACCAATGGGAGACCCCCCCTTCACGGAGACCAGGTCTACCCATTGGTTTGCATGGCAGTAGACCTGGCCTCCCTGGGGCATTCACTCCATAAGACAAGTTTTTAGAGGAGGAAAACAAGATTTTTTCTTGTTTTCCTCCTCTAAAAACTAGGTGCGTGTTATGGTCAGGTGCGTGTTATAGAGTGAAAAATATGGTAACACATTTATTTTGGTAAGGATCTGAGTATGTTGGATGTGGGCCCTGAAATTTAATATATGAATATTCGCAATGGTACACAGTTCTTTGTTCTAAACACTCAGAAGTTATCTCTAAATTTTAGATAAGTAAATAGTTCTAACTAATATAAAAACATTTTAGATCTTGATTTTCTTAACTGACAGACGTAAGCACACTTTATAGAAAATGTTCCACTGAATACAGAGGATTTACATTTGAGCTACCAAACTTAAGACTGAGTTATGAGAGTTGAATTGTAGGTTCTATTTCAATGTTACATGTAAACTTGATTGTGAGCCCGTAAAAAAGAATTTGCTCATGATTAACTGAGCATAAATTATGTTCTTTTAAACTGCAACCTTAAATAACACAGGGCTGTTGAGAGCTATTGAGTGTGAATGTTTCATATACCGACTTCTGCACTGTAACATGCATACATGGTCTTCACGACACTTTTTTTGCAAAAGGGACAGAAAGTGCTGAAAGATTCCCCCATCCTGTCAATATTTATGAGACACATGGATTAGATAAAGATTTGTATGAAAGTAAGTTCTACCTTACTTTGAAAATCTGGGCAGGTTAATTTGAAAAGGGAAAGCTAGTCTGCAACCTTGCTCCCCTCATTTCACCCTACTATATCTGAAACTAATCTTTCAAGACAGTTTGTAGGCCCTGTGCGTGGGTCTCCAGGAGGAGTAGGGGTGGCAGTGATTGTCTGAAGGAACCTGATGAGTTCAGATTTCCACCCCATGATATTGGGAACATCTTGCCTGTACAAGAAAAAAGAAAGCTTGTGTATGTGTGTGTGGCTTATATATAGAAAGAGATGGCATTGTACCACTTACAGAGATACTAAATAATATGTAAGTAGGGAATGGGATTGATAATTTAAGATTCCAATATTTCAGGGGCTGGTGAGAACTACATGTATTGAAAATGCTTCCACCAAAGTTAATTTAAAACTTAAAATTGTTCTTAGAGTTTTGGGGGGATTATAAATGAAAATTTTCAAATTAATCCATAAGTACTGAGCAAATGCACAAAATTTCTCAACATTCCATTTACATATAAAGAAAAAAAACCTATAAACAGTGGGAAAGGACTGGAATATGTTTCAAATCTGAAGTACCATAATAGATTCTTGTTGGCAAGTTCCACCTTTTTGTACTTGTTAAACAGCATCAATAGACAAAATAAGGATATCAGTTAAGCAAAGAGAAAGGTATTAACTGAGGCACTGAAGAATAATCCATTGATTATCTCTTAATCCATATTTAATTATATGTCAGAGAGAATATAAGTATGGTTGGGTATGATAATAGGTTTTAATTAAAAAACCTTTTTAAAAACAAAGAACACATTATTTGGAGAGGAATGGTAGGACTATATGCTGATAATAATGGAAGGACTTACTAGATATAGAAGTGTTACTGTTCAACAAAATTAACTGCCAGGTTTTCAACAACAATCTGATTTTAAGGGATTCATTTGAGGAACAAAGAACTGGTACGCTACTCAGTAGAACAGCCTGACCTGACAGAATGCAGTAGGGATGCACAAACCTGTCAGTTTTCAGTTCTCGGGTTTGTTAATATTCCAGGGGGGCTGTTTCATTCTTCCCTTAGTTCCACTAAATTTTAGACATCTGTTTAATGCTTCTGTTGTTATTGTTTTATGCCCATTTTATGTCTTTTTTTTAAAAAAAATTGCAATGAATGGTGATGTCCCTTGATATGTAGGTACAGGTGTTGCATAATTAGTGATCATTTATTTGGGGAAAGGACAAATACAAAACTGATTGCAAAGTGCTTTTGATAATCCAAACTGTGATATTTAGCTGGAAGCTCCTATCTAATCTTCTCATTTACAGCCACAGGCAAATTACTGCCCCCTGATTCTTACTGACAATGCAAAGGACTGTGTATACTGAAGCCAAAATTTCTGAGGCATCTGAATTTCTGAGTGAAAACAAGTTAACAAAGTTTGTAAATGTTTAAAGATTTAAATCTTTAAAGATTTAAGAGAGAAATGTATTATAAGAAAAATTTCTGTTAAACAAATGTAGAGGACAATAAGATTAAGATGTAATAATACAATGCAACTGACAGTGCATTCCTGAAGGGGGGAGGGCAAAATGCAGCGGCCGGGACGGAGCATCTAAAAAACCTCCACAGAGGCTTCCTGGACACTGCAGCTTTTTTTCCTGGTTTCCAGCTCCCCCCCCCCCCGGTTTTATTTTGGAAAAAAGGTTTCTTTTTCCAAAATAAAACCAGGGGAAAAAAGCTTTTTCCCCCCATGGGGAAAGCAAGCCTGCGCCACATAAAAACTTAAAATTGGGCTTGGATTTTGGGGACATAAATGACAATTTTCAAATTGCACTGGCATCAACTCAATACTTCTGGATTGAAGCCGGGAGATTGTTAGCGGATGCGTAAATAATGAGAGCTGACAACAGAGCTGGGATAATAAAAGGGCCAACTTTATTTAATCATTCAAGAGGGATCTGCAGCGTACAAAACCAAAACATCCCCAATAACTGACTGCAGTGCGGGCCATTGTGGGGATGCTGAAGAGTCAGGCCTCCTCTTGCTTTTGCATCCCCATTCTAAGGGCGAGACCCACCCTGGCTCTGAGCTCCGAGCTGTCACATGTGGTACGGCTCCTGCTCTTCCTTGCCAAACCTTTTTAGTGCTCGAGGGAGGTGTGCCGCGTCCAATCCACCCTAGCCGCGAGGTCTATAGGTAAAGGATAGCGACACCCCTCAAAGAGTTCCTGTCCCAGGTCCCTGCCAGGCACCGAGGCCCCAGTCCTGGTTTGAGGGTTACTCCTCATCTTCCCAAGTGATGCCTCAGGGTGCTCACCCGAGTTGTAACATGAACCATGAAGCCACCTTTTTCCCGCACTGCTCCTGCCACTGGGGGTGGATCAGCCTAATGCTTGGTCCGCCCCCAACCCCCACTTGCCCTCTAGGCTGCCAGGAGGCCCCGCTGCAGATCCCCCAAGCAGATGTCATAGCCTGCATCTGAAAGGTGGACCTCATCAGGTCTATATAGGTGTAGGAAGCAATGCTTGATTTCCAGATGTGCAATATGCAAGCCATCCTTCGAGACTACCGCGTGCCGTATTTCACCATTCACCTATGCCCGAACCCTTTCCAGGTGCCCTGGGGCCAATGCGCCCTTCCAGACCCGTCTCTGAGGCATGTCTGACCAAACCAACCATACACCGGGCACCAGGGCCCTCAGGTGCTCAAAGTCCGCCAGGGCTCGCAAAACAATAGACTTTCCAGGCCGCTTTCCCATGTCATTCTCGCCCAAGTGGATGACGATTACTTGAGGTGGGTGAGACGCCTTCAGGTGGTCGTGGAGGGTTGGCAATAACTGTTCCCACTGCATGCCCCTTCTGCCCAGCCATGCAATCAGCATCGTTTTGCTTAAACCCAGCTGCATGCCGAAACCCCCTGTGGCTGCCCTGCGGCTAGCCCAAAAGATAATGCTGTGGCCACAGATGAGAACCCGCCTCCTCCTGCACTGGCAGCCTGTAAAGACAAAATGTCAGTGTGCCGCTGCAGAGGATCCCTGCCCCGGACCCACTCCTTGCAGCTGTGCCACCGCAACCAAAGGCCTGACATAAGACCTGAAGGCTGCAGAACGCCACCGGCCAACTGACTTAACCATTTCATCCCCATGTCCCAAAGTGGCTGCTGTGGAGGCAGCCCCAATGCGAAATGAGTGAGTACCAAAAAGGTGAGGGGGGGCTCCCAGACTAGCTAAAACTCTCTTCACCACCCCGCAGAACTGGTACCTAGTAAGTGGCTTGCCATCAGCATGCTGGAAAAAAGGCCCAGTTCCCTGTCCATGTGCTGCAACATAGCTCCGCACGGCTTGCACAGGGCAAACGGCCACTGATACACAGGGGTACAATTGAAATACCTCTCCCTTACCCTTCTGAACAGACTTAGATGCTTGGTGCCTGACTGCTAAACCCGTGGCCGTTACGGAAACATCCCGTATATGCAGTGCTCTGCCTGGTTGGTCCCATTTGAATCGCATTAACAATTCACTAATCTGCAGGGCCCCAAAGAAGGCCAGGAGGGCAGCTGCACGATACAGAAAGCTGAGGCGCAGGGCGCTTCTAAGGCCAGAGACAAACCTGCTAGCAACTCGGGGGACACCGGGGCCCTGGCATCTGTCTTCCTTGGCTCTGCTCTGGCCCATCCCTCCAGCATCCTCCTCACCCTAAAGTCGCCTGTCGTGTCCGCCCTCCCGGCGGTCTTTGCATAGAATGCCAAAGCTGACAGGTGGCCAGATATAGTGGAAACCGTGTACCCTGTGTTGTGCAGCTGGATGCAGTACTGCATGAGGTGGTCCACCGGTATAGGCCAAACCGGCTGCAGCTGCTCCTTCCCCCTAAAATCCTCAAAAGCCCGTAAACTCCTGGCATAGCCATTCCGAGTACGCGGGGCCAAAGAGTTGTTTATGGCATGCCAGGCCTCACCCCTCCAAGACTCCACAGTGCCACGGGCATCTCCTCTGGTGATTCCTGGGCTAGAGGGGCCAGGCTCCTGAAGCACTCTATCTGAAAACGGGATAGTGCATCAGCACAATTATTTGTTATTCCAGGAACATGGTGAGCTGAAAAGAGGATGTTATATTTGAGGCACTGTAGTACAAAAGCCCGCACCAAGGACATGACTCTAGGGGATTGGGAGGACAGTGTGTTAACGATGTGGACCACAGCCAGATTGTCACACCAGAAACGCACTGAATGATTGGCTACAGCCTCCGGCCAGATGTGAACTGCCACTATCATTGGGAAAAATTCTAGGAAAGTGAGGTCCCTTATAATGCCACTGGCCTTACATTCTGCTGGCCACCGCTCGGCACACCACCTGCCCCGGAAGTAAAAGCCAAACCCGTGGGCCCCAGCTGCATCAGAGTGCACCTGAAGTTCTGCCTCGAGCAAAAGGTCTTCCCTCCAGAAAGATACCCCATTGTAACTTTCCAAAAAACGGGCCCACATGCCAAGGTCCTGCCTCATGGTGCTAGTGACCCATATCCTGTAGTGGGCGGCCCGCACGCTGGCCATGGCCCGGCAGAGGTGATGCACAAAGGCACACACCGGCGTGACTACCCTGCATGCAAAATTCAAATGTCCCACCAATGATTGGAGCACACGCAGCATGACTTTCCTTGCCCGCATAGCACCAAGCACGAGGCCCCGGAGCTCAGCAAGCTTTTGGACTGGCAGCCTCGAAAGCTGCCCCATGGTATCCAGTTCGATTCCTAGATAGGTCAGCTTGGTGGATGGACCCTCAGTCTTTTCGTGGGCTAGGGGCACTCCCAGCTCCCCGCACAATGCATGAAATCGCTGCATGAGCTCCAAACACCTATGCGACTCTGGGGGGCCTGCAAAAAGGAAATAATCTAGATAATGTGTTACACTGGGTAGACCAGAAATCACCTTAACTGCTCACTCTAGCATGGAACTGAATTTCTCAAATGCCGCGCAAGATATGGAACACCCCATAGGCAATGCCTTGTCAAAATAGAATTTGCCTTGAAATGAGAAACCCAGGAGATCGAAGTCAAGTGGATGGACGGGGAGGAGGCGGAATGCAGACTTAATGTCACACTTCCCCAACAGCGCACCCTCTCCAAAAGTGTGTATCAAACACACTGCATTATCAAAGGATGAATATTTGACCGAACAAAGCTCTTGGGGAATGGCATCATTCACCGATCCGCCCTTCGGGAATGATAGATGATGTATCAGCCTAAACTCCCCAGGAGCCTTCTTTGGGACTATACCCAGTGGTGAAATACGCAGATTTTTTTAGGGGCAAGTCACTGAACAGGCCTGCTACTCTGCCTTCCTTGACTTCCTTATCAATTTTTGTTTTAACTACACCCTCCATCCCAGTTATTGACTTCAGGTTCCTGGCCATGCTATGCACCCTAGAGCCAACCGCTGGGATCCGAAAACCATATGTAAAACCATCAATCAAATACTGCGCATCTAAATCCTTCAGGTAGGCAGTTAAAAGGCGCCTGAGTTCGGGGACTTTAATTGGACTGGGCGCCTTTTGGAGCAGCGCCAGTGGCAGCTCCCCCACCTCTTTCTGACCCCAGCCCTGGTCCCCTCGACCCCGCCTATGGGGTCGACCCTTGGGGCAGGAAGTGACGGGGTGGGGTTCCCTACAGATGGGGCATTCGTGCCTGTATCTGCAGGGGCAATGATTGCAGCGGCCAGTGGAACTGAAATCCCAGCAAAGCAAGCGGGGTTGAACCGCCTGGCCCCCCGGGGGCCTGAAGCTTGGGGCGCGATTGATGAGCTGTCCACTGTGGGACCTCTCACCCTTCCCTGCCCTTGCAGGCATCATGCACTGCATCCACAATTCACCCTGCGGGATGTCCCAAGCAAGTGCCGGGTTACGAGTCTGAAATTCTCGCAGTCTGAAATTCTCGTCGTGTTGGAGCCAAGCCTGACCCATGAACTCACTATAAGCATGATTAATGACGTCCAGATACTTGACCAAGGCCGAGGCCCTGGATGGCTGTTCACACACAATCACCCCCTGATAGATAAGGTAACCTACCAACCAGTTGGGCCAAGTGCGGTCCACTTTCTTCCTTCGCCACTTATCATCATCCCTATGCCCTTCCTTGTCTCTCCCTTTTGGCTCCTCATCCCCGTTCAGCAGTGAAAAGATATCCACATATTCCCTTCTAAGTATTTTGTCTGTGAGAGCCTGGGGAAGGTGGGATCATAAGGGAAGCCCCATCTCCCCATGTGCTATCAACTGAGGCTGAGGGCCCTGGCCAAGTGTAGCTGTGGCAGTAGGCTGCACAGCCACCAGAGTGGGCCCTGTGGCTCCCCCATCCAGCATCCCCCGGGGGTCAGCGGCTTGCTGTCCTTGCCACACCTGATTGATCACTGACATTGGATCTTGGACAGTGGCCGCAGGCTGACGAGAAGGCTGCCGCCCCAGCCCAGAAGGCCGCCGTCCCCGCCCAGAGAGCTGCGGGGCCTCCAAGGCAGGCAGTGCCTCATTTGACTGGTAAGGGGGTGGCAAGTCCATGATCAGTAACTAAAGACTCCCCAGTAGATGTTGTGGCCCGTGACTGTGTGTGCACTGGGGACTCACCTGTTTCTGGGAGCCTGGGCAGTGAGCAGCTCTCCCTTGTTGGTGCAGGGGCAGACTCACTGTCCTCCCTGGGTTCACTGGCATTCCCCTGCTCCAGAGTATTCATACGCCCTGCAATCTCATCCATACATCCTGCAATCACGGACACAATCTGATAAATGGATTCCAAATCATGAGCCCCCTGCGGTGAGGCCCCACCCCGAGCAGGCAGCCTCCCCTGCCCCACGATTCTTTGCACCCCACCCGCTGCTTGAAAAGCACTGCCCCGCTTCCCTTTCCTGGTGGTCGTGCTTGTGGCTTGTATGTGCTGGGCCACGTGGCCAGCAGCCTGCGCCTCCAGTACTTTTTGGGTGGGTTTCCGTGCCCTTTTGGACCTTATGGCCTGTGAGGGCTGTGCGCCTTTCCTTGGTCCCATGGCTGGTAAAAGCCAGAGGTAGAGGGGTCAGAAAATAAATGAAGGGGCTTCTGATTCAGAAATGTGCGTGAAGCAGGAGGCAGATGCTGCAGACAAGAAAAGTTTCTGTTCCAAAACGTGCATGAGAGAGAAACAAAAGCTAAGCCACAAGCCACTTAACAATGGGGGCAGTAGGACCCTGATGCCGGGCAGCCCGTTCGCAACCCGGCTTCCTAAACGGAACAAAGGATATGACTCCTGAAAGCCGAGGAAACAAAAGGAGCGAAACGGCACGAGCACGTGGCAGGAGACAAAAGAGGACTGTGTCCAGAGAGGCGGACAGCGGGAGATGCTGATACCCTCTGCGCACAAGCAGATGCTCCCCCCCACCCTTGGAAGGACTGTACTACACGGATGGCCCCCTGCCCTTCTCCCTCTTCCCAGATACTCAGCCACGTGTCCGAGTGTGAGTTCCTCCGTCCGCTTGTCTGCTCCGTCCGCTTCAAAAGAGGCAGGAAATCTCCACCCCGGAGCTATTAAGCCCTTTTCCCCAGGCCCGCCCTCTTCCCCGTGTCAGGCCAAAAGATGCAAGAGGACTGGCTCTCTTTTCGCGCCCCCAGCCAAAATGCGCCCCTCCCCTCACTTCTTTGAATGCGGGGAGGGGGTGGTCATGCTGATGGAAGGCCACGCCAATGCCCAAGCCTTCCGCTGCCGACACAGTCTAGGGGGACCGGTGTAAGTGGCACTACTCCAGCATCTGTGCCAGTTTGTATGGCACCGGTAGCACAGACACCAGCATAGGGGTCACACCAGTTCCTAAGAGCATTCGGGGGGGGGGCTTCAAGAATGCACTGTGAGTATAGAAGTGAATTGTTAGAAAGGTAAGTGATAAGTTCTATACATAGTTAAACTCATTAACTGTTATCTGTATGTTGTAATATTAATTAAAAAAATAACTAAAAACACACACAAATTTTGCAGAGGACAACTAATTTAGAGGGTGGAAAATCTGACCTAAGTGTTTTCCTCTAAACCAAATATAAATTGTAGCCTTCAGCTCATAATTTATATATTTTGAGAAGATATTAGTGGATCATTTAGAGTTATTCAGGAAACATTCTGAATCAGCAGCATAACAAAAGCATGATTTGCCAGCTACTTTTAAAAAGTACTTAATCCAAAATCCCAGAACAACAGGTTTCAATAGTGAAGTCTTTTTTTTTCCTATTGGAAATTTTCATATGCAAATTTAAATCCATGGCCACATCTTCATTCCGCAGTTTTAAAGTGTCTACTGGAGCCATCAAAGCATGAGTTGAAACAACAAATGTAAGAAATTGCTTTACATTCCTCATGTGAAAAATAATTTGCTGTAGTTAGACAATACTTTTGGGACCAGCCTCGAAGTACAGATTTGTAAATGTCCGCACTCGTCCAGTTTCTCCATATCTGAAAATGAAATGGTCCTGAATTGCTTGTTTGTTTGTCGAGAAATGTAATATATGGAAAATGAATATATATATATATATATAAAATTCAACAATAAGAATTCCTGGCTTATTATTACCTAATGCATTTTATAAAGAGAGGGGGACAGGCAGAGAGAAGGCAGCAGGGAATTAATGTCATAAAATACAATCAGATGTACTTGAACTAGGTTATAGTGGGAATTAGGATTAAGGGGATAATCCGAAAGGTTCACAAAAAGGATAGGTGTGCAGAAGGGAATTCTAGGAAGAGGTGTGATTTTGTTTATTGACTTTCAAATAAGAGGTCTAGAAGGTGACTTACATGACAAGTAATTACAAAAAATACAAGAAAAAAGAAGTATAGTTGTTTCTTACCAAAATGGCAATGCATAGGAGAACCTCCTTTATTCTATCCTTTCAAGGTGACCTACAGCAGTGATTAACCATCAGTGGTAAGCCAATGAACCATAGTTGCCCCCATGAGAGCCAGAGTTTACAAAGGATGGTGCTTTCATCCAGATGCACATCACGCATATCCCCAGAGCTGAACATCTCTGCAGTCTCACTAGCTGGAAAGGGAAGAGGACAAAAATGTTGGCTTTTCCTCACCCCAATCCTGATGGCTCTGGCTATACTGCTCCAGGTATCTATCTGGGCACTTTGGTTATACCGCTCTGGGTGTCTCTGGTGAGACTAGTAGAAAAAAGCCTCCCTGGAATTCAGTTGCTAGTCATCAAGGGGGTGTTGCTTCCTCTAATTGATAGTGTGCAGCCCCAGATTCTGATTTCATTGGCAGTCAGTAAAGTGGAGGTGGGGGGAGAAAGGAAAATATTTAGATCAGTTGTCCCACCTCTCACCTGTTATCCTAGTACACACTTATTTTGCTTTCATAAACGTCTGTTATTTTAACAAAGGTTCTAGTTAAACATATACCTAGGGTGCCTAGTCTTCCTTGAACTATTTCTAGAAGAAAAACATCTATTACATTTTGGATATGATTGATGCTTTGATAGGACTTTTATGTGTATGCAAAACTGGGTTCTCAGTGATGCATATTAGTTCTTGCTGCCATTTTAATAATTCCTGCGAATTTAGTCTGTGCCAGAAAGTAAATGACTAGCAATTCAAGTAACTTCCAGCTGTTTGTCTTTAACTGAAATAATAATGAACACTTTCTCCTCCCCATCTTTCAGCTCATTATAGAAAAACATATTTAGCAACTATACACTGCATCAGAAGCATAATTTAGACCCTTTTCTTTTTGAATTGCTGGCTTGTATCACATAATGCTGAGCATTCAATGAATCAAGTTTTAAAGGTCCGTAACTTTCCCCTGTGTTTTCAGAGACGTGCCACTCGATCCAAATCATTTGAGTACAATGCGACTTATGTTCTGACATGGCCAGCTCAGGGTTTTGGATGGCCCAGGCAAGATATTTTCCAGTGGCTTCTCAACCAAGCATGCCACTTCTTACTGTATATGCATGTGCGCACACACGCATGTGCATACAACCCTCCTCAAGGAAGGAACAGAGTGAACCACTTGAATTCCTTTAAACATCCTCAGACCTAGCAGGGCTGAAAAAACCATGTTGCCTGCTACCTCAAGTATCCATTCCACAGGAAATAGAAAATAGGTTCACAAGCTCCTACCATGCCCCAAGGGGTTCCAGTAGGGTTGCCAACCTCCAGGTACTAGCTGGATTCTCCTGCTATTATAACTGATCTCCAGCTGATAGAGATCAGTTCACCTGGAGGAAATGGCCCCTTTGGCCATTGAACTCTATGGCATTGAAGTCCCTCCCCTTCCCAAACCCCGCCCTCCTCAGGCTCTGCCCCAAAACCCTCCCGCCGGTGGTAAAGAGGGACCTAGCAACCCTATGTTCCGGGGTGATCTCCTGTTTCCTGTGGTAGTGGTACTTGGGGAGGCAGAAGAGTGTGGCTTTTTTGTACTCTTTTAAGCCCTGCAAGCACCAGTAAGGCTTACAGGACTGTAAAGGATCTCAAATAGGAGGCAGTAGAAATGTCTGGTGTGCTGTCTCGTCCATTTATATATAATTTTGACCTGTTTATGAGGATGGAGGTAGGCAGGGGCTGTGAAGGCCACCCCTTTTATTCTTGATGCTTGAACATCCTGGTTATTGAAATTCTCTAAGAAACAGCTGCGACATCCTGGGGGGCAATCCCGGGGTGTTCCTGGGGGTGGAGCAGCCTTTAGTCAGTCTCCTAACCCCTTGTGCCCCAGGAATGCCCCTTCCCACAGCGGCATAGCGACACCTTTTTTTGGTGTAGCCTTGCTGTTTTCAATGGCGGCATTTTCCTTCTTTTATATTTTTAGTTCCTTTTATTTTCTTTAGCTGCTTCCTAACTGCCCCCCTTCAGGAATGGGCTGCTCCTACAATGTCGATGAGAATTTTAGACAGTTTTTTTGTGTGTGTGGATTGTTTATTGTTTGTAAATTGAGAGCCAGCTTTCTATATATTGCTATTATGTACACATGTTTCTCCAACAGGAGTTCAGGATCCAACAAAACTCCCAAGTTCTTAACAGAGTCTGTCAGCTAAAATTGCCCTCCATCAGTGGTAATGAATGGCAGCCCTAACTTCCCTTCCCAACTTCTGAATAATTCCATCCCTACCCAACTGCAAGTTCTCTTTTGTTTAACTTTCCCACAAAGCTCCTTCAGCATTACATCCAGTCTCTGTGGGAAAGGATGAATAGTAAATGCCTTGCTTTGGGGTTTTAGCAATTTAAAATTCAAGAGATTTATAGTGAAGTAATGCCTTCAAAAGATACCTGTTCTTGAAAGAGAAATAAGTCCATGAAATATATAGCAATAAAGTAGGGGTATAGCAATTTTTTCTGGCATTTTTCGGGTTCAGATTTAATAAGACCCAGAAATGTTCGAAAAATCAGGAAAAGCCAAATACTTATTTTAACTTTTCCTGGAAAATCAAAACTTTGGGTGTTAATAAATCTGAACCTGAAAAATATCTCCACCTCAGTTCTGTATCTCTGCCACCGCCAAACTCCACATGGAGTTCAGAGGTGGCGGTGGACCCAGCCAGCAGGTAAGTGGGGGAGGGGGAGAGGGAGGGAAGGGGTTAAACAATGCCGGGTGGCCAAAGAGGCCCCAAATAATGCCAAATAAATTCTGCATTATTTCGGATCCACATTTTTGACTCCCTTTTATTGCCGCCATTTTTTTTGTTCAGCTTTATCCGATACTCACCCCAACATTGCTGCCATCAGCTGGAGAAATTAGCTTATCAAGAAAAAATCAGCACTTGGCTCATATCTAAACACATATGTTGTAAGGAGAGACATAAATAACAACAAGGCAGTGCAAATATCTACAACTGAACCGTCATCTAAACAGGAAACAAATACCTAACAACAGTACAAGAAATATGTATAAGAAATCTATGTCCAGGTTTCCCTCAGAGTCCAAAAGACACTTCATATGACTGAAAAGTCCTTCTAAAGGCAAGCCCTCGAAAACAAGGAAGGAATTGCCTTCATAGGTCTGTACTGATGAACAGATGCTTGGAACAGCAATCCAAACAGTAGCTGTAATGCTTTTTCGGATAAGGAACCTGCTGGCACAAACAAAGGAAACGTCTTCCAGGTAACTGATGCTTTCACCAATAATGGCTTCTTCAGCCTTAGCTTCTATGGCTGCATCATAAGTCACTAAACTTCATCTGTTAGAATATATGACTTTTAAAAGGCATTAGAACAATTAGTGGAAGATAGGTCCATCAGCGACTGTTGGCCATGATGACTAAATAGAAATTAGCTTGTCATTCAAGAGGGAAAGTCTGCATGAGCAAAGCAACAGCTCTATAAATAGAAGCTCACAAAAGATGCCTTTATTGTAATACAAAGTGGAGTCTTTAAAAAAAAAAACAAAGAAATAAAAAGGAAGCAATTTGGCCAAAACTGTTCCAAAAATATCTGTAAGAAAATTGCTGGATTTGAATCTTTAAGCACAAACATTAACAGTATTTACAAACAGGTTCACATAAAACAGGTCCTGCTGTGAACCCATAATGTATAAGTACCAATAAAATAATTACCATATGGATTCAGACTGAATTGCTCTAAAAACAACATGGCACAATCATAGTCAGTCTGAACTGAAGCCTAATGTACTGTAGTTGTGAAGGTTTATATGAATTTCTTGCTGTGCTGCAGTCAAATAACAAATGACAAACAACCTTGACTTTAATTTTGCTTATTTTCTAACGGTTTGAACACTTACAATAATGTCTTACTTTTAAATTATCTCTATGTAGCTCAATACCATATTTTTAAAAGATGTTGATTTTCTGAACGTACTCTTCCATACCCACATATTTTCACTGCAGTTCATCTGATTAAATAAACAGAAAACAATTGTTCACCTGAATATGTGTATAGGTTCTGCTTGAATAAATAAATAGTGGCTGGTGTAAGTAAGAGTGGTGCATTTTTCATAGCAGAGGCATAGTGCTGTTAAACAGTTAATATACTGAATCTTCTTTTATAGAATTAATAATAATGTCAAATTCACACCAAAACCTTTCATCACCAACAAAGTGTATGTATAATTCTTCATTTTAGTTTTTTAAATCCAAAGTATCTCAGAACATGGATGGTAGCAGAAACAGGGCTCACCCTTGAACACAAATCAATAGGACAAATATCATTGGTTTTAACCCCAGAGTCCAGGGTGATGAGTGTGTCACTCTTCCTGACTGCAGCCCTTTTCTTCCAGCTTGGAAGTCAATTGCATGCTATTAATTCCATTGGTTTGTATGAAGAAAGGGGAAATAACTGGAGTCTTAGAAAACAAAGTTGGTTGCATGCGCCTGTTGTTTCTGAGTCCAGGACGGTAGGAAAGGAGGTCCTACTTCAGTGGTTCCTTTTCTGCATACAGCCAGCCACTATGATTAATTTTTTTTTTAATTATGAGGTAATTTTCCATATTTTAAAGACCTTGCTATTTCAAAATCAGGGGGTATACCTAGAATGCATTCTAAACATAATACATGTTAGCCTGCTTGTCTGGGATATATTTGTAGCTAGTGATGCTCCTATCCTGAGCACATCTGTGTTAGCGCAATAGATGTAGAATAATTTTCCATGTTGTATATGGCTGTTTTGTGGACCCAGCACCAAGGGGAAGGGGAGATGGCAAGGCAAAGTCGCAAGATAGACAAGGTATACCAGACACCTTCTTGGAGTTGTTATGTCCACAACTTTATTGATTACAGCTGATAAAGCCTAGACACAGCACAGGGCAGTGGATCCTGGCATCAGCCAACTTGCCTCCCAGCCAATGGGCACGCAACACCCCAGCCTACCTGCTGGGGGATACTGTAGGATGGCAGGATGTGGGATTCCATATGAGCAGAAGCCACTGCATGGTTTCCCCTGCCACTTGAGAATAAGAGTGCTCTGACTACCCCTGAGCTGAGCATGTCCCCTGCAAGCCCTCATCTCAAAATCCCTTAAGGGTGGGGAAAATGAGTACATAGCCCATGTTTCCTTTGCAAATGGATCTGCTGAATGCTGATAACACTACAAGAGGTGGGTGACCAGCCTGGCTACTGCCAAACATCCTACAGCTGCAACCACATCTTCAGTTTGTGTCAAACCCCATGTAGCCAGGTGTCCTCTCCCCATTCTGAGACATGGTCACCATCCAAACAGAAAAGTGTCTCTTGTCAGGAGATATTAAGGTGTCAAATCAAGCAAACCTCCCCCTCCCCAAGGACTTGACAACATAACTCACTGCTTTGGTGACCTTCCTTCTGGCCACCTACACCTTGTCCAGGCAGCAGAAACCACACCAGAAATGTGTCTTCAGCATGTCAGACCAGAAGAACTGTGTGGGAAAATAGAATCTGGAAGACAGCTTCCACCACTTGTGCTAACTCCAAACCCTTGCTGCTGCCAAAGTTATTGTAGAACCATGGCCTCCTTCACTGGCCATGTGTTTATGCCCCCGGCACTGGTGGAGAAGGCCAAGAAGCTTGCAGCAGCTGTGGAATAGGAGTACGAGTTGAAAGGAACAACCAAATTGAACATTCCCTGCATTATGGATTGTTCCCAAGGGCCCAGAGTTCTAACTGGAATTGGTTTAGGCAGTGGTTCACTTTGGATGCCAGAATGCAGAACCACTCCTCTTAAAGGTGACATAAGGTGTCTGCAATGCTGTTATCGACACCTGCACCATACTGTGCTGAAAACATGATAAATCTCCACTCTAGGAACATAACCCACTATGTTTGCTGATACATGACTCACACCACTATCTGATCGTCATACCAGAACTGGACCATTTTGTCCCTGAAGCGCTCTCACCATTTGACCACAGCCACCAAGATTGGGAAGAACACCAAGAAAGTGAGTTTTTCATGAAATGTCTGACCCAACCCATTGAGATGGCCACTACTGAGTGTAACAGAGCTCCCTGAAGTAGACCTCGAACCCCATACTACCTGCCATGTCCAACTGACCCTGGATAGCTGATCCCAGATGGAGAGGTTCCTGCCACAAGGAAATTATGTTGAAGTCAGATAGAAAGAAGAACCAAAATTTGAGATCCTTCCTCATACCCTGAGCCAACCTGATACGATGATGTGCAGAAGTTGCCCCTGTGGTGGATCTGGCTAGGCAAGCATAAAAGGCCCACCCTGGCGTCACAACTCTACAGGTAGAGTTAAAATGCCAATGAGGGACTGGAATTCCCTGAGAGTCCATTTCTTGTGGGAGATATCAGGGCCCTAAGGGCAAGCACCTCATCTCGAGTAAGGCAGGAGGTCCTGGTGACAGAATCCAGTTGGATGCCCAAGTAACCCAGTTGAGTGGTGGGCCCCTTGATTTTCTCATGAGATAGTGGGACTAGTAGCTTGGCTACTAAGGGCTGAAAAGTGGCAAGGTGCTCAGCACTGGCAGCCCTACCCACCAGGCCTAGAAACAGGAAGTCATCCAGGTTCTGCATGGCATGGGGATTCCCTGTCCTGTCCTTTGTGGCCCAATCCAGAAAAGTACTGAATGCTTCAAAGGCCACACAATCCACAGAACATTCCATGGGAATAGCTATGCCCACATACCAGGACCCTGGAAATGTAAAGACCAACAGGCAAAAAACCTGGGGGTGCACGGGCAGTACCTGGGAGGCTGATTGGATGCCACATTTTACCATGAGAGTGCCAGCACCACATGATCTAATTAGGCTGATAGAGTGGTCAAAAGAAGTATATTTAACAGAGCAAAACTCTGGAGAAATGGTCTCATTGATGGAGGAGCTCCGAGGATAAGAAAGGTAGCATAACAGATGACATTCACTGGCTGCCTTTTCATTTACCATCCTCATGAGGGAAATGTGGAGGTCAGAAATGGAGGAGGAGATTAAAAAGGCCAACAACCTGGCCAGCAGCACATTCCTTGGCTACCTTGGCAGCAACAATCTTAGGCATGTATTTGGCCAGTTTTAGATTGCTAGAGACCATAGGAAGGTTGGGGGGGGGGCAATGAAAGGTAAGCAAAAACCACTTCTGAAGCCCTCCCAAAGGTATCCAGTGGCTGACTTATGGCAGTAGCAGATGAGGAGGGAGTAAAGGCCAGATCCCATTCAGGGAATGTGATATTATTTCCTATTGGAAGGAGCAGGGGTAAGGGTGACATTGGACCCTCTCTCCCTTTGGGTGGTCAGGTTAGAGGGGGTGATGGTTGGTGAGGTGCCTCGAAAGGGCAGCTGGCTGTTAAAATTATAAGGGCAGAAGAGCCTGGAGTGCAGCCCAAAGCAGCAGTTGCAATTTTGCTCAAATTTGCATCAGGCCTGCTGACATTTTCTCTGATTATACATCCAGCATATCCTGTGGATTGGATTCTACTTAGCAATCCATCTACCCATCATGGCAGGGCCCAATCTTCTCTTAATGTGGGGCCCTACCATGACCAGCCATAATATTGTCGAAGGCTTTCACGGTCAGAGTTCATTGGTTCTTGTAGGTTATCCGGGCTGTGTGACCGTGGTCTTGGTATTTTCTTTCCTGACGTTTCGCCAGCAGCTGTGGCAGGCATCTTCAGAGGAGTAACACTGAAGGACAGTGTCTCTCAGTGTCAAGTGTGTAGGAAGAGTAATATATAGTCAGAAAGGGGTTGGGTTTGAGCTGAATCATTGCCCTGCAAAAAGTATCAAAGGTAATGTGCTAATCATTGTCCTGTAAGTATCAAGATAATGTGCTAACACATCACTTCAGGATACAATAGTTCCATATTAACATACCACACCCTTATTAGCACATCAGCTTGAGTTTCATAGATTGCAACAACCTTTTGACTGTGTGGACCATGAAAAGCTATGCCTGGTTTTAAAGTAAATGGGTGTGCCACAACATCTGATTGTTTTGATACGCAACCTGTACTCTGGACAAGAGGTACCGGTTAGGATAGAATATGGAGAAAGAGAATGTTTTCCAGTTGGCAAAGGTGTTAGACAAGGATGTATTTTATCTCCCTAACTCTTCAATCTGTATGCAGAACATATCATTAGGAAAGCTGGATTAGCGGAAGATGAAGGTGGAGTGAAAATTGGGGGGAAGAACATTAACAATTTGAGATATGCCAATGATACTACATTGCTGGCAGAAAATAGCGAAGACTTGAAACAAATGCTGCTGAAAGTTAAAGCAGGACTACAGCTGAACATCAAGAAGACAGAAGTAATGACTACAGGAGAATTACTCAACTCTAAGGTTGACAATGAGGAAATTGAAATTGTTCAATACATTCTATTCCTTGGCTCAATCATCAGCCAAAAGGGAGACGGCAGCCAAGAAATCAGAAGGAGATTTAGATTGGGAAGGGCATGAGGGAGCTAGAAAAGATTCTTAAGTGTAAAGATGTGTCACTGGCAACCAAGTTCAAGTTAATTCATGCCATTGTATTCTCTATTACTATGTATGGATGTGACAGCTGGACAATGAAGAAATCTGGTAGGAAGAAAGTAGATTCCTTTGAAATGTGGTGTTGGAGGAGAGTGTTACAGATACCATGGACTGTCAAAAAAAATCAGTGGGTTATAGATCAAATCAAGCCTGAACTGACCTTAGAAGCAAAAATAACTAAACTGAGTCACATTATGAGAAGACAAGACAATCATGCTAGGGAAAGTTGAAAGCAGCAGGAAAAGAGGAAGACCCAACAAGAGATGGATTGATTCTATAAAGGATGCCATGGCCCTCAGTTTTCAAGATCTGAGCAAGGCTGTTAAAGATAGGATGCTTTGGAGGACACTAATTCATCAGGTCTCTATGAGTGAGAAGCGACTTGACGGCACTTAACACACACAAAGGTAGAGAAAAGTGGGGTATAAAAACTAACCCCTCTTCTTCTTTCTCTTCGAACCAGTCACAGGACCAGGCCTATTTATCCCAACCCTACTGAGTCAACACTGTCCCCTGAAAAGCTTATTGAAGGAAAGCATAAAATTCTGTTGCAACATACTTGTCCCATATTGCTCCTAGGATTAGTGGGTAGGTTAGCAGCAACCAGCAAATGTTTAAGTGGGGAAGCCCATTTAAGGATCTCTCACGGCTTTATAGCTGCCCCAGCCAACAAAGTCCTGTGCCTTTATTTGCATTATAGAAGGGAAGGGGACAATAGCATCCACATCCCTAATGACCATGAATGATTTTTTAATTTGTAGCTGAAAGCATGGATGCAACAGGCAAAGCGGGGGGAGGCATGGTGGTCCCCACCAGTAGCAAAAATCTCACTGATGTCAGCTAATTATTAGGAATTATTTGCATTTTATGGCATCAAAATTAAGCATAATTAGCAGTATTAGAAAAAAAGAATCTGTCATTTGATCATCCTTTCTTCACACATGGATGGAGACAGAGGTTAAAAAAAGAGGGGACGGGAGGAATTTGAAAAGTGACAGCAATTTTTTCACCATCTTAAACCCGAATCATGCTGTCAACCAGGTAGGATTTTGGAAGGACTGAAATAAGAGGGAAAATATAAAGGTTAATTCTCTCATCAGTGAAGAAGTGAGAATACAAAAGAAACAATAAAAGAGCACTTCCTAAGGCAAGAACATGAACTGCTAAGAATGTCTCAAGTGATTGCATGTTGCAGTTCATGGTAATGTTTTTCACTGGGTACACTGCATCACTTGGGGATATGATGTATACATCTGTCAATAGCATCAGTACCTTTACAAAGGCAGGGGATTCATACTGACCAAAAAAACCTGCTTTTAGTGAAGAGCTATGCCTTATGTAATATTTTGTATGCCAAACTGAAGATGCAAGCACAGTTACATTAACTCTGAAGTGTGTCATAATGTAACAGAAACTGTGTCCATAGCAAATAAGAGTGGACACAACGAACCATGAAATACAGAAATGTGATAAGTGAATAATTTGCTGAAATTGGTGCTGTTAATGCATTGTAGCTAGAAAACATAATGAGACATAGTATGCATTTTAAATTATTTCTTCAAAAATAATTTCATTAATGTGTTCAATAATAAAAAGTTTGCATTCTTTGCTATATTGCCTTCTATGACAGCAACAACTGAAAGCTACCATTGTTGCCAGTGAGGGCAGGGATTGCTTCAGGGATTTCTTTTTTCTTTACATTTTTCTAGATGTATACATAACTGTCTGGACACAGTGGTTCCCTTCTGCTAAGTGAAGAATTTTCGATTACAACAGTTGCCCCCAACCTTTTTGAGCGTGTGGGCACCTCTGGAATTCTGACACAGTGTAATGTGGGCAGCCACAAAATGGCTACCACAGGAGGCAGAGCCATATGCAAAATGGCTGCCATGGCTTATCTTCAGTCACACGATGATTATCCTCATGCTGTGATAGTAGCTGCTGTCAAAGCAATGTTTTTAGTAGAAAACAGTCTTCCAGTGGATGATTCTTCACTTGGAAGAAGGGATCTATGGACCCAACCAAGCTCTGTACTTCACTGATGTCTATTGATACTTATTATTGATTACCGTACTCTTCTTTCATCTCCATAATTTTTTGCATCAATAGATCAGAGGGCATTGAATTTTTAATGTTGAAGCTAATAAAATTTTATTAGCAGTACCTTGTAGTATGTGCAGATGTCAAAAGATGCAATGCATAAGAATGAACACTGCAGAAGCTTATGAAACCTTAGCAGCTGTAGGAGAAATTCAGCGGCAGGTTCAGTACAAAAAGCTGCCCTACTTTGAGAGTGTGTGAGAATTCTCAAAGAGGCAACAAACCAATAGTATTCTGAGTCTAGTTCTTAGCATATCTCTCCTAGACAAATGAAGGTAATGATTATATATACTCTAATTATGATCCTATATAATTATAACAGCTTTTGGTGGTGCTCCAAATGGAATGCACTTAATTAAGTTGGACGGCATCATGGGCAAAAGATTTCTAAGCAAAAGCAGATTGGCCATTAAGGTCACTGGGAAAAGTCTTGGTGGGCCAATGGCCACCCCAGCAACAAGTAAGGAGCAGCCCTCATCCTGAGCTGAGGGGCTTGTGGAAGACATGAGGAGGAGGAGCTGCTGCTGCTGCCGCCACCATGAGCGAAGGGATAGGCGAAGCCACTATGAGTAAAAAGAAGGACCAGCACTAAAAGCCACCACAAGCAGAGAGATGTACGGGTAGGTGCAGCTGCCAGGAGAGAAGGAGTGGGAGGGTACAATCAGATATAGCATCAGCAGCAACCATCATCACGGGTAGTGGGGTAGATAGGCAGGTGGGCCATATGCAACTAGAAAAGGGGCAGGCGGATGCAAACAGCAACAACAGCCCCTGCCTCCACAAGCTGAGGAATGGAAGGGTGGGCAGGCACAACCACAGTCACTATGAAGACAGTGTCAGTGTAATAGTAGGGGCAGGCAGGGGGTGAGCAGCAACAGCAACTGCTGCTGCTTCTGTGAGTCCAGGGATGGGTGTGTGGATGCAGCTACTGAGTGGAGGGGGGTAAGGTGGCACCTATGTTGGCACAGGATCACACCAGCTCCTAAGGAGCTTCGGCCCTGCCCCTTCAGAAATGGGCTGCCCATGGGTCACTACAGCCAATCATGGATTTCTGATGAAGGTAACTATACAATATACATGGCCTTAGCATAAATGTTTTACATTTTAGGAGTATTCAAAACATCCAACATCAGATCCTGTAGAAGATCACAGCTATGTTTCAAAGCTGCATAACATGCCTCCCTCTCATGATCCCTAAGAATTCTTAGATTTAGGTTAACTTCCCCATGACCAGGTTGTACAGAATGGACTGATATGTCATTCCATTGAAAAAGTAAAATGACTGCTGGGAATCAGCAATTATTTTTAATTCATAGGTCTATTTCATGAATATGACATTTCATGTATGTCCCACTAAAACTAAATAAAAATAGTCTCCTAAAATTATGAACCCAGTTATATAATGGTTTAGGATGATTGTTTATCAGTACAAATGATTTGATTTTGTTATTCCATCCAATTATGCCTACCTCCACAGCAGAGAGGCTAAACAGAAGTGATAAACTTCTGCCACTGCCAATGAATGCCGTATTCCTTGCTTTAATGTATAAATTATTTGAAAAAGTTAGACAAGTGATAAAATCTGTTATTTTCTCTCAGTGTTCTTTATAATACCCGTGTCCTGGTTCTGGCTTTTCTTGTGCTACTCTTTATGTTAAGTTTTGAGAAATAAATATAACCTGCAAAACAAAAATCCAAAATCAACTTGTTCACTTAGAAAAACTGCTGAAATGTTTCATTAAGGCATATTCAGTGCTTAATGCCCCCATTTAGGTTTGCTTTCACTTGTACTTTTAAATATGTTTTCACTGTTAGACCTCTTTGTAATTCCTGGTTATTTCCGGAAACAAGTGGAGTGATATTGCCCCCAGCAGGGAAAATGCAGAACAGAAATACAGTACTTTTCTATGCATTCATGTAAAAAGCTAGTGGATTTTTTGCTATTTTGATAAAATATATCATGATGGAAACCTGACTTAGCTCCACATAATCAGCTTTGGCTTTGATTTCTCAAGTCACAGGTCCCCTCATGTGCAACTATGCCTCATGTCGAACTATTTTGAAACTTAGAGGAATTTCAAAAGCACCTTTGGATAGATAACTGTTGTCTGCTTCTGCAAGAAAAAGTTCAAGTCATATGGAACACAGAGAAAAGTGTGGTTGGCAACCCAAGTTGCTTTCTAGGTTGTGACCTTCATCATCATCCTTTTAAAAAGTTGCGGATGCTTCATTTTAATATTGCCTAAAGATCGTTAACAAAACAGTATTTAAAAAATCAGAGCAGTTGGACTCCAAAAGGGACCTGTTCTCAAAATCCCTCATTTGTTAAAACACTGATTTTATTCATGTACATTTTCCTTTAATTCAAGGGTAATGGCATGTATAGAAGGACAAGGCTTCCCTGTCTCTCTAACTGTCTTGAGCCACAAGGAAAGGCAGGACAAAGGGAAATGGGGCAGGTACACCCTTGGCCTGCAGAAGCAAGAAAAGGTACAGAAGCCCCATCTTCCCTTGCCTCTTCAATACCTCCTTTATTGTACATCATAGTGGCACACATGTAATAACTCATGTATTAACTCATGTACTTAAGGAGCATTCTTCAATATTTATAAGGCTAAAAGTTTCAAAATTCTAATGTATTGCACAGTTCGTATTTTTACCATTTTTAAAAAGGGAGCACAATATTCTTCTTATACAATTGGCTCTAGTGAGACCCTGGCACAAATAAGAAAGAGTTCTCCTGGTGCCCAAAGGCTCCTGATTGTCCTCCAGTTCTTCCCTTCCACCACAGGAGGCTGCATGTGTGAGGGAAGGGGCTGTGGCTCAGTTGTACAGCATCTGCTTACTGTACAGAAGGTCCCAGGTTCAATCCCTGTCATCTCCAGCTTTTTTAAAAAAAGGACTGGGCAGTATGTGATGTGAAAGATCAGTACTTGAGACCCCGGAGAGCCATCGAGCCACTCCCAGTCTGAGTACTGACCTTGATGGACCAATGGTCTGATTCAGTATAAAGCACTTTCAAAAGTCAAGTAGTCCAATAGGTTGTATTTCATTTTTTGTCTTAGAAGAAATACTTGTAATGCCTCATGTCTGCTTAGAAATTTCAAGGAGCAGCATTGGTTGCCAGAGGGCTGAATTTTATGTATGGCTGATATTTCGAATGGTGTTATTGGGGATGAGGGAGGCGCAAGTTGTTCAGCTTAAGTCAACCATTTAAAAATGGGTTATACTTTCTTCAGACCCTTTTAATATTTACCATTACTGGTATATTTCCAGTGAGGTGAACCAAACATATGAAGAAACTTTAAGGCTACTTATATAGCAAAAGGTCCCAAAAGAAACTGAAGGCCTGGAAAGGGACATTAAAATGTATAGAATTTAAATGTCAGGGCCAAGATCATTAATGTTTTATGTGCTTTTTTATGCTTTCTCTGTGCTTGAAAACATGGAAATTGAATGCTAAATGCAATTTATATTCAAGGATTTCCTTCATATTTCTTTTAAGAAATACATAAATGTTTATCCATGCCTGCAGAGCCATAAATTTAAGAAAACCATGATTATCCCTGTATATTTTTGTTATATGAAACCTGAGAACATTAACTTAATATGGTTGCTACACTCAATGTTAACTGTATTTCTTCCACAAGGAGCTCCATCCTTGTCTCTCCTCCATGAATGGCAATATCTCAAACTGTTTATGCCCACTAAAAAAAATCAAAAAAAAATCAGACCCGTTGATTGATGCAAAAGATTAGTGATTAATTTAAATTGGGTTCTTCCTTAACTAGGGTGTTGTCGCGTTGTTGTTGGTTTTTTTGTTTTTTTGTTTTTTTGGCTTTTATGTTAGATGTTATGGATTGATGTTTACATGTTTCTTTTACTTAAATATTTCATTTAAACCCCACCTCTCTCCCCAAGGAGGACCCAAAGCAGCTTATGTGATTCTCCTCTCCTTCATTTTATCATTACAAGAACCCTGAGAGTTAGGTGAGGCTGAGAGTGTGTGACTGGACCAAGGTCATCCAGCGAGCTACCATGACAAAATGGGGATGCAAACCTGGGTCTCCCAGATCCTAGTCTGAAACTCTAGCCACTACACTACTGCATACCTATGCATGTGAAAAACAGCCTTTAATCCGAGTTTTGGATAACATCTCCCTAAATCCACGTTATCTTAGACACACACACAAGTTCCAGAAGCAGCTTCCAATGAAGCACAGGGGAATTAAACCAGTAAACTTAAAAGGCCCAATGCATTCTCTTTATTTGTGTATTATTTATTTATTTTTATTTCTGGCTCTAAGCTAAAGCCTGTGTGGAGTTTTTTCATAGCTTTCGTTTGTGAAGCTTTTGTCTGGTAGATGGGTATGTACAATGAAAAGAGCCTTCCTACCATGGAAAATCCCTCACAGTGGGAAGTAGCTCACCCAATATGTGATACAATGTGTGGAATTTGCAGGCTGTGCATTACACAGTATTGGTGCATCTGCGTTGAAACAAAACCAAGGATGCAGCCACCTCCCCACTCAGAGATTTTACTTCTAGAGGTTAGGGTTGATACCTGAGAATGGTAATTGGACACTAGGGCTGTTAAAAAAAAAATTCGGTATAGTTCGGATTCGGCCGAATTTGGCCCGACTGGATTCGGGATATGCCGAAGTCTGAACTCCCCCGCTTCGGGTCCGTGCAATTCAGCGCGAATTCAAAGTTCGGGGAAAAAATTCGACCGAATAAAGCCATTAAAAACACAACCGCGCCTTTCCGCGGCTTCAGGGGGGCATTTTTGGGGGTAGAGGTCCCAAACTTTCAGCAGAGCTTCAAAGGACCCTTCTTGCAAGATCCCCCAAGTTTTGTAAAGATTGGATCGGGGGGGGGGCTGAGATATGGGCCCCGAAAGGGGTCCCCCCACCCTTAATGTGCATCTCTGAGCAGAGCTTGCCGCCCACGCACAAAGCTCCCAGCCCCGACAAACAGCTGATGAGAGCAAGGGCAGGGCAGGTGCTAAGAAGTTTGCAAAGCAACACAACTGCAAAGCAACACTGCAAAGCAACACAACTGCAAAGCAACACCTTTGCAAACATGCAAAGGGTGGGGCAGGTGCTAAGAAGTTTGCAAAGCAACACAACTGCAAAGCAACACTGCAAAGCAACACAACTGCAAAGCAACACCTTTGCAAACATGCAAAGCAATACCTGACACCTGGGAGTTTGCAAACCATGGAAAGGGACAGAGGCAGCTAGCTATGCATAATGAGCAGGAGGGGGTGGAATTTCCCCTTTTGCATGGAACTCGGGACCAGGCAAATGCATTCTTTAAGTCACCATTTGAAAACCAGTTTTGAGCAAGCATCAAAATAGACCTAACCATCGTATGAATGAAGGAAAACCTGAGGACAGCCCCACCTCAAACCAGGGAGAGACTCAAGGGGGCACACACACCCCAGGCAGAACGGGCGAAAGCCCCCTTTGGCTTCCCCCCCACCCACAGAAACTGCTCCCTCCCCCCCCACACACACACACAGGAGGAAAAATTATAGATTAAAGCCCCCAAAGGGGTCTTACTGTGGCTGTCTTCTGTTCCATCAGGAGGGACTGGGAGGACTGGGTAATCCAATATGATTCTATTTAAGCATGGGAGGTTTGCCTTGGATTTGCTGCTGTGAAGATGCATATAAGATCGGGTGATCCATTCATCCCAATAGGGAAAAGGGGAAAGCCCATATCTCGGGACCCCCTGACCCAATGTTTACAAAACTTGGAGGGTTTCTTAAGAAGGCTTGTCTGAAGCTATGCTGAATGTTTGGGGGCTGTATCCCCAAAAATGCACCCCCTGCAGCCACAGAAAGAGAAAAGGGGGGAGCCCATATTTCTGCCCCCACTGGACCCATCTTTACAAAACTTGGGGGGTCTCTTAAGAAGGCTCGTCTGAAGCTATGCTGAAAGTTTGGGGGCTGCACCCCCAAAAAAGCACCCCCTGCAGCCACAGAAATGGAAAAGGGGGGAGGGAAAAGGGGTGGAGCCCATATCTCGGGGGCCCTGACCCAATGTTTACAAAACTTGGGGGGTCTCTTAAGAAGGCTCATCTGAAGCTCCTCTGAAAGTTTGGGGTCTCTACCTCAAAAAATGCACCCCTTGCAGCCACGGAAAGGAGCAAATGTGCACAAGCACCCCCCATGAGGATTTCTCTCACTCTCTCTCTCTCCCCGGCCGGGCCACGCAGCAGCTGATTCCTCCAGTACTCAATCCTGACTGATTGGCCAGAAGACCACCCAGCTTGGCCACCGATTGGCCGGGGGAGGAGAATGCTGCTTACTGACAGTTATGCTGCTTACTGACGCCCCGAATTTGCCGAATTTATTCATGAACTCCTGAACTCGCTGAATTCGGCTCCCCCGGTTTCCCGCCATTTTTGAGTTCGGTTCATCCTGAACTAAAAACCGCCGAATCAGGGGAAATTCGGCTGTTTTTCAGTTCGGGCCGAACCGAATCGACAGCCCTATTGGACACTTCATACAAACAAAATTATTTAAATGAATCCCCCCAAAGGCAGGATGGGAAGAGGTTCCAGGAAATGACTGGGGGATAACTTGGACACGTTTGATCTTGACCATTGAACCACATATAGCTCATCTTTGTCTTGGTTGGTTTCCTTATTCCATTTTCATTTTTAATCCTAGATTACAAACCTTAAAGTTATGATCATCTTTTATTAAATGACATTTTGCACAAATTCACTTAGTCAAATTCATAGGAATTTTCTCTCATTGAGGCCATTTCTTCATTAGTTGTAACTGTGCAAATCGTAAAATGCTGGAACAGCACCTCCAATCCCTCCATAGTTGTCCCTGATTAGTACTGTAGTTCCTGATGTCTTCATAACACAACTAGTGCCTTATTGAATTACCTTTGTAATTAAATGCTTCCTGGTCTGAAGGGAGGGGAGTCGAGGGGAAAGGCACTGGATTAACTGTGCCATCCTTAGCTGTGATGCACCCTTCTAAATCCAGAAGGCTGAAACTCTCCTTGGGATGGCACTTTCAGTCCATTGGATATGGGTGGGAAATGTCTTCATCACAGACAGTTTAAGTTTCATTAATTTCAGTGTGACTATCTAACATTTCTGCACCAGGAACAAGGGGCTGAGGGCCATGTCTGAATTTTGTGTTCTCCTGTAAGAGACAAAGGAAGCAATCCTAAGCAGGTCAACTCACTATGTCCCATTCTGTTCAACGGGGCTTATCTCCAGGAATGTTTTCTTAGGATTGCAGCCAAAGGCTCTGTTCTTGTAGAAAAGAATGTCCAGGCCTCTGCGTTTAGAGGCAGGGTTAATTATATATTCCCATGATGCCTTTTCTATGATATTCCTAATATTCTTAACTTTACAGTAATTAGTCAACTATGCACTATATTTTAATGTGATTTACACTTTAACACAAGATGACAAATAAATATCTTATAAAATATGTTTTAATTCTCAATAATAAGAATCAACCATGCATCAAGGCCAAATTCATTATCTGGAATTACTTCTGCATGAACTGATAGAATGTTCCATTTTCAGAACTCTCCAGTAGAAAAAAATGTGGGTGTTTTTATTTTATTTTTAAAATTTGAATAAAGCTTGCAGACATGAAAGCCACTTGTGAAAAATGATGAAGAAAGCACAAGGTATCATTTTCCATTAATGGTTGCTGTTCAATAAAGTTTCAAAAGCCAATTACATTAATACACTGAAAGTAAGGATCTAAAGATATATTGTCTTTGGTCCCATGAAAGGTTTTTTAATTTTTTTATTGAAATTATATGAATGTGCCTTTCAAAAATTGATTAAAGGAGAAAGATGTGTTTTTTTAAAAAAAAAGCTGACTGATGTTGGGACTTTTCTTGATTTCTTGGTTTGTCTGTTTTCAAAGTAAAGCAACCTGAGAACCAGAGGGGAGTAGTGGTTAGAGTATCAGACTAGTACCTTGGAAACCCAGATCTGAATCCTAACTTTCTATGGAAGCTTGCTGGATGACCTTGGACTAGCCTGAACAACTTCTCAAGGGTGTTACGAGGATAAAAAAGGAGGGGGAGGGAGAATGGTGTTACAAGTTGCTTTTGGTCCCTCTGAGGTGAAAATAAAGTTATACATATCTAAATAAATCCATTAAAATAATGAAATATGACTGGATGAATATATTTCTAACTATGTTCTAAGGATGTAAACTGCATTCAAAATTTATTGTTGTTACAACTGCAATCATAATAGCTTTGCTGTTATGGATGTGTAGTTTCTGCAAAAGCAAAATGTGGAAACGTTCTGTCCCTTGATACCATTTAATTGCATCAGAGCTTTTGTCGTAAAATGTGGAGTTCAAGGTTAATTTTGTATGATTTTTCATGCATTAGTATACATGGCCAGAGTTGTTTATGAATAAACTTCAATGCTTCGAGATATTTACAGTTGAAGTGCTAAATTGTTTTTGAAGTTCCTGTTAACAAAAATGTCCCCTTACGCTATACTTGGTGTTGAAAACTGGCTTGGTTATTCAGGTGTTTTAGGGAAAATAAGGGATGCTGAAGTTTTTCAGCATTGCCTCCCTAACAAAACACCAGGTCATACAAAACAATCACCTTTGCTTTAAGTTTTGAGTTTTCTGAAAAGGAAAAGCCTGTATTTGACTAGCATCCCATGGGGGGAAATTCTAGATTTTGGGACTATCTTGACAAAACTATGTCTAATGCTCATCGCAGTGGCACACAGCACAAGGCCTCACCAGATTATCTAAACAGGAGACAGAGATGAATTTCTGTGGGATAGAAGTGTCCTGGGTACAGACTATTTGGATAATCAAAAACAGAAGTAGTATTAGACAGATGCCTAACCAATGTATTATTTTATATCACCTTCTCTAACTATGAATCCAGCGCAGAATGTAAAGGTCTCCTAAACTGTCATCAGTGAGGGGAATAGAGAACTACTGCTATATGAATGAATGAATCATTTATTACAGCCACAGAACAGCACAATAATACATAAAATACCAAGCCACTGCTATACCGTGTCTGCAGCACTCTGGACAGCTCTCTGGCAGCAGAAAACTTGTTCTGACAATATTGTAGAGCAGTGTTTCCCAACCTGTGGGTCTGGACTGAAAAGTGGGTCACAAAGCCTCTGAAAGTGGGTCATGCACCAGCCCTCCCTAATGGCCAAACTTGCCCTTTTCATTGCTCTCTTTTTCATTTTGGAAACTGACATCTGACCCTGGAAACAATATCTTCCATGTCATACACTTGTTGACATTTTTTTTCTGCACTGCATATACATGTTGTTCAAGTAAAACATGTCCTGATGGTTACTGGAGTGAGTTTCTTAGAATATTAGGGGGATTAGAGGGAGTAATGGAGAAGGAAAGGGTGATCAAAGGCTGGAATGTAACCTCCATATGCAAAGGCTGTGTATGTCAGAATGCCACTAGCTTGGGTTTCATATTGTGGTGAGTTGCGCCCTTTCTACGATGCTTGTTGGTTTCTCAAAAAATGTCTGGTTAGCCACTGTAGAAAATGAACTGCTAAACTGGATGGGTGTCAAGGTCATAGTTTGCCTAGGGTATCAAAAAAACCTTGGGCCATCCCTGGATGTGTCACCATACCAAAAAGGTTGGGAAACGCTTAGGGTTGCCAGGTCCCTCTTTACCACCGGCAAGAGGTTTTTGGGGTGTAGCCTGAGGAGGGCGGGGTTTGGGGAGGGGAGGGACTTCAATGTCATAGAGTCCAATTGCCAAAGCGGCCATTTTCTCCAGGTGAACTGATCTCTATCTGCTGGAGATCAGTTGTAATAGCGGATCTCCAGCTAGTACTTGAAGGCTGGCAACCCTAGAACCGCTGGTGTAGAACAGTGTTTTCCAGCCTGTAGGTTGTGAGCCATAAATGAGTCACAGAGCCTGCAGAAGTGGGTTACAGGCTTTTTGTGGGCTTATGGCAGCCATTCCCTTCCCCTCCTTGCTAGTGCCCAACCAAACTCATGAATCTCTGCGACAGAGGAGGCAGGGTGTAGCAAGTCAGCCTACCAACCAGCAGTCCATGGTGGCAAGGCTGCAGCTGTGCCTGTATGCCAAGAAATCAGCACACATACCTTCTTGCCCAGCACAGCAGCTAGCAGTTGGCTTCCCCCCCCCCCTCATTTTTTCCTTTCTTTGCCGCACTCCCTCACCCATTTTCTTTCAAGGTAATGACACCTACCTGTTTCTTAGTGGTATCTAAGGTGCTTTAAAAAAAAGGCAGTTTTGAGCTGTGCCTGTTGTTGCATTTGAAACATATGGCCGAAGGAATTACATTCACCAGGAAAGCAGCTGGTGCCGCTGGTCCTGTCTGTTTCAGATATGCCCTTTCTTTGCTGCTGCTGCTTGCTGTAGCTCTGCTTGTTGCAGCAGTGGCTTCCTGGCTGTGTCTATGCGAGGGAGTTTTGGGCTTATCAATGGTAGAGGGGGGTCATGGGCAACAGTGCCAACAGTATTATACTCTGATAGTCCACAGGGGAGAAACATCAGGACCAAGCAATCCTTGAACCATTGTCTCTGATTGCTGAAGAAGCCTTCCAGCCTCACCTCTTCTGCAAAGAAAGAGTCGATGCAGGCTGGGGACTATGGGGGTTCTGCTTGCTGCCTATCCAGGAGGAGGAAAAGAAGCACTTAGCAGCCACTAAACATGTGAAACATTCTATTTTTTTTTAAACAATAACTGCTCAGTCGATTCATGAGCTACTGAATAGCAACCGTAGCTTTTTAAAGTTGCTGTTTAGCTGGGTGAGGTTTGTGATCAGTGTGGTACCACTGGTGTAGGAATAGAATAATCTACTTGAATCTTCCTCTCTTATGAGTCTGTATCATTTTTCAACCCAAGAAAGATCTTTTGGATGTTCTTCCCAAGCCTGTATCTCACAAGCATAAAATGCTAGCTTCATTCTCTCCCTCACACCAGCCATTGACAGAGACATAATGTGTCTCTGAGGTGATGAGCAGAAGAAAAGAGAAGGTGCTTAATTTTTAGAAACTGATGTGTTTCCGAAAAGGAGAAATGTGCCAGTGAAATTAAAAGGAATACCTGGGAGGAGGCGGGGAAAATCCTTAAAATCTAAAACAGTAGTGGGTAAGACTAGTATCTTAGTAGTGTTGGACTAGTATCTGGAAAACCCAGGCTCAAATCCCTACTTGTGCCATCGAAGCCTGCTGGGTGACCTTGGGCCAATCACATATTCTCAGCCTAACCTACCTCATAGAGGGGGGAGAGATTTGGCCTCATCTGGACATACAGAGCCAGGGTCCATGCCCCTCCCATGCCATTTACTTCTCTACCATAGAGATTAAGAAAGTAAAACAAGGAAAGGAGGTTGGGGTTTACTTGAGTTGCTCTCTATTTGGCTGAAAGCCTCAGATTCCAAACCTGAATCTTTTCTCTCTTACAATATTTATTTGTTTGTTTGTTTGTTTAATTCATTTGTACCCCACCTTTCTCCCCAATGAATTCCCAAAGTGACTTACATCATTCCCCTTACCTGGGAGTAAGCCCTTTTGAATATAGACACTTATTTCTAAGTTAACATGTTCTTTTAGTGAACATCTAGCCTGTCCTGCTCAGACTCTTAACCAGTTGCCAATATACAGTAGACTTTTGCTGTAAATGTCAGACATTGCTCATGCAAATAATTATGGATACCACTTTCCCATTAGTCCAGATGGTGCCTCAATTATCACGCCCATATCAGTAGGCCTCCTGACTTCCCTGTAATGGAGTACACAGTTGGGCCTGCCTTTCATTGACATCATGACATCATAGGAGAACAATCTTTCTATGTACTTCATAATTTGTGCCTGCTAGAATCAAGAATCGATTCAAAGTTCCTTAGTGCCTATTTATAATCTTGACTTGTTAACTCAAATCACTGAACATTGTGTTGGTGTGCATTTTTTTAAAAGCCCTCTTATTATTACTTGGCTTAGTTTATAAGACAGAATGTACCCACTGTCTTTTCTTGATGAAAAAGGGTTTCTTCTCATTTGCCTTTTTATGTAGGTCTGAATTCCTGTGCCAGGTATGACTGATCATGCAGCAGGGACAATTACAGCCAAGAGCGCTACTTCAAGAAAACATTAAAAAGAAGTCTGTAGGTTCTGCATACTATTTTTCATAATAGTCTTGTCAGTTGCATTCTAATGCCACTAATAAGACATATTTGTGTGAAACAATTACCTTTTATAATGGCTAGTAATGGCACTGGTATTAATAGGCATAATAGTGAACAAATACAAATATATTTTATTGGGGTGGGGGCTCTAATGCTGGGATTGCCCAGAGATTGCTATATTCCAGTGACATATAATATATGATTATGAATCGACAAGATGTGGAATTAATAGTCTCCTTGGGCCCTTAGATACACAATGCCCAGGGCACACTGTTTTTCACTGTCTTCATCTTCTCCCTCTTCCCTCACTATCACATAATGGTAGACTCTTTAATATTTTTGTTTTTCCATCTTTCAAAAACATACAGTTTATTAAAACGGTCCGTGACCAGTAAAATATATGATACATATACAAAGTAGAAAATGCTCCAAAAGAAGTGGCGCAAGTATCGGAAAGTACATTCTGTACATTCAGTATATCCTTAAGCAAGTTTAACCAATTTAAAAACCAACGATAATGCTATACACAGGAATAAAATGGAAATCAAAAACAAATCAAAGCATTCCTACAGGGGAGAGATATCAGCCATGGAGGCAGTTCAAGACTTCTGAACCAGTGTGGCACAATGGTTAGCATATCATATTACGACTGAAAAACTCAGGTTCAAATTCCAGCTCTGCCATAAAACTCACCAAATGACTTTACCTAACATAGATGTTGAGAACATGAAACAGTGGCATGGGAAGTGATGCATGCTGCCTAAGCTTTTAGGAGGAAGAATAGGATAAAAGGTAATAGACAAACATATGGGTCATAAGTCTAGTTTCAGTGACTGGGAACCTCTAGTAGGCTCACAGTGTCTAAGTTAGATTTCAGAAACTAATGTTCCATGCTCTATAATATCTGTTACATGATATCTGTGACATTTGTCCTTGATCTAACATGTAAATATTTAAAACAATCATTTTCTGTTGTGATTCCCACCTTGTGTAATGGCCTGCCTAATGAGGTCAAGAAGGCTCCCACTTTCCTGGCTGAATTATTCAGGAGGGCTTTTTTTACCCAGGAAATAGGATTGTACTGTATGAAATGTTTCAGAAAGATGCTTTGGTAAAGGGACAGGGATTGTGGGCTATGCTGCTATGTCTAGTACGTACTGTCTGTTGCTACAGGCTTTATTCTACTATGTAATTTCTGCACTGTTTAACCTGTTGTATTAATCCTTATGCTTTGTTTCAGCTTGGTTTCAGCTGTTTTTCAAATTCTTGCAATCCAGTCCTCTATTTTATTGTTTATTGGATGTCCTATTTATGTTAATTAAATTTGTCTCATGCTGTGTAATCCGCCTTGAGTCTCAGTGAGAAAGCCAGATTATAAGCGACATAAATAACAATAAATAAATAATCAAAAGTTTTATCAGGCATGACTTACTTTCAGGATATTTTCTTTCCTGCTATTCAGTCTCACATTAGATGCTTTGTCCCCCAAATTAGCATTGTATCTTTCCTTACCCAAAATCTACTGCCATCCAATGTGAAGGAGGGGGAAAAAACTTGTTCATTTGAATCAGAACTTTCATTATGACCCTCAGTTACCCTATATCCTCTTCTGATTTTTCATCTTTTGGTTAAAACTTTTATTCAGAACCTAACAATCTCAGTGCTTTAGGACGAGACCTTTGTTTCTCTCTTTTTTCTTCTTTGCTGGCTTTTAAGTATCCTACAATTGTATCCAAGAACTTTATGTGCAGTCTTCGTTTTTTTATGTCTAGAAAGGCAATATTTGTTTCCTAAGCTCACTTGAGTGATCATTGTCTGGGTTTTGCTTTACTTCATCTTATAAAATATACTTTTTGGATAAAACTAAATCCTTGCTATTCTCTCACAAATCTTACTTTTCCCTGTGACTTTAATGCATATTTGTTTAAAATTATTTGTGTAGGATATCACCACAGATGCATAAAAGATATATTAACTTTTCCTCGTTTGGTGTCTTTCACAGCAGTGGTGATTTGACTGATTAAGAGATTAGACTGTGGGAAGAATACATTTGAATGTGAATGGACTTGGAAAGCTCAGTAGTACCCAAGTGGGTTATTTTCCACATGATGGAGGTGGCTCTAATTATTTGTACTTATTTTGATTGCTGCATTGTGTTTTACCCTTTGGATTACCATCTTATTATCATAAAATGTGCTGCTGTGGTAGCAAAAATAAATTTTATATTATGCAGTGGAGAATATCTGGACGAGTGCTCCTTTATAACCATTTTTTTTGCTAACGTAAAACAATTTCAAAGGAAGTAAAGCACAAAAAGAATATAAAGAGATTGGATGAACCATAGAGCTTCTATTTTCAAATGAATTTGCAAATAAAACACTGACACAGAAGGATTCATTATTGGAACGACCAACCAGTACAACCTAAGTAACAAAGGAAAGCCCTCCAGATAGTCTGAAGGTCTTGTTTCGAACAACCTTCTGGTAACATGGATGCTTATGCTATGCTTGAACTTTATTAGTTTTTCATCTTTAGTTCCTCAGGTCTGCCCTGTGTCTCATATCCAATTTTCCTTCTCTGTACTATTTACCCTCTAAAAAGACAGCTATAGAACTGTTGAGAAACGATCAGATTCTGACAGATCCTTTGTGTATGTCATTATCACTCACTTCAGGGGCAGGTGGATATTATACTTATCTCTTTGTAAATCAACTCCTATCTTTCTTTCCTCTCCGCATGAGTATGGAACAAGAAGCAATCTCTTGTGTATCACATAACGTATATGTAGCATTTAAACATAATATAATAAAATGTGATTTGGCTACTACTCAGCCAGTCTGTCTATTGCTTGTTTTGCTTGTTCTTTACTGTTCTTTTGCTTTTACATAAGTTTTTAACTTATGTAAAAAATAATGAAATGCTTCACCACTGGAATTAAAAAAAAGATGTCAGCACTTTCCACTGTTGATGAAGTGGCAGAACATTACAGAGTATTTTTAAAGGGAATTAAACAGTCGTGAAATCATTCCTTCATTCATAGTAGGATGTTCAGATTGCCATTTAAAAAATAGCTGGGACACCAAAGGTTCAATGGTGTTTTGAGAGACTAACGAAGGGCAGTGAAGTCCATGTACTTGATTTTACTTCAGAGGATAAGGCAGAGCTGGATGGTCTATTTTTTATCATCTGGTACTCTGTTTACATGAGTATGAGCAGTGTCACCTAAGTTTAAAGCACTTCAAATTACCTTCTGTGGGCAGGATGTGCTACAAAATCCCTACTCACAGAAGCTCCCTGCAGCTCTTGTGGCATTGCATTCTTTACATGAGGAGACCACCTGCCGCATATCAGCTGGCAAAAAATAATAATGGTTGCACCAGCACACAATTATACATTATCTTATTAGGAGTTAGACTGAAAAGTAAGCTGGATTTATTAGGCTGCAGCTTTAATTAAGGGGTTCGCAGCATGTGATAAGTCAGTGAGCTACTCTGCATAAGTTATATCTCACATGGCCATCACGGATTGTGTGGATGCAACATGAAAATGGCAGGGTCATCCATTTCACTCTTCCAGACCATTGTGGTTCTGCATCTGAAGGCCCATATTTTTACTTATTTGTCAGTCTTCTTGCTTATTTTATCTTGGTAGAGATGGTTCAGAAGCCCAGTTCAATATTCACCATTTGTGGACTTGTTTGATAATAACATCGAGGTACTGTCTTAAGGACTGGATAGTCCAAGATGAAATGTTTAAAGGGATATGTGCATAAAGGCAGTAACAACAGCTAATTGCAGGAAAGATGCCCTGTTTCTGAACGATTATTGATTATAGTTCTAAGCAGATGAATATGTACAGGGGGCAAAAGGGGTTGAACATGGTGGCTCCATCCCTGACCAGGCTAGGCATCTGAACGTGTGAACACTAACCTGTGTGTGTAGGCTCTGAATGCACAACTTTTCCAGAGGGCACAAACTGAACTGTCAAAACCCTACATGTATTGGGAAGAATGCACATAAGCACAATAAATTTAAGGAGAGGCAGACCCAGCAGGTACAGTTCTGTTCCTATGTACTTCTTCTCATGTTCATCTATGCTCATTTAAATGTCTGCACAGGAAATTGAAAGATCCCTTGGAAAGCTGATGATGAATTTTGCATAGCTAAAAATCAGTACAGGTAAATGAGTGAAACAGACTCTACAAATTCAGTATTTATATAAGAAAAAACAACTACAAACTATGATCATGCATTTATAGGAGAAGAAAATTGATGAACCCAGGAAACATGAAGATTGCTTATTTATACATCACCTTTTGATGTTATACCAAGAGCATATTACCAAAACACAGAAGGAAGGTTAATTCAGACACAGCCTTTTTTCAAGCAGTTGCCTTGGAGGGAGAACACGATAGAACCATCATCTTTCTTGTAAACAGAGAGCAGTGGTGCTACTGTGTGTAAGCCACAACTAGATCCAAAATTATCTTTCCTGTAAACAAACTTTGGATCTAGTTGTGGAACATCACATGCAGGGAATGCTTCTGCCTCTATTTTTTCATGCATGGATTGTTTAGCAGAAGGATTTGGGCTCAGAAAGAGTGATAAGAAAGAGTATGCTGCCTTAGACCTCATTCTTCTCCTCCATGTGGACATTTTGAAGGGGAACGAAGGAATCACCTTCCCTCAGTCCCTAAGATGATCACGAGGAGAGTAACTTGAGCTAATCATAGTGCCCTAAAGCCCAGTTCTTTTTTTCCCCTTCTGCAAATTGCTTCAAAGGATATGAAGGGCATTCACATCTAAGAAGCTAGAAAGAAATTTGTGGCTGAGAGACACCATACAAAGGATCACGTCTCCCAGCCTTATTTGTTTGTTTGTTTGTTTGTTTATTATGCCTTTCTTTTCAGCCTAGGGTTTCTGGGGTAGCTTCAACATAAAACAAGCCTTTAAAGGTTGAAGGATCTGGGTATGTTTAGCCTGAAAAGAAGAAGACTGAGAGGGGATAGGATAACCATCTTCAAGTACTTGAAAAGCTGTCATATAGAGGATGGTGTCGAATTGTTTTCTGTTACCCCAGAAGGTCGGACCAGAACCAATGGGTTAAAATTAAATCAGAAGAATTTCCATCTAGACATTAGGAAGAATTTTATAACAGAGTGGTTCCTCAGTGGAACAGGCTTCCTCGGGAGGTGGTAAGCGCTCCTTCCCTGGAGGTTTTAAAGCAGAGGCTAGATGACCATCTGTCAGCAATGCTGATTCTATGAACTTGGCCAGTTCATGGGAGGGGGCATCTTGGCCATCTTCTGGGCACTGGTGTGTGTGGAGAAGGTAGTTGTGAGTTTCCTGCATTGTGCAGGGGGTTGGACTTGATGACCCTGGTGGTCCCTTCCAACTCTATGATTCTATGATTCTAAGCAATATAGTTGCATTTACTGATCTACTCCCTGCTGCCGAAAATATTGCATAATGGCAGAGTAAAGTGTCTGTCTGTCTGTCATTCTCATTTGAATCCCACCTCTCCAAAGAATCCAAGGTGGGGGGTGTGCCACAGCAGTGTGGTATTATGCCCCCAGAATATTATTTTCCTGGTATCTTGGAGTTTCATACAGTCACAGATAAGACCTTAAACTGGCACCCACAGGTGGATTTTGGGGCAAGGACAAGTATGCTGGCATTGCACCCATGTACAATGTCACTTGCGGCATAAAAATAATAGTAATGTCATGACATCAGGAGCAACACTCTATGATTAGCTAAAAACTCTGTGGTTACACCATAGAGTTTTTGGTGAATCCAAGAGTGTCCCTCTGATGTCATGACATCACTTTCATTTTTTGGCAAAAAGACATCATGTACCTGCACAACACCAGCATGTCCCCCATTTTCCCCCACCAGCCTGTGAAGCACTTGCAGGGACTAAGGAAAATGCCCAGGAGGCCGGCATCCCTACCCCTGTCTGGCCTTCCTGCCATTTGCTGGGGTCTCATTTTCCTAATAGGAGGAATGATAAAATGCAATCTGTCATGAGCCATAAGAATAATGTAGCCATTTTCTACATGAGCAGAGTTTACAAATATTGTAAAATAACACTGCAGGCAATTTGGACAAAGTCTAATAAAGTATGTGGAAAGCAATACCGGTGAGAGTTAAATTGCTGCAGTATACTTAATTCTTTCTTAAATATGGCTTAGCAGAAAAGAAAGAGCACAAGTGAAATTGTTTCAAGTATTCAGCTATGTTCCACTATTGCTGTTAATTAGTTATATATTTCCCAGGTTTTATAAATGTTTCTATTAATAGAGTTTATATAGCTTCCCATTTCATCAGCCCTCAAGGATAAAAATATCACTCAAACATTATACTTCAAATGAAGGGAGTAATTCTCATTTTGATTTTAGTCTTTTATACTGACTACTGAAGGTGGTGGAGAATTTTAAACACTCCCACTGCTTTTAACTATCCAAGCAGCTAACATACAGAAATGAGTGGAAATTCTTGTTTTAGGTAAGAACTGGTGAGTTGAAAGGAGTGTGCCTCTCTTTTAAATGTCTTCCAAACCTTTTCTACGTGTTGTACATTGACGTAGAACTTGGATGTTGGGGAGAATCAGCTGAAACAGCCCAGAGAGGACAGATCACTGCAGAGTCGGCATATACATTTTCTAAATAAATAAAAGCTTGTAGGGGAAAATCAGTGGGTAGGGAACGTTTTAGATACCACTTTCCTACTTGCAGATTCTCTTCTGCAAATGCTTTTTCTGCCTGTATTGGGGTTAGGTATCCAGGTTTCTTTGCATAACTCCCTGAGGAATTTTGTTACTCTTGCTGAAACTTTTTTTTAACCTCAAAGTGTCTTTGTTGCGGTGCTTCAGCATGAACCATCAATTTCAGCTTCGTTTTTTCTTTAGGTAAAATTTAGTGGAAACCCTTAACTAAAATCAATAAATAAGTAGCACTGCATTATGAACAGTGCTCAGATGTCAAGGGTGGACTGGATATTTATAGAAGAATCCAAAGCAGGTTTGCTCAGATTCCTACTCAGATCTATTCATTGGGGCGTACTTTCAGGAAAACGTTCTTAGAATTGCACTGATAATTTATCAGGAAACTTCCAGGTGGGTTACAGCTGTCCAGGGTCAAGGCAGCCATTAAAGAGGGAGTACAGACTTTCTTTAGCCTATAACAGCACAGCAAAAGACAATAGGCAAGGCTGTGCCTTTAGCCATGACCTCCAGGTGATGGCCAGAGATCTCCTAGGATTACAACCGTTTTCCAGGCAACAGAGATCAGTTCACCCGGATAAAATGGCTGCTTTGGCAGGTGGACTCTATGACATTATACCCCATTGAAGACCCTACCCTCCCCAAACCCTGCCTTCCTCAGGCTCTACCACCCAAGATCACTGAAAACTTTATGTCAGACAATAGGCCTTTCTCCCCCAGAACCTAGTTTTCTGTGTTGAGAGAATGTTTGGCAAATGCTTTTGAATGGAGAAGAATTCAAAGAACAAGGACTGACAAATGAGATAACAATGCTGTTGAATATGAGTGATCATTATTTGTATCTTTTCTTAAAATTACTGATGCTGACAAAGATTGAGAGGTGATTCTGGAATGCTACTCTCCTAATTTAATATCGTTCACCTAGTGTGAGGCCCCTTTAGAACTGGGCCCTGGGCATTAGGGTTGCCAACCTCCAAGTGGTGGCTGGATATCTGCTGCTTTTTCAACTGGTCTCCAGGCAACTAAGATCAGTTCACCTGGAGAAAATGGCCACTTAATAAGGAGGACTCTATGGTGTTATATACCTTTGAAACCCCTCCTTTCCCTAAACCCCATCCTCCTCAGGCTCCATCCCTAAAATCTCCATGTATCTCCCAACCTGGGGCTGGCAACCCTACTGGGCATGCTTGTAGTGAAGTTTACCTTGAAATCCCTCCACAAGCCCCTTCTCACTGTCAGGCCTCCAATCCTTCCCCCCCCCCTTTCAAACGTACCTGGTAGGGAAAGCAACAGTAGCAGTGATAGCAAAGCCCTGCTTCCTTCCCCATGCCTCTGGGCACCTAGGAAACCATTGCAACAGCAGCAGCTCAGGAATGAGGCTTCCTAGGGTTCCTTGCTCTTGGGTGCTGCAGTACTTTGCTAGGTGGGGGTCTCATGGAGAGGGGCAGGGAGAAAGAGAATGGAACTTTGTTGTAGCTACTGCTCCTGAATTACCACATGACAACATTTGGAAGGACAAGACAAAGAGGAATTGTGGGAAACTGAGGTTTACATTTACCTTTTTTTTGAGCTATTTTTCTAAATATTGTAAAAGCAATTAAGGGTGGTTTTTTTTAATCATTCACAAGAAAACTTGTAAAAAGTGAGTGAAAACGGGAAAGAGCTGTGGGGAGTTCAACCATTGCCATTTAACATGAAGTATGTAAGATATGACAAGATGGGAATGGTGGTAGACAATAATCAATTTGAAATTTCACTCTTCTGTTGTAAAATGGCAAAACCGCTAAGCTCAGGGTGAAATGTGTAGCTTTCTACTGTTCCTAGCAATGAACCAAAAGTCTCATGCTGTAGCACAAATCTGTAGTAGAGCCTGCTTATCAGGAACCCTGTTATCCAGCTCTGAATGTTTCATTATGAGGAAAGGTATTTTATCCCTTCCTTCCTATGCTGTGAGAAGAATGTGAGTGAGGACACTGGAGACTGGTACATATGTAGACTTGTCAAATTTCCCCTGAGGGCAGGGAATTCCCCATCATTACCAGGCCCTCCTCTACTCAGCTGGGCAGTTGGAGAAAAATGGGGGTAGGAATGGGAGGGGTGACTGTCTGTGTCCTAACATGCTGCCATCACTTGTGGCACAACCAGAACAATGCATGTTATTGGCAATGCCTTAACATTCAGTCAAAACTCTATGGGTAAACTAGGACTGTGCAGTAAACAAAATTTTGGTATTTTCTCCTTCGGGTTTATCAAACACGAAAATATTTGAAAAATCCGGAAAACCCTAGCGTTGAGAGAAGTGGCAGGGGGTGGATTTCTGTCAGATCCCCATGACGGAATTCTCTGGACCCCAGAGCAGCACGACAGAGAAGATCTGACTGCAATGCAGCCCACTCTGCTTCTCTGGAATCTGAAAAAGCAGCGTGGTTTGGATCGGTGTCAGAGGCAGGTAAGTAAGGGGGATGGAAGATGGGGGAGGGAGGGGGAAAATGGCAGTGTAGCCAAAGCAGGCCCAAATAATGCCAAACATTTTGGCATTATTTGGGATCTGCTTTTTTGGCTCCCTTTATTGCAGCCAAATTCCATATTGTTAAAAAAACCCAGAAAATAACGAAAAGGTATATTTGGGGTTTTAAAGAATTTGGTATACCTTTATGCACACCCCTAGGGTAAACCATAGAGTTTTGGCTGAATGTTAGAGCATCACTGGTGATATGTTGACATCCCTTCCAGTCACATCAGGAGGAACAACAGTGCATTGTCCCAAAGTCATAATTTCACCAGTGAGGTTCCCCCCCCCTTAGTGAGTCGCCCATTGGTTGCCAGCCTTACTCTGGCAACCCTACACACATCCCCTGACTCTAATGCCACTCTCCTGCCAGGATAATAATTCCAGAAGGTATTACCTTGTTAATCTTGAATAGTAAAACCAAGCAGGATTCCGATGGCACCTTAAAGACTAACAAGATTATTCCAGTAGAAGTTTTTGTGAGTCTCAGGTCACTTCATGAGATGTATATGGTATGGAGAATCTTTCTATATTTATATATTCATATTACAACTAGTGACTGCCACAATTACAGGGTAAAGCATCCTGGGTGGGTGATTAATTAGCATCGGAGGAAGCTCTTTTCCTTTGCTGCTGATTAATTTCACCACCACCCTGCACAGAAGATTTTTAATTTCAAAGGAATCAGATCCCGGCCCCCTCTTTAGACACCACCGAGATAAATGGTTTACCCCTATATTGGTGAGAATTCCTGCCCCCATAACAAGAGACAAAATAGTCCCCTTTTTGCTGGTGGACAGAGATCCAAATATAACATTGGCCACGGCAAAATATTTCTCCATCATATTTTCCTCTAAGAAATAACTGCTCAGGACCTATGGGTCATAGGAGCAAAGGAAAAGAAAAGGAATCAGATTCCTTTAAAAAATGTTGGACTTGGGGGGAATTAAGGGGAGGGAAATAGCATGTCACTGTGCATATCTCCAGTCATAATTAGTCTTCTTAATATAAACTGTCCTCTTAATGTAAGTCCTCTTATTTTAAATGGGGCTTGAACATTCAGTTCTCCCTTTCTTCCCCTTTTGCTTTTTTAAAACTGCAAATCAACTGCTTTTGAAATTCTCATGAGCACTGAATATGCTCAGGGTCCTTTTCTATTTTTTAAAAGTTTTCAGTTTTTTCCCCTTCCTGTGGAGTCCTCTATCTTGTCTGTGGGTGGCCCCATTTCACTGGCCCATGTGGGGCCCTCAAGCTTGTCACCAGAAATGTTGTTACTTGGTCCTCATTGTCTTGCTTACATACTCACTGGCAGGGGTGCCAAATTATTAAACGATTCCAGGGCGGATTTGGTACATGGCAGATTTGGTCCTTTAGAACACATCAGAGGAAAGGCCAAAGAAGGGACATTTGACTGTTCTTCAGAATGTATGGCATAAATCTGCTTTGTAACCACAGCCAGCATTCTAACAAAGGAGAATTTTCCATTTAAAAATATAACACCTGCATGCCTTATTTACTTCTCTGTTTCCACCTGTGGATTATAATGCTTGCTAAAAACACATTGTTACACATACAGACATTCCGTCAAGGGAATGCAAGGAATTCAGTGTAATCTCTCAATTAAACTGCAATTTTCCAAATTGTCAGCAGATGGGGTTGGATTGCAGTTTTGCAGCTGACTGACTAAACCTTTAGATAATTTAATAAGTACAATCTAGCGCCTAGCAAATATGGAATTCCATTTCCCCATGAAAGCACATGTTCAACCTCTTTAGTACAAAGGTATGCCAAACTAAATCCCTGTCCTTTCTAAATTAGATTTTAAAATATCAAATAGAGACATTTCAGAACTGTAGCTATCAGGGTACTATTCTGTTAAACTGATACATTTAACATCTGTGTAGGTCTTTGAATATTCATAGTGGGAACCAGTTCAAATTTTCATTATTAAAATTAAAATCATAGAGGCAGTGTTTGAATATAAACTTTGTTATGGTTAGCTCCATTATTAATTCAGGAGACTTGATGGTACGGACACAAAAATGCATGCTACTACCTTGCGGTCAAACTTCAGAAAGCTATTTTAGTAACACACAAGGTTTTCACCATACTGTGTCAGATTGTTTTAAAATCAGAATGACGTGTCATATAGCAAACTATTTCTTAACCTCTTGTGAGCTTTAAAAGCAGTTTGCCATCTGTTGAGAGGGCAGCTGCTATTTGAGAAACCCAATTCCAAAACCCTTCTTGGTTTGCAGAACTAGTTGTATGGTTCTCTAGATTATGATCTGTGCTAATTATCTGAAATAGCTACTACCCTCTTGTTTCATACTCAAAATCGCCAGTGGGGTTTGGAACCCTCACTTCACCTATAAGCATATTTTGAAAGGATGGGGACAATCCATCCTTTGACCAGTTTTTAACCACACTGAATCTGAGTGCAGCAGCTTGCTTATAGAGTATAATGGAGTAACCCATCCAAATGAACCCTCCGTATGGACTGCAAACAACTCTGAAATTCCTGTGGAACTATTTTGATGGCTGTAATTGCATGATCATTGCCATTTTTATTGAAAACAAACAAAAAATCTCCTGGTCATTTTCCCCATTTTCATGGTGGTTTGGCTTCACATGGTCAGGTTTTTATTTGATCGCATTTGAAAATTGTATTTTAAAAGTAATTAAAAATGTAATTAAATATAAATGCGATAATGTGAGAGTGCTTTTGGAAAACAGCTCTGCTGTGAGAAAACTGTCAAGAAATGTCGCCTTGTGGCAGAAAGTTCCTTACATGTAGGCACTCCTGTTGATGAGGCAAGGTCTAGTTCCATGGTAGGCCTGGGAGGGGAGACTAGAAGGGAAGAGGGAAGGCAGAGAAGCCACTTAATGATGGCAGCAGCCACAGAGAGAGGAAAGGAAGCTCTGAACTGAATGCCAGTGATCATTATTGTCCGGACAAGCCCAGTAAGGCAATGGGGAACTATCATGTACTGGGGTAGTTAAGAGGGGGTCCTGTCCAAATTGCACACTGGTGTGAAACAGCTTGCTATCTCCAGGTACCTCCCTCAAAGAGCTTGGTCACAGATCAAGGCACGATAACAGAACACGACTTACAATGCCATTGCAGGGCAGGGAGGGCTTCACAGCCCATGGTGAGAGCAGGAAGCTGGGAAGATAGTCTTGAAAATATCTTCAAAAGCTGCTAGCATACCTGGGAGTTCATATGCACAGCTCCACAAAGGTACAGCCTACAAAGGGTACTAATGGAACAGATAAAAGTGATGTCAGAGAGATTGTTGCATGGGCAGATTAATTTTGAAAGAGCTTCTCTATTTTAGGAAGTGCTGTATGAGTGTCACATGCAACCCGTCATGTTTTTATAAATGTAAGATGTAATCAAGATGTAGTCTGCTGTGCAGTTACCTCCTACTAGACCTATCAGCTCAGTGTACAGGTAGTTGGTCCCTAGTGAACTGTATATATCAAAGTCTGGAAAATTCTTCATTTTAATGAGCTGCATTTTCAGAAACCAGACCTCTTCCTGGCGGAATAGCTGTGGGAGACAAAAATGAAAGATTTTTTTTCTTCCTTTGAGACATTGGTTACTAAATGCTGTGAATTTCAAAATTACAATACAAGCACAGAACAACTTGAAGGCTCCTCTGTCTGAACTTGCCTGTGGGCAGAAAATTATTTGTTAAGAAATTGTACTGTGGCTAAGAACACCTGGCCTAAGAAATAATGTATACACTTTTGCACCTATAACACTAAGCAATTCCAAACACATCCATTTGAAACATATTTTGTGTTACCTAAACATGACCAATGTTATATCATTAGTAGTGGAGTTAAAAATTAACCCTAGATTGAAGATGCTGTGCTAACCCAATTACCTCATACTGACTGAACACATCTACAGATGCTGCTATGGTACTAAATAATATTAATTATATAACATTTATATGTGTAGGTGGTAGAGTTTGTATATACACATACCCTTCTTCATAAGTAAAACAAAATACTTCAGAAAAGAACCTCTAAAGTAATAGCAACATTATGGAATGTGATGAACCATGTGATGAGAAAGACCATAGGGAAAATACATTTGTGTTTTCTCCCATGGAATCAATTTTACACATGTATTTATTTATTTTATCACACTTCTACCCCACCCTCCCTGGCCAAGGCTGGGCTCAGGGTGGCTTTTGTATGCTTTTGTTTTAGTTAAAGCTATTTCTAGGATGCAGCCTCAGTTTACTCATGTTGTAGAAGAGAACAGTTTGACTAAAGAAAGAATTGTTCTCAGACCAGAAGTAATATTTTATATGCAGATTTTGTCTACTTTTTAAGGAGAATCAAATCAGCTTACAATTTCCTTTCCTTTCTCTCCCCACAACAGACACCCTGTTAGGTAGGTGGGACTGAGAGAGTTCGGAGTGAACTGTGACTAGCCCAACGTAGCCCAGCTGGCTTCACGTGTAGCAGTGGGGAAACTAACCTGGTTCACCAGATTAGAGCCTGCTACTCATGTGGAGGAGTGGGGAATGAAACCTGGTTCTCCAGATTAGAGTCCACTGCTCTTAACCACTGCACATGCTGGCTCTCTTAGTGTCTTATGCCCCCTTTACATAGTTATGTATTCTTCAGTACTTCAGCTGTGTGCGTGTAAGGTGCTGTCAAGTCATAGCTGATTTATGGCAACCTCATGGGGATTTCAACGCAAGTGATTAAGCAGAGGTACCATTCCACATTCCATCCATGAAGAATAATCATCAGGAATTAAAGGGCAGCAGGACAATATACTCCACCTAGATCAAGTTAAGTCTTCTGTTAATGTTGTTGTGCCACAGTGTGGAGAGAGAAGATAGACTGGTACAGATATTTCACCACCCGAGGGCAGTTTGCTTAGTAAAAGGAATAATCTACCAGGTGTCGCTGTTGTCCTATGCCATCTGCCCTGCCTCTCAACTGATACCCCTTCCCTGGGTGACTCTCTGTTGAATGAGCCTGCCATTGGAGATATTTCCCTTCCTTGATTCCATCACAAGTGTAGCGAGAACCAAGGAGAAGACATTTATTATTGCACGTTATTGGGTGGTGTGGGGGTTGCAGGGGGGAAAGGAACCAACAAATAATGCTCATAAGAACATTCTCTTATTTCAGTGCTATCCAATGGAAGTAGGTTATTTGTACAGTTTTCAGTGTGAACTGAAAAAGTGTGAACTGAAAAAGACTTCCAAGCATTTTTCTGTTTGTTTCGTGCGTGCCCACATAATCCTGGCTGATATGACCCTAGAATTATATATATTTTTACAGCACTCTGTAGGAATAGAGCTGAAGGTATGGCACCAGTTTGAAAGGCTAATATGGAGAAGAATCAGAGGTGGGACTTGTGGATTTGCCCATGCTACCCTCTACCATTTCCTCTACAACTGGACTGCTATGAACACAGGAACTTGGGCACAGGCCAAGGAAATAAGTAGTGGTCACAAGCTCTCTTTGTGAGAAAGTATATCTGCATCCTAGTGAGCCTGTTCATTGTGGCTATGTGTGAACATCTACATCTGAGTGATCACTAAGTGTTTTATTGGCCCCTCAGAATAGCAATGTGTTAGATTGAATTGGCAGTCCCAAGAAAGGACTTGGCTGTATGCAAAAATAAAGGTTATTTAGGAACCTCGTGAAATGCTTTGCAACATGGATTAATTTAACTGTCACTTTGAGAAAGAGGAATAGCCGTGGTTCATCTCCCCGAAGCAGCCATTGAAGAGATAAATGACATTCCCTATTTTCTCTGCATATTGGATAAGTTACAGTAGTTAGGGGTAAGGTGATAATACAGCTGCCACTAAAATTTTAAGGGAAGGCAAAAAGGATTTCGATAAAACTACATAAATTTCTCAAGAAAGGTTCTTTTCCTTTGTGCTCATAATTCCAAGAAACCCGTACCTTGGGATACATATAGTAGATATAGTTGATTTCAACTAAGAATGACCTAGTTCATGGCTCATATTCTTAGCAACTAAACTGTATCAACTTCAGTCAAGTCAAGTCTGTCTTTATCGCATCAGCAAACAAGCCATAGCCACAGTGCTGCAATTAAAAGAAAACCAGAGAATTTCCAAATGTTTTCACAGGAACAATTAAAATACATAATGGTCATTTAAAATATCTCAAAATAAAACCGCCTTGCAATCCAAATTTCTAATGACCCAGACTAGAGCCGCTGGTGTGCAGGTCAACCATACTTATATTGGCATGCCTCATCATCACCTTTATCTTTATGACAGCGGCAACAAACTTTGCCGTTCAGAAAGTAATAAATTTATCCCTATCTGCCGGTAGCAATACTAATTTATCATGATCTGACATTCCTGGAAAATTCGATACAATGGTCCTCAGAAATCTTTTTATACTCAGCCTCAAATCTCGGGCACTGCAATAGGATGTGGGACAAGTCCTCGGTGGACCTACGGTCACAGGGGCAAATTTTCACTAAATATAATACCACAGAAGCAGCCTTCTGACACTGCGGGCGGTAGAATATCTGGGCGTGCCTTAGTGAAAGCCTTTCTATATGCATAATTCACTATGTCAGAGAAGGAGGAAGTAACCGCCTGTAAAGGAGGGTTGTTCTCAAAATTTCTTCTAATCCAACCGATGTGAGCACTCTGGTCTACTAAAAGTTTGGCTGCGTGAAATCCAAGGCTCCGCAGGTATTCTTCTGAGAATCTAAGGTTAGCCACTAACAATATAAAACAATACATGATTTCATCTCCCGATATGTCAAAGGTAGGAGACCTGAAGATGTACAAAAGATCATTTTCAACCAACAGAAGGCAGACACATTTGTTTTGACCAACTTCTAAGGATTGGAGATTCCTGAAGTCCCAAATTGCTGCTCCATATAAATGCTGGGCAGTAAGTTGGAGCAACCAGGCAACCTCCTCTCTTCCTATAAAATCTAAGGATACTAAGGACATCCTTTTCAAGGTTATGCTTAGCATAATCAATATGGGCTGTCCAAGAGCCTGATTGATGGAAAACCACCACTAAATACTTAAAACTAGACACCTGTTCGAAATGGCTTCTCATCCAGTGTCAGTTTATAATGATATACTCTTCTACTAAAGACCAGGATCTTAGTTTTATCATAATTTACATTAAGCAGTTTTGTTTTACAATAGGAGCCGAACTGTTTCAGCATTCTTATGAGGTCAGTTTGAGTATGGGAAATCAGTATTGTCTCGTTTGCATAGAGTAAAATCGAGATGGCCTTCCCACCTTACCTTGCTGGAAAAAAATGGGATCCTGACACATATTCTACCATTTATGTATAAATAAAAAAGCTGAGACACCATCAGGCCTAAGCTATTATATGTGACTCCCAATGACAACCTGTGTGTGTGTGTGTGTGTGTGTGTTAAGTGCCGTCAAGTCGTTTCCAACTCATGGCGACCCTATGAATGAAAGTCCTCCAAAATGTCCTATCTCTGACAGCCTTGCTCAGATCTTGCAAATTGAAGGCTGTGGCTTCCTTTATTGACAACCTACCCGTCCCATATAAACAGATACGCTCCTAAAAACTCTGGGTCTTCTGTGGAATTTTTTACAGTTTGTATGATGTTATGCTATAGTTTTCATCCAAGACACCTGGTTAACATCAGACTTGTTATTAACTTGATTCCTCACTTAGATGCTTTAGCGGGAGGCTGGCATGTTTGATTTCTAGTTAATTAAATGTGTTGTGGTATTGCTTCTTCCTTTAAGATCTGAGGCAATGGCCTGTTTTTTTTAACTTGTAAAGATCAGGTAACTTTGGCTATAAGCTCTAGTCAAAGCACATGGAATCCTCTTCTTCCCATGTTTAGGTTACCAGGCAGCGCCTGGCAACTGGCAGGAGGATTGGGGGGGTGCAGCACCACAGGTGATTTTTAAAACAAACAAATAAACAAACAAACAAACAAATGCAGCCTCATGTACATACTGGAAAGTCCTCCCAGAAGGGTAGTTCAAGGAATCACTGGAAACTCTGTGTCACTTCCAGTAAGAACTTCTGGTAAGTACACAAGGCTGCAGTTTTTTTCCAACGGTGGGTAATGGGAACCGGGGTGGGGGATCCCCTGCTACTCCCGGGGACTTGGAAGGCCTACCTAAGTTTTCATATTCGACGCATCCCTGGTCATTCCAAGGAATTCAATTCTGCTACTGTAGGGAAGCAAATAGCCGAGAATGAGTCTCTGCCTCTCTGCCTTCACATTTGGAACACAGGCGGTTCTCTTGCTTTATTGCAGATTTGTGCCTGTTATGTATAGGAAGAAGAAAAGCAGGCAAATGTAACAAAGAGTCTAATCCATTTCTGACTTCAAATAGGTCAAAACGAGCATACTGAATTGTGCTGGGATGGCTATTGGCAGCCAGTGCAGAGTGCTGCTAAAAAGTAATGTAATTTCAGTTATCTTCATTGAGCCTTCTGTGTTCAGGATATCCACTTTTTGACGTCCACTGAGCAAATTTGATTGTTTTGATGGTTCTGATGTGCATGTATTTTTTAACATTTTCTTCCTGGGCAGGTCTTTAAAACTTCCATCCTTCATTTAAAAAAGAATAACAATATCCTTTAGACAAAAGGCGGAATCTAAGAGAACTTTTAGAGCTTACTCTGAAAAATTAGAGAAATAAAGTTCTGTTTGTATCCTAGACCTTACTTTAAAAAAAAAAAAACACAAATGATATGCCTGATGAAAACATTTGCTGTAACCTTACCTAACAGCCCATTCCTGAGGAGTGGGCTGAAAGTGGAGTGGAGGCGGCATGACCCCACCACCAGCATAAGTGCCCTCTTATGACGGAATAATAGGCACTTACACTAGCAGCGGGGGCAGTTCCATCAACGGCTGGGTGCTGCAAAGCTGCATGGTGCTCCTCCAGCACTTCAGCCTCTCTGGGACTTAAATCTGGAAGAGAACTGCAGCGCCGGCATGGGAGAGGGGTGTTCCCAGTGGCGGAGCTGACTGTTGTCAGCTTCCTAAGCCCCCCCAGCCAGGGAATGCCCCCTCCAGCAACAGTGTTGCTGCACCCAGTTTTTCTTGGTGCAGCATCACTGTTTTCAATGGGGCTATTTTCCCTGTTTTCGCTTTTTCATTTGTTAAAAGGCCTTTTTGAGCGTTGCAGCAGCCGGGAAACCTCTTAGGAGGCGGGCGGCGATGGAGTGGCCACGCTGTCCCCGGCCACTGCAAGGCTGTAGAATGAGCTGTTACTATCCAAAATGTCTTGTTTGTAATTGTGGGGCAGTTAATCATAAGAGTTTCTGCAAGCTTTGAAAGAAAGCCATGGCAGCAAGAAAAAAACTTTTTTTTCAAAAAAGACAAGAAATAATCACTTCTAAAATTGCAAATGTGAAGCTCCTTTAAATAATGCTTCCATTTTTTCCATGTGATCTGTCACAGAATGTAATTGTTTTTTCTGGCTAACTGTGCCAACCTTTAACTGCAAGAAGCTCATTATTTAAATATCACATTTTTATTTCATAGTGAATGAACTAGCCTTCATTTTTTTAAAAAACAAACAAACTTTATGACCAGAATATTATTAGCTAGGCAGCCCAAATCAGTTGGATAGAGATGGTCATTTAAATTAATGCAAGAAAGCTCTAGTTCAATCATTGTTTTCTAGTGTTTTAGTCATATGTTTTTATTTGGAGCAGGCATTCCTAGTCAAGATTTCCTTTACTACCACACATGCTCACATAACTGGTCAGGACTTTTAATGCAAAATTATAATGGATGAGGAAGAAGAGGAAGAAGAGGAGGAGGAGGAGGAGAAGGAGTAGTAGTAGTTAGTTTTATATGCCAACTTTCTCTACCACTTGAGACTCAAACTGGCTTACAATCACCTTCCCTTCCCCTCCCCACAACAGACACCCTGTGAGGTAGGTGGGGCTGAGAGAGCTCTAAGAGAGCTGTGACTAGCCCAAGGTCACCCAGCTGGCTTCAAGTGTAGGAGTGAAGAAACCAACCCAGTTCAACAGATTAGCGTCCGCCACTCATGTGGAGGAGTGGGGAATCAAATTTGGTTCTCCAGATTAGAGTCCCCTGCTCCAAACCATCACTCTTAACCACTACATTAACTTTGTTAATGCATTGTGGATTTTTGCTAAACCAGAAAGGAATATTTCTAAATTTTTACACAATTTAAACCAAAGAAAGGTGATGTGAAAGGTATGGCAGGATAATTTAGTGTGGATTTAAGCCAGGTTTTTTTTTTTTTTTTTTAAACTTCTGTTACTCAGGCATTTTTTAAACCAGATATTCCCACCCCCGAATCTGGCCAGATTTCCACACTTTCAGTATAGATTTCTATGTCAACTGTCCGATGATGGGTCTAATTGCCTGGAATGAATAAGTAATGGACTTTACAAGCATTCTGGTATTAGAACTCTGATTCACCAATTAGTTTTACTTGTGAATAGATCTATCTGACAAAGTGGGCTCTGACCCACAGAAGCTCCTATTGAAACAAATGTTAGCCTTTAAAGTACCGTTAGATTTTTTTCTTTTATTTTGATACAACAGATTACAACATGGCTACCCCTTTGCAATTAACTTGTGGAGATATACTTTGGTTCCATAATGACTTTGCTAGTATTAGGGAGTGCTGTCGTTTGGTTATGATACCCTTCACGCTTTGGAGCTACATGAGGAGGGTGCCTCCTTTAATGTGATGGGTTAATATAATGAACATTTCTCCGGGGCGGTGTGTGTGCGTGCATGTAAAATTGTTCTTCTAAAAGAAAAAAACAAAACAACTCTGTGGACAAAGACAATCTATTTATTGCTCCTCGTAGATTCATGTTTTCCCTGATGCGGGCCCTTCTATTGCATTTGAATATAAAAAATAAAGATAGTTTCTTATCCTGAGAGGAACTACTTGTGTGTGGCTTTGTACCTTCACTCATTCACTGAATTGATTTAGAAAACAGGCTGGTATTTCTAGGGTAGTGGAAAGATTAACTGTTGAGGCCCAACATGATGTCTTAGAGCCAAACTAGGCATTATTGTTTCTGCACTTGCATACAAGCATGTATTCCTGGAGCTTACCAGGAGTCCGCTTTGCTGCCTGGGCTGGGGGAGGCAGCAGAGAGAGGTGTGAGCTGGGCGGCATCTCGGGAGGTAGCTGGTGCGTGCGGGAGCAGCTAGTGAGCCTTCACCTCTTCGCTCACATGTAATGTCCCTGCCGCCTCGGACAAGTGGCTGCCTGTTGAGGTTCAAATTGAACCTAACGGGAGCCTTGGTCTGGGGGAGGCAGTTGAGCTGGCAGATGCTGGAGTTGGAGTTCACTCCCATCAGCCAGCTCTGCATAACAAAAGGGGCTCACCCGGCTGGAGATTCAGTTGTCTCCTGCTTTGTTCCCGTCCTCCCGCCCTGTTCTTGGGTTTGCTTATCATTTTTGTCATGACTTAGGCGGTGTAAGCATGAGGCTGGAGTAGTTTTTGGGAAAAGCTGCCTGCATTCTCCTTTCCCTCCCATGGGGGATCCCACTAAGGGGTTTTGGGAGAGGCTTTGGGATGGACATGTCCAGCTTGAGGGGATGTTCAGGCAGCCTCCTCCCAAGTGGCGGGGGAACACCAAGTGGCTCATGCCTAGGTGAATTCCCAGTATTGCCATTCCTGCTACTCCCAGCGAGTTCACTGGGGATAGGATGTGCACGTCAGGCACATGGGGTCAGCTGAAGTTCTTGATCCAGCCCACATGCTGCGCCAATGCAATTCCAGCAATTGCTAATTTAAATTGTGGCCATTTAATCCCAATAAAATGTTTTCTCTTATTCTGTTGTTAAGTAGCATGGTTATTGTTGGTTATGTTGAGATCTCTGCCTCATCCCACAATTTAGCCCTGGGTCAGCAAGCACATTCAAGTGTACCCTGCAGCCACATAGCAACTCAGGGAACTGATTCTTTATTTAAAAAAATAAAGGAAGAGCCTGGATGGGCTCAAAATGGTGCTGAGGAGGGGGGAAGGTATCCCACCTCTCCCACAAGCATTTTTCTCAAGCAAAATCACTTGGGGTAGACATTAATTTGCTGATTTTTTTGCTCCATGTGAAGTATGGAGCAGAAAAATTGGTACAGTAACAGACCCCTGCATGGTTTTTGCTTAAGAAAATAGCTTGTGGGGAGGCAGGAGCCCTCCCTCCCCTCTGCACCACCATTCTGATTCCATCCAGTCTCTCCTTTTTTTAAAAAAAAGGAGCAGTTCCCTGCTTCTGCTCTGTGGCTGTGGGGAATGCTTGAATGCACTTTTATACAAGAGGGGAAAAAAAGTAACGTCTAGTTTGGCTCTTATGATAGTTGATAACTGATCATGGCAAACTTTGCTTCAGTGGTTGCACCTCAGCATTTTAATGCAGAGCATTTTAATGCTCTGGGCATGAATGCAGTGTGCCAAGAAAATTCCTAACAATTTCGTCTTTGGTAACAAAATCCCTTGCAGATAAAATATTAGACAATTCATTTTTGTATGTGATTGCTACTCACAGCTCTTGTTAACTAAAATACGGTACACATGTCGTGTCATTCTTTTTTTCTAGAAAACACTAGCTGTGTTGTTTATAAAATAAACTTTGTTGTCAAGATATTATTAAACTTTTAGTAACTTCTTCAGCACACAAGCAGTAATATCAACACATCTTTGTGTTGCTGAAAACCTGAATCACCATGATTCCAGCTTCTTTGATTAATAAAGGCTTTTTTCTCCTCAAAGAACCATAATTTGGTTTTTGGTTTTCATTATAAATAGTCGCTCTTACTGAATATTCATAACTTTCTTTCATTAGCCAATAAACAATCAACTGATCTTTTCCTCTTTTATAAACAAAATTAAAATGACTTCTAAACGTTTGGTCTGGAGTCAATAAACTAAATTTTTAAACACTCCGGTCTGCTTGAAGACAGATTTTAGAAAACTCAATCTTTCCCCTCATTTGCCTGTGAAAATTTATGATCTCATTAAGACAATGTAATTTCTGTAGGTTTTTATTGAGGTTTTTTTAGCACCTTGAACAAATGAAGCTGCCTTATACTGAATCAGACCTTTGGTCCATCAAAATCAGTATTGTCTACTCAGACTGGCAGTGGTTCCCCAGGGTCTCAGGCAGAGGTCTTCCACATCACCTACATGCCTAGTCCCTTTAACTAGAAATGCCAGGGATTGAACCTGGCACCTTCTGCATGCCAAGCAGATGCTCTGTCACTGAGCCACAGTCCCTCCCCTGTTTTTAAGTACATTGTTAAGAGTGGGACTAAATATCACACACAATCACACACAATCACACACACAGGTGTGCGACTAATGTCCAACATGTACTTTTTCCTGGGAAAATCAGCTCAGCAGTAATTAACCTGCAGCATGAAGAGCTAATGAGAATTATACTTTCTCCTTCATCTGGAACACTTGGTTCCTTTTCCACAGTGTTACCTGCTACTGTCTTCTTGGGTCATATATATCACTTGTCTAGCTTTCCTATTGCCCACTGTTTGAATTTCTTTTTCCATTCCCATAAGTAGCCAAAGCAATCATGATTTTAAAAAATGAACGCAGCAGCATTCCATTGGCCATCGCTGCCCACATTGAAACACTCACAAACTGAAGTTTTATTAAAGGAAAACCACTACAGAGAGCATAAACAGAAATCCCAGAAATCCTTCTCCCTCAAAGGTAATCTGTAATCCAGCACAAGGATAAATTTGTCCTACCTGTGAACTAGACCGCCTCTTGCCCTTTCCCCTTTGTTCTCTTGTAGTTACTCATAGCCTATTCTGGACTTTTGCTAGCCCTGAAATTAGACCTTCTACCCAAAGTGTATGTTTGGATCTCTGTATCAACTCACTTAGTTTCATCGCTGCAAAGAATCTCAACTAAGATGAAGACTAAACATTCAGTTTGGATGGAAACTAGAAAACCCTCACTGATAAACCCAGTATGTCCAGTGATACATTCCACTATCACCCCCATGCTGTATTTGGACCACTTCTGTAACACCTTCTTACCACCTACAGCAGAGATTTACATGCTCTGCATCCTACCACCTACAGCAGAGATTTACATGCTCTGCATCCTACCACCTACAGCAGAGATTTACATGCTCTGCATCCTTGACATAGAAACCTACCTTCGTGACCTTATTTCCTACTGAATTTACTAATATCCCTGACCCTGGTACACCCCACCCCCCAAAGAGCATATGTTCTGCAGGAAACAGCTTCTTGGTGATCCCTGTTCCCAAAATCATCTAGCTGTACTTGACCAGGGCCAGGGCCTTTTCAGCTCTGGCCCCAGCCTGCTGGAACACTCTGTCAAGTGAGACCCATACCCCGTGGGACTTAACCCAGTTCTGCAGGGCTTGTAAGACAGAGGTGTTCCGCCAGGCATATGGTTGAGGACAGAAGCTACCGTTAGGACAATTGGCAAAGGTGTCAGGCATGGGTGTATTTTATCTCCCTATCTCTTCAGTCTATATGCAGAATGTATCATTAGAAAAACTGGATTAGATTCAGATGAAGGTGGAATGAAAATCTGTGCAAGGAACATTAACAATTTGAGATATGCAGGTGACACCACATTAATGGCAGAAAAATGGTGAAGACTTGAAATGACTTCGGATGAAGGTTAAAGCAGAAAGTGCCAAAGCAGGAGTACAGCTGAACATCAAGAAGACAAAAGTAATGAATACCAATGAATTTCACAACTTTTAGGTTGTCAATGAAAAAATTGAAATTGTTCAAGATTTTCTGTTCCTTGGCTCCTTCAAACCAACCAAACCAACCAAAAGGGAGGCTGCAAACAAAAAATGAGCAGGAGATTGAGACTGATACATGTTGGAACTAGAAAAAATCCTTAATAGTATGTTGCTGGTGACTGGAATCAAGATAATTAATACTCTAGTATTTCACATTACTACACATTGGTGTGACAATTAGACAATGAAGAAAACTGACAGAAAAAACTGATTCATCTGAAATGTGGTATTGGAGGAAGGTTTTATAGATACCATGAACTGCCAAAAAAACAAATAAGTGTGTTCCAGATCAAATCAAGCCTGTCCCTAGAAGCTAAAATGTCTAAACGTAGGCTATTGTTGTTTGGTCACATTATGAGAAGACAAGACTCATTGAAAAAGACAATAATGCTAGGAAGAGTTGAAGTCAGCAGGAAAAGAGAAAGACCCAAGATGAGATGGATTGACTCAATAAAGGAAGCTACGACCTTCCCTTTTGCAAGATGCAGGCAATGCTGTTAACGATAGGACATTTTGAAGGTCATTAATTCACAGGGTTGCCCTAAGTTGAAAGTGGCTTGACAGCACATAACACACACACAATCCTCCAGGTTCCTAGCACAGATAACGTTGTTGGACAGTGCCGAAAATCGCCATGACAGGCCTGTCAATCTCTGTTATCTAAGTCTCCATAAATCCTGAGATATAGTGATTGGTTTTCTATTTATCTTTGGTGACAAAGACCAGAATCTGATGAACTGAAACTGAAGACGGACATCTGCTATCTCGCTAGCTGCCTGAGCCAGCGGTAAATAGAACACTGAACTCTAAACATTCTAAAACAAATTCATGAACTAAACAAATAAGGCTCCCTCATATAAAAGACTGGGTGACCTGCTGGGTGACCTTGGGCTAGTCACAGTTCTCTCGGAACTCTTTGATGCCCCACCTACCTCACAAGGTGCCTATTGTGGGGGGGGGAGGGAGAGTGATTGTAAGCCACTCTCCTTTCAGTAGAGAAACAAGGATATAAAAACCAACTTTTCCTCTTCTTCTTCATCAAGAGTACAATTAACTAATGTTTCATTTGGATATATCCAATGATGGATGAGTCTGACCTTGCCCAAATATAAGAGTCATAAATTTGAGCTCAGTGGTTTCTGAAGGAAGTCAGAGACTCTACGCTCTTACACATTTTTTATCTCCATTTCTTGAACTAATCTTCAAAACATTTGACAATTATGTGAATTTCCTGTCCTTCATAGAGGATGCTAAGGCAAAATTAAATCTGTTTTAATTACACATTTCACTACAGCAGGTAAGCTATTCAGAGCTTGTAGCTGGATGAACTGGTAGACTTTCCTCCCTGCAGAAGACCACTTTTGGCCTTCTCCTTCCCATTGTATTGACTCTGAAACTCCTTCCTGTTTCTCTGACCTTGTCATGACACTGCTTTGGGCCCCATTGCCCATTTATATTCGAATTCATGAGTTGGATCCTGCTGATCATTTCCACTGACAGAAGCCTATATGAAGAACATCTCTCCAGTGTATTATATTCCTAGAACATTTGCTTTGATTCATCTTTGCCTACCACTAATTTCAGTGGATTACTTCTTGGCTTTCCAGTCAGCAATACATGGCCGATGTCAGCCTCTGCCACATTGCAAATGTGTCCAGAAATAGCTCCTGCTTGTTCCACACCAAGGGAAATTTGGGAAGGCTTTTATATGAAACAATTTATCACATCTCAACCAGGCTAAAATGCATTATAAGCCCCATGATTGGTATGAACATTTTTTTTACAAATCAAGAGCCCGCCATGAAACAGCAACAATGAAATATATGTGTGATAGATTTACCTCTCCCTTCATTGTTATCTTCTACCAGAGGATGAAGACTTTTTTGTCTTGTTTGGTGTTGTGTGTTTATATGTTTTATTGAATTATTTTATATATACTTTACCTTAAATGGTGTTTGAATGTTGAAATGTTTTAATTTGATGTTTGCTGCCTTGGGGACCCTATTTGGTTTGAAAGATGGTACAAAAATGTTTAAAATAAATAAAATAAAATAAATAGACGGGAAACCTTGCTTTGGGCCTTTTACAAGGATGTATTTATACAGCCAATCAGTTGGGATGAGTAGCTGTCTGAATTGACCCTGCTACCTGCAAGCTGCAGGAGAGGAGCCATAGAAGTAGAGAAAAGAAGAACAAAGTCCAACCATCTAGCATACAAAAATTAGCACAACAGCCTGGCTGCTATTGCTGCCTTTCCTCCTTTCCCCGCATAGGTCTACTTGTTCTATGCACTGCCTGCCTACATGACCCCAGAACATAATATTAGGGAGAACTGAGCCTGTATATGCCCTGTTCACACCTCAGTCAAAGTCTCATAAGACTCTGGGCACAAAATCACACTGCGTTAGTCCTTCAGGCATTTGAATCTTCTGGCTTCCTTAGCCTCTTCCTGCTTCAGCTCAGCTTTGATGGAGGGGGGAGCCCTTTTTATATAAAGACCTAAGGAAAATAACTTGCATTTGGAATTTCTTTTTAGGATTCATTGACTGACAGCTTGCAGCTCATATCAAGGTGTGTGTGTGTGATATTGCAAGTACAGATGTGAGGAAGGCAGACTGGATTTAACTGTTCAAAATCCTATTAAAGGTCATTAGCAAGGGTTTAGGATTTGTGGAGTATCCCACAAGTGGCCAGCAAATCAAACTGATAGGCCTATGCAGACATAAGGCTGCTATATCTGAGACCAAATTTTACCAAGCTCTAAAGTCCTTGCTGAGAAAACAGTGAACTGTAGGGTGTGTGGCCAGATGTAACCGAGCACAGGGGCTTGTAGCATTAATAATTCTAGAGAATGTTGGCTGATTAAGTTTTTTTTATCCCTGTATAATAAGCTGTATTTGTAGAGTTTCCTTCTTCTACATACCTATTAAAAGTACAGGATCCACATCCTCTTTTAAATCTGGTCTTTGGATAATTTGGGGAGGAGAGTCATAAGACTATGGAATCATTATAACAGTTTAAATATGGCTTTATACGATGGGAAATGAAGAATTAGGCAATGTCTTTGCACCAAGAAGACCATTACTCCAGAGTAGAGCTAGTAAAGTAGACATATCATATTGGTCTGTATCCTTGTTCTACTGTTGACACATTTTAAATCCCAGGGTTTTATGATACCCACAAGTCCTTTCTTTCTTTCTTTCTTTCTTTCTTTCTTTCTTTCTTTCTTTCTTTCTTTCTTTCTTTCTTTCTTTCTTTCTTTCTTTCTTTCTTTCTTTCCTCTCTCTCTCTCTTATCCTAAAGTGCCAGATTAGGCTTACCCAATGTAGGAAGAGTTCATATCCCACCTAAGACAGAAGATATGATTTGCCCTAAATGAAACATGATAAACTAGGGTTGCCAACCTCCAGGTGGTGTCTGAAGATCTTAGAATCATAGAGTTGGAAGGGACCACCAGGGTCATCTGGTCCAACCCCCTGCACAATGCAGGAAATTCACAACCTCCAGGTGGGATCTGAAGATCTGAGAATCAGAGAATCATAAGACATTCACAACTACCTCCCCCCCACACCCCCAATGATCCCTACTCCATGCCCAGAAGATGGCCAAGATGCCCTCCCTCTCATCATCTGTCAAAGGTCATAGAATCAGCATTGCTGACAGATGTCCATCTAGCCTTTGCTTAAAAACCTCCAGGGAAGGAGAGCTTACCACCTCCTGAGGAAGCCTGTTCCACTGAGGAACCGTTTCTAACTGTTAGAAAATTCTTGATAGAATGGTTGTTTTGGAGAGTAGACTCTATGGCATTAAACTCTGTTGATGTCTGTACCTTCCCCCAAACCCTCCCCTCCCCAGGGCTACCACCAATTCTCTAGGAATCTCCCAACCTGGAGTTGGCAACCCTATACATGAACACCTCTACCACAAGCTCTCAGATATTCAACCCAAAGAGAAAAATCGTCTCTGTTCTGCAGCATCTACTATGCTGCAATGATATTAATTTTTAATAGGTTAAAACCTATTTCCAAGGATTCTCTTTGCCTGAGCACCCTCATATAGGGTCGAAACAAGAATGGAGCCAGTAGGTGAATAATCACACCAGGTATATATATTTTGCCAGTCTTTTTCATTTGTGACATTACAGTTTCAATTTTTAAAAAAAAATATAGATGAAAGCTTGCTTTAGAACAGGAAAATATATTTTTCTGATTTCCCCATAAGTGGTATTGCTCCAAAAGCTGCTCAGTGGGTAAATTGTCGTCCCAATGCCCTACTACATTAGGGCCAAATCTTCTTTACAAATGTGTGTGTGTGTTAAGTGCCGTCAAGTCGTTTCCGACTCACGGTGACCCTATGAACCAAAGTCCTCTAAAATATCCTATCTTTGACAGCCTTAGATCCTGCAAATTGAAGGCTGTGGCTTCCTTTATTGAGTCAATTCATCTCTTGTTGGGTCTTCCTCTTTTCCTGCTGCCCTCAACTTTTCCTAGCATGACTGTTTTTTCCAGTGACTCTTGTCTTCTCATAATGTGACCAAAACATGATCTTTACAAATATGCATTTTTAAAAAAACTAGCTATCCAAAAGTCTGTTAAAAAACTCAAGCCCTCATCCCAGCAGTCAATTATGTTTCTAAGCAAACAGTCTTTTGTCATAATTACCTTTAGTAAAACTAAAAACTAGATCACTGACTTTAAAAGATACAAATACCTGATGTTGTGCTTCTACTGACTGTTTGTACTGTTTAGGCTGCTAACATCTTTCTTTTTTTAAGGTATTATTTATCAGGACTGTTTTTTATCTGAATTTGTTGTCATATCATGTTGTGATGGCTGCTCTCAACAGTGGCTTTCTAAAAGGATCAGATTAAGTCATGGGGATAGCTATCAGTGATATCTAGTCACAACCGCCAGAAATACTGACTGCTGGATAGTAGAAATCAATAGTGACAGATAATCAACATCGTTCCTACCTCTAAACTTTCACTGTATATTTAGTTTGGCCACTTTCAGAGAACCAGAATGCTGAGATGAATTGGCATGGCACAACTGTTCTTATGAGTTACAAAATTATAGAAACTCATGATATGATGGCTGAGAACAGAAGTGAATTTTCAGTACGGTAGACCAAAACAATAAAAGGATTCCTATTTAGAACACCCTGAACAAAAGTCAGTGTCAGTTTGAATGTACCCTTTTTATTTCAAGTTTGGCCCATATCTAGACTAACAGCCCATTCCTGACTTTCCAGGATGGAAGTCCTCAGGAGGTCAGAAAGGGGTTGCACCGGCGTTGGGGGCCCCTGCACTGGCACCCAGACTACTTACACCACTGTGAGTGGCCCCAACGCTGGCAGGGAGGCCCAGATGCCGGTCTCCTGGAGGTGCTGTGGCAGCGTCGCCAAGGGACACTGGCTGGTCTTTCTTCCGGTGTCCCACCAGCATAAAGGCCCATGTTGGCATTCCAGGGGATGTGCTGGTGTCCTGGGGACATTCCCGGGGTGTGCCAGGGGCGACAGCTCCCTGTCCCCTTTTGGCCCCGGACACCGGCACTGAGAATGGCAGTGCTACGACTGCTATTTTTCAGGTGCAGCCTCGCTATTCTCTATGGGGCGTTTTCCCCCATTTAAACTTTAAAAAGCTGGTGAAAGGCTTTTTTAAGTCTTTCAGCAACCAGGAAACAACTTAGGAGGTCCTGCGGTGGTGCCTTGTCCACTCCGTCCCTGGCCACTAACAGTTCAGGAATGGGCTGTAAAGTCCCTTCTGCTCCACTGCTGAACAAGCTGCTGGTTTAGATTCTATACTCAAAGGATACCCCTGTACTGGGCAGTGACCCATACCATTGCCAAGAGGGATTGCTGAAAAAGTAGTGACGCTCCTCTAATAACTTGGAATCAGCATAAAGTAACATCAGAATCATAGTATATGAAGGAAAAAAGCACGAGCAGCTGGTCTGGAGAATGAATGTACTCAGTCACTTTAATATCAAACATTCTGCAATAAATTAAACAAAGGATCTCACACTAAGATTAAGGTAATGTGGCATTTGCACTGGAGCACATAGCCACTCCATTTTACCCCATGAAAATTATCCTCAGAAGATTGAATGAGATTAGTAGTAGTTGTACTCCCTCTACTAGCCCTTGGCCTTTCAGGCTTTCCTGGGCAGAAACCCTGTTTCTTGAAGCCTTGTCATGATGGAGGAAGAGAGGAGAGTAAAACTAAGCTGAAAGGATTGATGGCAACAATTAAACATGGTTGTGATCTCTTCTAGATGTGTGAAGATAATTCCTTCTCCTCTTCTTTAGTCCTACAGGAGACCACATTCATTCCATCCACATTTATCCATTTATCCACTCATGATTTTTACTCCGTGAGTACCATTCCACTTTAATCTCAAACAAAAGAAGAAACAAAATATTGCTTCTTAACATAACATTCTAAGATTATGTAACCCTCTTTTTCTTATAAGACAGAACAATAGTAACCCTATTGCCCAAGCCAACTGCTTATTACAAGATTTATCAGGCAACCCATGAAAAGTATTGCTTTTCCAAAGTTAATTTAGCCCATTTTCAATTATATGCGGATAGATTCCAGATATAATTTAATTTAACTTTAAGCAATCAAAAATGCATTCTGCTCATTTTTACTGTTTCAAAGATAACACCTTGCAGAACATGTGATCTATTAGTATATATTTTTGAAGCTTTAGGCACAATGTGCTACGGAATTAGCCTTTCCAGGTGACTTTTATTCACTCTTTGGTGCCAGCATGGTGTAGTGGAACAGTGGTTTGGAGCGGTGGACTCTAATCTGATGAACCGAGTTGCGTTTCCCCACTCCTACACACGAAGCCAGCTGGGTGACCTTAGCCAGTCACAGCTCTCTTATTGCTTTCTCAGCCCCACCTACCTCACAGGGTGTCTGTTGTGGGGAGGGGAAAGGAAGGTTTGATTCTTCCTTAAGTGGTAGAGAAAGTTGGCATATAAAAACCAGCTCTTCTTCTTCCTCCTCTTCCTCTTCTTCCTCTTCGCTTTTGGTATGCCACAGCTCACTTTATATCCAGCAGGATTATACAGAAATAGATTATTTTAAAGATAGAACTAAACATCCCAGGAGAGATTCTTTATGTAAACATCACAATGAACAGATACACAGAGCAAAAGAAGAGAGTAGATAAATTACCTAGTAGTAAATGGTTCCCTAAAACAAAACGTAAAAATGAACCCTGCCATCAGGTTTGATTTTGTACTCTTTGACTTTATTGAATTCCTTGAATAATCTTCGTAAATGTGGGGAAATGTTTAAGAAGCAAAATAATTGATCTGTTTTTTTTATTGATATATTTGTGCTTGTTTTCTAAATATATGCAAATTTGAATGACTTTAAGACTTGGTCTACAAGGCTTTCTTCTGTATAAGCACTATTTAAAAAGGCTAAACAGAATTGTCAATAAAACATGTCTTAGTCAAATCTAAGGCTTTTCAAACAGAAAGCTCCATTTGGTATACAAACAACTTTATTTTATCTAACAAAACTTAATCTTTAAAAACCACGCACAACAGTTCTCCCATTTGCAGAACATAGGAAGAAATAAAATCAGTGGATAAAAATGCAGAACAAAACAAACAAACAAAAACTTCAGTCAAATGGATATGTAAGTCAGTCAGTAAAGGTCCCCTGTGCAAGCACCAGGTCATTCCTGACCCATGGGGTGACGTCACATCCCGACATTTACTAGGCAGACTTTTGTTTACGGGGTGGTTTGCCAGTGGATATTTACATGGACTATTAATATGAGTGTATGGAATGAAATGAGAGCCAGCTTGATATAGTGGTTAAGGTGTTGGACCCTGGGAAACCCCGGTTCAAATCCCCACTCATGCCAGCGTGGTGTGGAGAGCCAGCGTGGTGTAGTGGTTAAGAGCGATGGTTTGGAGTGGTAGACTCTGCTCTGGAGAACCGGGTTTGATTCCCCACTCCTCCACATGAGTGGCGGAGGCTAATCTGGTGAACTGGATTTGTTTCCCCACTCCTACACATGAAGCCAGCTGGGTGACCTTGAGCTAGTCACATTCTCTCAGCCTCACCTAGTCTAACAGGGTGTCTGTTGTGTGGAGGGGAAGGGAAGGTAATTGTAAGCCACCTTCTTCTTCATGGAAGCTTGCTGGGTGATCTTAAGCCAATCACACTCTCAGCCCTGACCGTGGCTAGTATTTGGATGGGAGACCTCCATGGAATACCAGGGGCATGATGTGAAGGCAGGCAATGGCAAACTACCTCTGAATGTCTCATGCCTAGAAAACCCCATGGGGTCACAATTAGTGAGGTATGACTTGATGTAAAAAAATGGAATGAAAAAAAAAAGAAATTGAGTCAAAATTTTACAGGAGTTTTTCCTTTTCCAAAACTAATACCATAATGAACAGAATTTTGAACAACTAACTTCTCTGTAGCTGACCCTGTTCATTTGGGCAGCTAGGGCCTAACTTGACACATTGTGCGTGCATGCATACACACACAATTTCAGTCCATACATATATTTCATGAGATGAAAAAAAACCTGTCTTTTGTGTGAAATGACAGAAATAGGTAATGTCAATGTAGGCTTGGAGCCTGGATTTATCCAGTAAAGTGTATTCATTCTCCCCCTGCCCTGGTGCTTGAACCCTAAGTGGTTTGTCATGACCTCCTCTGACCAGCTCAGGTACTCAGAGTCAGAATTTTCAAGGGAGGAGCCCAAGGATCCAAGGACAGTGGCCAAGGAAGACCAGAGGAACCAGGGAGGTCCCTGCACTACAGAGACACCTGCTGACAATGGTCCAACAGGTCCAGAGTCCATCTTGCCAGAGTCTGCAACAGAGGCCTTGCCACAAGCCCCTGAAATAGCCACTGGGCCTCTGCTGGGCAGGACACAATCTTGGGCTCATAGCCCCGCCCCGCCCCAGGCCCTGTTTCCACTCCACAGGAACGGCAACTGCAGAAGTCCCAAGCCGAGGGAGTGCAAAGGAGGTGAAGTGCCGGACAGGCTGCACAGAACCCCACCATGAATCTAGTGCAGTGCTCTGAATGTAGTACTTCCCTGCAGGACCATGGCCAGAGCACAGCATGGCCTCAGAAGCTCCAGTGCCTGCTGGCAGTAGAGCTTGGCCAAATGACCTCCAAGCCTACATAGGCTGAGACCTGGGAAGACTATTGACTGGATCAACTGGCCCACCAGGCATAAGCCTTGCGGCTCCAAGCTTGGTAAGCCCCAGGACCAAGGGTCCAGTATTACTTCAAAGTGACTGCAGATCACAGGTAGGGTTGCCGATTCCCCCTGGCAAGAGACTTACCTTGCGGGGGGGGGGGGCTCGCTGGTGACGTAATGGTGTTGCCAACAATGTGCTGACATCACTCCCTGTGCACCTGGAAGTGATGTCAGAACTTTGCTGGGGATGCTGTGGCATTTGGGCAAAACTCTATGATTTAACCGTACCGTTTTGCCCAAATGTCAGAGCATCCCCTGATGACACACTGACATCACTTCTAGGTGCATGGGGAGTCAGGACATCGCCGATGTCCCCCCTCTCAGTTTCCCACCATTTTTTCTCCTGCTGGCCTGCTGATCCCCTGCCACCAGTGAGAGCTTGGTAAGCCTAAGTGCAGGACACGGGAAAGGTTCTGCTATATTCAACTCATATCCAAGTATTCCACTAATATAATACCCATTTTCAAACCTTGTGAATATCTTAAAATATGTTCTCATTTCTTCCTCTTTATTATCTAACAATTTATATGTTTCCTTAACATTTTTGGGTGGTTCTGGAAAAAAAAGTGCCATGAAAAGAGACGGAAGAGGAGATTCTACTTGACAGGTTTCCTTTATCCCTCAGAGAGAGGTCCTGCCTTGATTAGTGTGGCTGCCATGTGTCACTCTTGTACAGTGCGTTTATCATTTCTACACCTGTGAGGGAGCAAAGATGTGATAAGAGAAATGAAGCTTCGAGTTATCTTTTTAATCCACGTGCCTGGGATTACTTTCAAAGTGTGCACTTTCTCTTATCTCAAAGAACGTTCCCTTTACTTTGGAATACAACATTCCAGCCTGAAATGTTGCTTTAAAAAAAACACTGTTTGGGTAGATAACAGTTACAGAGGTATGGAAGGAGGAAGTGCAAAGGGAAGGGGGGCAACAAGACACTGATAGCTCCATACTCAGACAACAATTTATTTAAAATCTGTCAAGAAGACTAATAAATGTGAAATAAATTTAATTCTGTCCTATCCTATCTCTGTGAGGCAACATTTTAACATTATGGAGAAGATACACTATGATAGGACTTTTATTATCACCAGTATAATCAAGAAAGAAAAACCAGTATAATCAAATGACCACATTAAGATTCTTAAACATAAAGCGGAAGCAATACCATTTCCCCCACTAAACACTAGTTTGCCAATGAATTGTGATTCTGAGGATGACTTTGTGAAGCTGAGATTGAGACTTTAAGAATTACATTATCATAAGAATTCAATATACTCCATGCCAAAACAACAACAACAACAAAACACCCTTACTTTATTACCTGGGTAGGTAGAAAAAACAGGTTCAATACTTTACTGTATTGATGCCTTTGCCTGAAATAAATGGAGATTTGATTTAAGAATAGCAACACTGTTATACATACAGGCTTACAAAATGGAAATGCCAGGACCAGCCAAGGAAATTCAGAATTAGAATGGGTGTATAGGATTAAAAGACATTGTGAATAACTCAGATAAAGGACATGAGCTCTTCACAGCTAAAGTTAAGCTCCACACTAATCAGCAGACAGACACATTATGGAATGCAAACAATTAGTAGTGCATTAACTTTCCAGGAATGAAACCATTAATGCCATTTTAGAAGACTGCTTGTCACCCAACACTTTGCACATGTAATAGGCAAGCTTTTGGAACAATATCCCTATCAATTAAAATGTTATGCCAGTTCTGAGGTGTGCTATTTCAACATAACTGAACTTTGGATATAAATTGAATGAGTGTACTAGTTTTCACCCATTTGTCTGCTACCTTTTTTGCTAGAGAGAGACTGGGAGGGCGGGAGGGAGGAGATTAGTTGTGATACCTTAGAAAAATTGTTTTTGACAGGTCCATATTCCCTTAAAAAGTTTCTTTAAAAAAGTATTGTGAGAGGCTTGTTTGCAACTAAACACTACTAGGGTGAAGACAAATGTAATGCAAAAAAAGGCAATGTGTACTTAACCCACATGGGAGCCTGTCATCACAGTGGATTGACAGGTGAGCGTTTCAGTGGTCTGAATGCTGATTCAAGCTATTAGGGGTATGCACCAATTTTCCCCAGTATTTTTCGGATTTGAGTTTAATAGACCTGAATTTTTTGAGAATGTTTTAAAGAAAACCAATATGGGGTTTTCTTGGCTTTTTTCTGAATATCAAACATTTTTCAGGTCTAGTAAATCCTATAGGAAATCTTTATGGGGCTCTTGGGGGGGGGGGTTAAGGCAAAGCCACCAAATTTACAGCATAGCTTCAGGTGGCTTTCCTTAGAAGAACCCCCAAAGAGGGGGGGATCCATTCTCCATTGTTTCCAATGATGAAAAATAGGGCCCCATAAAATTGGACACCCTGACCCAATCTTCACCAAACTTGGGCGTTCTTTCAAGAGAGTCACTCTGTGATTCTCAGCTTAATGTTATGTCAATGGGAGATCTTTGAGGTGCTCTGGGGGGTGTTTTTCAAGAGGCATCAAATTTGCAGCATAGCTGCTGGTGACTCTCCTTACACGAGCCCCCAAGTTTGGTGAATATAGGTCAGGGGTCCAAAGTAATGGGCCCCCAACTGGAGAAAAAAACACAGGCCCATATAATTGGACCCCCTGACCTAATCTGAAGTGCACTCATTGACATAACATTGAGCTATGTCAGAACTGGGATACATGGAGAGAAAGTTTTCCCAGCATAGGGAAACTATTGAAATATCTTTGTGGGACTCTGGAGGGCATTTTTTGAGGTAGAGGCACCAAATTTGCAGCATTTGCTGATGACGTTCCATACAATAACCCCCAAGTTTGGTGAAGATTGGGTCAAGGGGCCCAATTTTATGGGGTCCCATTTTTCTCCTTTGGAAACAATGGGGGCACCCTCTTTGGGTCCTATAAAATTAGACCCCCTGACCCAAACTTTACCAGACTTGGGGGTTCTTCTAAGAAGAGACACCTGAAGCTTTGCTAAAAAATTGGTGCCTCTACTTTAAGACACAGCCTCCCCAGAGCCCCGCAAAGATTCCCCTAGGGTGAAATTGACCTGAAAATTTGGGGGGAAATCAGCTTTTTCAGATTTGCCTTTTCAGCTGCACTGAAATTGTGCCTCTTGTTTTCAGCTGGAAAAAGCTGAAATGGCTCTTTTCAGATTTTTAGTTTGGCATATCTGAATGCACATCCCCACAAGATATTAGTTTTCCTCTTTTCTGATCACTCTCTGCTGCCTCCTCTGGCTAGAGAAAGGTAACCATGCTGGGATTGCAAATGCAGCTCCAGCCTTGAGCAAATTACAAAGAAGAGTGATTCCTCTCCCCCTTCCTAGCCCTCCTGTAGCTCACTTCCTGTTAAGAAGAGAGAAAGCAATTCAAATATGCCATATCAATTCCTTAACCATATGTTAAATGAAAGAATCAAGTAGATCCTCCAATGACATAGTGCTGCTTGTTCCACTAGTAATGCCAAGATTAGAAAGAATTAGGAGATAGGAATGCCCTTACGGGATTTGTAAACTCAGTTTTCCTAAATATGAAGACTAAATTGTTTTAAGGTGATCATTGTTGTATATTAAGTAAATAAAAGCAAGGGATAGTGTAGGAGGTTCCAGTTTCCACTTATGTACCAGTCTTTCAAAACAGCATTTCTCAAAGAGGGCAGAGACAAACTTGCAAAATCAGAGGGTATAGAGAAAGGGGGTGAACAGGTATTATTGCCACATTTGAAGTGTGTCAGCAAGTAACTGGTCGTAATTCTCCTAGCTTTTTAGGTGTCTATAATCAGAGCTCTAAATGTATATTATTATCTATATCCATTACAGCCCCAGCCTGCAGTTACCTTCTCTGGTTCACACCTAATGTGCGTGATCAGAAAAAGCAAACTGGACTGCTGCTTTAGGAATGCAGCCCTTAAAAATGCAGGTGGAGGATTGCATCTTTCCATCTTCCTTTATGTCTGAAACTTACCCAACATAGAAAACATTAGAAAAAAGCTTGATTAGAATCCTTTCCCCCAAGAGTCTAGCTTCACACACGTAAATCTTTTAAAGTGGACAGCATTCAATCACGGTTATTCCATATATATTCTGAAGTTATGCCCCCTCAAGAGAGGTGTACCAGATGCATTTCCTGAATTTGGAAATTGGTCCTGATGTGTGTCACTAAAGCACGCTGCTTTTCACACACTCTGCTTTTGGAAATGATAGCAACATTTCCCAATGAGGCCCAGGTAACCAATCCACTCTCCTTCACAGCTGATGAAGTGTTGGGGAGGCCCATTTCTTTTGTACCATCAGCTGCATGAACTACACACTTCTCATTTGTTAATTTGTTTAACTAATGGTCCTGCTTGCTGGGCTGGCCCAAGGTGAACTATAAATCTCCCCTTTCAATGGAGAGAAAAGCAACAAGTCTAGAATGAACATTAGATGCGTGGGGGACATGTTCCCCACTTGTTCTGGGCCTATTATCTAAGGGTAAACTTCCATTCTATCTGGATTCTCTGGTTAGTCCAAAGTTATGTAGAATCTTTATGCATTCAAGATTTAATTGCCCTTTTTCGATGGTTTTGCTGGACCATATGCTAAAGATCCCTTTTTCAGACTGGCTGTGTCCCTGCCCTCTTCAGTCAGTGGACTCCTTGGTACATA